>NW_005054311.1:4338556-4424487 GCF_000277835.1 Geospiza fortis
TCAGCAGAGGTGGGGTTGCAATAGGAATTTTTAATCCGGTGTCTTCCCACAGTAACCACCAAGGCTGAACAGTAACGTTAATAGGGAACATCTGTACATCGACAGATTTATTCTTGCCAGGGCTCTTTCACGCCTGTGTCATTTGCATGGCCCCGTGCTCGTAATGTTCGACACACGCTGCACCTTGTAGTGCAGTGACAAGGTAAATCTGATGAATGCTGAAACTGGGAAATCCTCTTCTCTTTCTCCTTTCTCCCTCCTCGGGCTGCCCTTGCAGCTTTAAGTGTGGGGAAACCACACGGAGAAAGAAAAGGTGAGCCTTCTCCCCATCTGCGCTTGTAAACAGAAAGCCAATCATGCCACGAGCCTTTGCATTTTAAAGCGGAGTAACAAACCCACAGCGACGTGGATGCCCCGGTTGCCCGCCCAGGACTGCCTCCCCTCCGGCGGGACGAGGGCTCTGCGATGCCCCCCGAGAGTGCAGGAGCCCTGTGTGCCGTCCCTGTGCTGCCCTGGGGGTCAGGACTTCTCGCCGCCCCCGGGACCCCGTCCAGCCGAGCCCGTGTTCTGCAGAGCGGGGTGGCACCATCCGCCGCCTGGAGGTGACACCTGCCCTTCGGCCCTAGTGTGCTTTGAGGGGACCGGGATCTCTCTGTTTTCCTCCAAACCTTTCCCCGTCCCGGCGCCGGGTGCTCGGACAGAGGCCGCCCCCGCTTTTCCCGAGTTACAGCGGGGGGAACTCCGGTGGTGAGGTGCTGGGGGGTTGCTGGATTCAGCTGCCTCCCTGCCCTGAAATATGATGTTCAAGGGCAGGAGGCATCGTTCAAAGAGTAATCTTTTATATTAACAGCTACAACCAGTAACAGTACATTAATATCAGTCTTTTGTAATATAACAACCTCAGGTCCACGAGATCAACATTTTTAATTATTTCAGTGATGCTTAAAGGAAGTGAGCAGACTCAAGTCTGTCTTTTCCAATTTGCTCACGTCGACCTGCACATCTTGGAAATTGCCATCCATTGCCACTCTGACCTACGTAGCAGAAAGCTCGGTGGCTTTCTGTCAGAAACTGGTCTAGCCAGGCAGGAGGGCAACCAGACTAAGTGGAGCTGGAATCCCAGCAGACATGCAGGCAGGTCAACCATGGTGACATGATGGACGCTGAGGGAACACTGGCCACTGATAAATCTGGGGAGATGCTTGCAACAAGAGCAAAAGCTTTTGGGCAGCACTCCCAAAAAAGCATGGGACAGAATGCAAGGCCAGAAGGGCATTTGTAGATCTTGCTTTATGCCATTCATAATGTTGTTAGGTTGTCTTTCTCCTTTTTTATTTTTGATTAAATGACCAATAATTCTAAGGTTTCAACCATTTTTAATGTTTCAACTATTAAAAGGTGCTTTTTTCACTGCAGAAGTGCTGTTGGTCCTGTCTATCCTGGCATTCTTTGGCATTCTTTCCCATTTCTGTAGCTAGTGCAATGCCCTCTCTGCTGTGAAAAGTCCATTATTAAATGACACCAAGTGGTCATAACCCTTAATTTTCCATGTCATTAGATAAACAGCACTGGTGATAGCACCACATATTTCCATTCAGAAAGGGAATATACTTTAATTTTCAGTGTCAATTCCTTTGGCACTATGGCTGTATTTTGAAGACCTACTTTCTAAGATACCAGATGGGAGAAAACAGCAACTTGATCTCCTACTTTTTTGGCCTTTATTTTCCTGTAGAGGTTACTAAATCACACCTAGTCAAGGAATAATATACTAATGCAGGTATCATAACTCATGTTCACTATGAAGGTCCTAGAAACACATTAGCTTAATCACGAAACCTCTGAGATAATTTACTTAACTGGAATAATTTCACAGGAAAGCCAATATAATTCAGAATGTAGTAAATACATGGATAGAAATCAGATTTCCACTCAAACTATTTTTGTCCTCATCTGGTTATATGGTGCCAAGTTATGTGGTAGCCTCAGAGCAGCAAGGTTTGTCTTAATTTGCAGGGATCCATACAGGTACATTTCTTTTCCTTTTCTCACATTAAATTCATTATGTGATGTTCAAAAGACTGATGCACACTAGAAAACCTTTAGGCATTTCTGTGTAACAGGGATGGTTTATTAAAAGGATAGGTTATTACTTTGAACAATGACTTCAGTGCGTATGTTAAAATGTGAAATGTTTATCTGGTACTGGCCTGTATTGGCCAGAATCTGTGCAACTAGACTTTTATTCATAAATGCCTGCCTAAGCTAATAAACCACATTTATTTTCAGATCCTGTGTGGCCATCTGAGCATCTTTTGTAGTCCACAAAGATGTAGGTTTGCGATTATGTTTTAAAGAATTTTGTAAGCAAGTATTACCATAATTCCATTTTTGTGAGCCCATGATTTTGAAAAGATATTTATTTTGTGTTAGGAAAAAAAATTTGATGTGCTTAGAAAAATAGCTAAGTCTGTCTTAGTGGGCTCAGTATGTGGATGGGTGGAGAGGATTATTTTTTAGTAGGAAAAGAGCATAATTTCATAGACTTAGAAGCAGAACCAAGCCTCTTGGAAGATGCTGAAAAGACAGAAGTCACCAAGTGAGTCAGTGGCACCAAGTTCTCCTTCCTGCATGGAGTCTTTGCTGCAGACTTTGGCCAGGTGAGCTGTGCTGCTGAGGTGGGGCTGCAGGGAAGCAACACAGCAATAAGCTCCTTCCTCTGAGTTTCACAAGCGGAGAGATGCGGGCCAGGGGTGTAAACCCATGCATCTTCCTGTGCGTGAGGAGTTCTGCAAAACTGCAGGTACAAAACTGCTTGTGAGCCATCACTCCTTGCACAAAAGGGATCACAGAACAGAGCTGTGAGTGCCTCAGAAAACAAAGATGCAATTAAGGCAGCGTTTGTAGTTTTCAGTTAGGGTTATCTTTCAATGCAGGATGAACCATCATTTTTTTTCCCCTGCTAATTATTTTCATTAGCTGTTTTAACTCTTCCTGAGAGTTCTTAGTAATGGCTTCAGAGCAGAATGTGTAAAACTGAAAATTATTTATGGCAATGATTAGAACTACAGAATACTAATATAGGTAGTCAGGAATAATTCACCATAGCAGGAAAAGCACTATTTAATTGTTTAATATAGAAGTTTAATTGTGCTTGCGTACAATTATCATGTAAATATCGCTGTGATCACTTTAAGAGGTTATTTCTAAGTGTGCCAAAATTCTGAAGCAATCTGAAAAGAATTAATTTTTTTCTTACCTCTCTTCACAAGTCTCTCAAGTGTACTATATGTTTTAACTTAAACCAAAATATAGCCAAAGGCAGACAGGAGTTCCAACAGTGACCAGTGTAATACTCACTGCTTTTAATTACTGTAACAATAAATCACACAGGAATGTCCTCCAGGTACTAAATGATTTTCTAAAAACATTTGAGAATATTTTTGAAATTCAATTAATTGAAGGCACCAGATAAAAGGTACACATTCTTAATGGCTATAAAATAACCCTAAGGGATGTAACTGAGCTCCAAGCTTAACTTCAAAGTGTGACAGAAATACTTACTGTATTACTTTAAAAGTATTCAGATCAATGAATCAGTTAAAATTACTTATACATTTACCAACCTTTTCATTTTCTTTCTGAATATGATAGAAAGAATTGCTCTCATTTCCCAGGACACAAAAAGCAGTTGAGACCTGTAAAAGAAATTGTAATTAAAGCCAGCCTTCAGTCAAAATTGGTATTATGAATTTTTGGTTGACACAAGATAAAGGGGCCAGTGAAACATAAAAGTGGCTTGATAAAGCATACATTTAGACATTTTATACTGAAAATTAACTGGTTTGTGGAGATATTTCAGGGTCTAGGATTAAATCTGTCCTTGTTAGGCCAGTAAGCAGTTTTATATTGACTTCAATAGCAGCAGTTACACCATATAATCTGTATTGTGCGCAGCTGTGTGCACCTAACTGGCTCTCTGATTATGGGCCAAATCTGTTCTTTTTTTTTTCCTTTTTGTTCCTGCTCCTAGGATTAATCACAGCATCCTGAACACCCACATGGCTTTGCAAGGTGCTGAAGATCTCAAGCAGTCATGGCATGCCTTCAGCTTTTGCAAGCAGCTCTCTGACGCAGGATGCCAGCTAATGCTCAGTAGGATCTAACTCGATGAGTAAATACCTTGACATTTGGCCTAAGTTTAAGAGCATCTGAGGTTGTCATAAAATAAAAGTGTTTAAACAATCACCATTTTCTGATTTGCAAGGTGATTTTACAATGCAGTGTGACTCAACAGCAGGAAAGTGTTAAGAAATATATAGAGGCTGAACTGTTGCTACCAGCCAATTTTTTTTTAGCAGAGGTGCTCTGTTCTGCAGGAGGGCTCTTCCTTCTGCTCTGTATCTCCACCGTGCACCCAGCTTTGAAAACAGATCACATGGTCATCATACCAGGGAAATGAGGGTTAACTTCTAACCTTCACAAAATGATTGCTTGTTATAAATTTGTGTCACAGTTAAACTGCACATGTATTATTCATCAGTGCAGAAAGTTTAGAAATAAGTTTAGAAACCAGAACTATGCACACATGTACATTCATGTGCATCTATGTCTGTACATTTGTATGTACACAGAGGGAAATCACGTAGAGAAGCGTCTGTACTGCTTGGCAGAGCTATATTCTATGAGAAGAGTGAAAACACTCTACTAAAGACTAATTGCAATGTTTTCCAATGGGTATTTATTTTCAATACTCACTGATAAGCGTGTTAGTAGCCTGTTAACATTTTCTCCATGTTTAAAACACATTAAATTGAGACAATAATAAAAAAATGACAACAGGGATAAATGTATCTTTATCCCTTTTGTTTCTTTTTCTTGAGCATTTGAAATCATAAACATCATCAGAATTTTTGAGCATTTCATATTGACGTTAAGTCATGACCGTGTAACTCTTTTCTATAGCTCCATGCAGTAATTCCCCACCCTGCAGGTGTGAGGTGGGTGGGAAGATCACTGAGCCTTGGAAACATCCACAGCAGATTGCAGTTGAAAAAATACAGTCACTGACAATGCACGTGTAGTGAAACAGTCATTTTAAAACTGTGATAAATATAATACAACACTAAAACCACCAACAAAACTCAGGTCTCATCAAAGAACTCTGCTTCATCAGAGTAATAAAATAGTAAAAACCATTTTAATCAGGGACTGCAGATGGTAGAAGACAGTTTGATATGTTTATTTTGACAGCAAATAGCCATAACACTCGTAACAGACACATCCACCAAATTATCACATGTGATTTGCAGCCAGGTTAAAGTCAATTCTACATAAAAAAACCTGAAGTCTCTGTTAAATGTTTGCTCCACCAAATACTCAAACCACTGTTAAGAAGTATTTTGGAACTTTTCTTCTCCAGAGACTTTGCAGTCAAAAGATTTTTTTTTCCCAAATAGTTAAGGTTGTTTACCTCAAAAGGGCGGTTTGTCTAATTAGGAACGCATGGATTTATGAGGATAAATAACTCCACAAAATCTGAGAAACTGTAGAGAAATCCTACATTTCTCCCTCTTCTCCCTCCTGTTTTAAAACTCAATAAATGCTTGAACACTTTCCTTTTTTTTTTAACCTGTGGTGAAATGGTTGCAGTCATACAGAGGAGATGAAGTAAAAACAAGTCAGAATATTGGCTTAAGATTAAAGCTGGGCAAACCTGGGATAACTTGTCTAGAAAGTAGAATAATTTCATTGCAAATACCTGTCAAACAGGGTTGAATATGGTTCACAAAGGAAAAGGTATGCTCATATGTCTAATTTTTAGGTTTGCAAGAGCCTCTGCAGACAAGATATGAAATGAAATCATGTTTGTTGCAAGGCACTGTTTCCTCTGCATCGTATTTTCCAGTTAACATTCCTCCTCCTGCTCTCCCAAGCATCTGATTTCATAGTAGGTAGAGCTCAGTCCTAAAGACACAGGCAGTGGGAGACGAGGGATTTCTGCAAAATCCTCATTAATGTTGAAGGAAGAGTCTGCCTTGGGATGATGACTCAGATTCCTCCCTTTGCCCATATCCAGAGGCAGCTGTGGGAGGTGAAAGACAAAGAGCAGACACCTGCAGCCACATGCGTCCCCAGAGAGTGTGTCCTTTTTGACATTTAGGCCTTGCACAAGGCTCCCCAATGTGCTCTGTTCCTATGCCAGCCCAGCTTTTCAGCTGGAAGCAGAGCAGAGTAGGACAAGCCCTGCACTTGGTTCCTTATCCAGGAACCAGGGAAATGTCAGTACCACACTCAAACCCAGCACGCTTGGGGATGGAGCAGAGCCAGGAGTGGCATTGGTGGAGCTGGGCACTGCAGCTGCTGCGCATCACCTGGAGGAAAATTCACCTGAGGCGACACAAAGGAGACAAAGGTCACTGACAGCCCATGGCACCGCAGGCATTTCCAGATGCTCCAAGCTGCACAAGTATGAAGGGATGACAATTACCAGCCTGGACAGGTGCCTGTGCCAGCTGCTGGCTGCTCGTGGTCAGCCAAATGAAGAAGTCAGAGTAGACAAGTGTGAGAAAATCTGTCCCTCCCATTACCAAAGTGCAGGCACCCTGGGGCTTGCCCAGGCTCAAAAGTGGGAGCTCAGCTGATCTCTTTCTTTTTTGCCTACTGTCACTTCTAGCTTTTATCCTCTATTAAAACCTTGAGTGGCCAAATCTATTTTATTGTTCCCTGTGTGACTATTGTCGGCTTGCAGTTTTTCATCAGGTTTTCTTACCCAAAGTCAGATAGCCACCTTGCATTGATGTGTACAGCAAGACCTCCTGACTCTGTCAGCTCCTGGGCCTCAGATTATACTTTCTGGGCTTGCCAAGCATTCGTAGGAGGATTTGCTGGAAACATGAATCCCAGCTGACTGCTCTTTCATGAAACTTAAAAGATTTGAAACAGAAAGCACAGTGGAGTAAAACCTGAGAAGATCTGAAAATGAAAAAGCTATACATAGATGCTGAAGACTCCATAAATGTAAGTAGCTCTTAGAAACCACATTTTTTCCTATTTAAAATATTTTATGTGAATTACACTGCTGGGAAAAGGCAGATGGAGGAACCACAGTCGATCCTGAAATCAGAGAGGGTCACAGGAAGACTGGGAGGGCAGCTTGTTCTTCTGGTGTATGTTATGACTGTCCTTGAGATATGTGTTCCTAAACAGCTTTTTTTTTGAGAAAATTGAGAGTCATGTGACTGTAGTAGTTGACCTCTTCGTACAAGAAGTAACAAAACCAAAGGTAATTTTTTTGTGCCTATTTAATGAAATATATTTACTTTAAAGGATCCTAGCTTCAGTAATCACTGATAAATGTATAAGGTTCTCTCACCCACCATTTTTTTCCCTGGAATTTCAAAGTGCTGTGGCTTCGTAACTAAACAATCCCAGAACTGATCACCTGCAGTTTAGAGAATTTAAAATCACTCAGATCAGCTTTGCGAAGGCACTTCAGAATTACCAAAAGAGACAGGCAGAGTGGACATTTATGAATTTATAAAAATACAGCCATTAAACTACAGTTCAGGAGTCCAGTCCCAATTCCCTTGTCCTTTTATTTCTTTCATTGAGCCATACGAGTTTCCTCTTGGATTACCTTGATTGCACTAAAAATCCACATGAAACTCACTGAGAAACAGGACAATGATTTTTTAAAATTTTGAATTCCTCTTTTACTTTTTGTTGTTTTGTTATTTGTGTAGAAGTCCACATGCCTAGGAAAATTTGTTGAATAGTACAATTTACAATTGAATATTTTATAGATAGAGAGAGAAAAAGAATGTCAGTTTTAACAATACAAATAAAGAATGTTTCTTGTGTTATATATGAATCATGCAATTAGTGAATTCCGCTAAGGATAGTAATCGTTCATTACTTTAGATCTGGAAGCTATTTTGAAGTGCTTTGGAAAGCTGAGTGAGAAGAATATTGTTTATCTTCAAAATCAAGTTCAAAGAACTTACCTTCAAGCAAATGACGGCATTCCCAACTAGGGATGACACTACAGAGTAAATGCTAGAGGGAACTTAAAGCAGCCTAATATAGAAGCTTGACTGAAATAAAACTTTGAAGATGTTTCCCAGAAGTTGATAAGAAAAAGGTTTATAGTAAAAAACAGCAAGACAGATGAAGTCCTAGGACATTCACACCAAACACTTTTTTCTTTTTTACATGTGCACCGCAGAAACCATGTGCCAGTGCAGCTGAATCCCATCAAAGGTCCCGTGGAAGTCTAATATTTTTCTTTTCCTTGGAAGTAAAGGTTTGTGTTAGTACTGTATAGATCTGTGTAAGTGGTACAGGTCCTGTGCATGAAACCAATTTGGTCTTGCTTCCTCTACCAGGTTGAACTTCATAGCGTTAGCAATGGATGAAATGAGTAAAATTATGTGGCCTGTCCCAAAACACTTTTAAACATATAAATAGCAGTCTGGCTTTTCCAGGATTCCAGAGAAGGGCAGTTCTACAGGTAAATAAAATGCCCAGGACCTTCTTACTTTACCAACCCACAAGATTTGTAAAGACAAAATCCATCTTGGGGCATAAGCCAACTGATGAAGTCGAGCTGGTTTACAAGAGGGTTTTTTAGTCTTCCTCTGCAGCAGATGGTACCAGTCAATGTTAGAAACAGGACACTTGATGGATATACTGTAGTTCTGTTTCAGAATAGCTGTTCCCATGTTTCTTCCAGATTCCCCTTTTCTTTCTCCTTTCTTGACTGCCAAGATTATTGAGAATAGTTACCTCAACACAGAACTCATGGTCTCGTTTTTAAAATTTCCCTTGAAGCCAGATTTATTTGGACTGCTGTTAACCAGCCTAGAGGAAATTGCCCTTCTGGCAGCAATATCTCTTTGGGAATCTGTCAGCGTTAATTCTTTCTTTAGCTGTTGAACCAAACCAGGAGTCAAAATACGCATTTAGGAACCCACGGAAGTTTTCCAGGGTTTCTGAGCAACAGCAGCTTCCACTCTGGTAAGTCACAGCTGATGCTCAGCATCTCTTTGACTAGGTAACATTTTTGGAGAAAGCTCTTAAATCTTTTATCTGTCAAGGGATGGAGCTCATTTCCTTATGCCTGTATTTGCAGAAAGAGATGCATGAGTGATGTTTAGGAGGGCAATTTCATTTAGAGATTTAACAAATACAAAAGTAAGGTAAGATTTGGTAAGTCAGTAGTAGATATAGAAGCACAAAAACCTCTTGTAATTCTTCCCTGTTGCAGGTAAAACAGAGCAAGTGGTGTAAGATTCAGGTCTTAAGGAGCAGGAGAGGAACCTGAACCCAAGTCTTCTGTGAGTCTCATTGAACATATTCTAATAATGTCCCTCAGTCAAACCATTCAGATTTTAATTCCAAGTTAGAAATTCTACAGTATTTCTTTCTTTTCTTTTAGCATATTGGAAACCTGTAGAGTAGAGGTAGAGCTGAACTGGTCCTTTCAGGGAACTTTTCACTTAAATGCAGCCTGACTTTCTACAGTTATATTGAGCTGTCTGTAAGTATCTGTAGGGTCTGAAAAGAGATGAAAGGTAGACCAGAGAGCTGTGTGGCAGAAGATTTCCTTATTCTGAAATCCAGAAATAATTGAGGAATTAGATATAAGGGAAATATATAAAAAGGGAAGACTATTTTTCATCTCAGTTCTTGAATGCACTGATCTAAAAGTTTTAGAATGCAACTGACTTAAAAGAAATTTAAATGAGTTAATATTTTATGGAAATGCTCAGAAAATTATAATCATTCCTTGAAAGTATAGTCTGCCTGAAACTGAAAGAAACCTGCCCTAAATTGAAAGCAAATCTAGTTGCAGTTACTAAAAACTGACGTTGTTGCAAATGCTTCAAAAATTAGAAATACCTAGTATGTAGACAGAAGAAAAAAAATCTTTTGCACCTGTAAGTGTCCAGTAACAAATTAGATTAGGTTGACGATACGCACCTGACCAGAAGTCCAAATATCAGAAATTGGATTCTTGTCTGATATTTGGTCCCTCTATCGTTGCATTCTCTAATCTTTGTTGTTTACCCAAGGCCAATGCTTTTGACAAAGATCTATTCGCACATTTCAGAGAGAACAGAGAACTCCTAGAAGGGAGGTTGACAAAACATCTTGAATGCTTACTGCAATTTAAGTTTGTTTGTTTGTTTGTTTGTTTGTTTGTTTAATAAATCCTAGTAGCATGGACTGTATCTATACCAATCTGGCAAATAGACCAGAGAAAGAAACTTTGTCCTGACAGCTTTGTCCTTTGTCCCCTTTTTCCCTTTAACTCATATTCTTTGATCCCTGATTTGTATAAATAAGACAGAGTCTTCTTCTCGATTGCTGACCTGGGCATTGTTATCTATAATTTGGTTATGTAGTCTGTGACCATTAGATTTTTATTTCTGTAGACACAGATATGCCATTCTACAGATTCCAGTTTCTTTATGTAGAAAAATTATTATTCCTTGGGCTGTTTCTTTAATGTTCTTGTATACTCTGTTATGGATTATGTTACAGCGTGTGTAATTTTCACAACACTATTTCAACTTTTGCTAGTTTATTAATAACTGCATTAGACTGTTTTTGCAAAAATCAAAAATGTACTTTACTTTAAAATTGCAAGAGAAAAAAACCTTTGAATAAATTTAAATCCAATTAAATGTGAATATTGCTCTTTGTAAATTCTCATTATCAATACCTAATATCAGATGGCATCTATGTTTTATAAAATTTTAGCACCAAGAGTATTCGGCTCCTTAAAATCTGTCTCAGGACTATGACAGACATATATTCCTTTGTGGGAGGAGAACATTCAGTTCCAATACTGGATTATGGCTTATTATCTTCCCCAGAGCTGCTGCCACCAAAAGCAGAAAGTTGTTCAATAACATTTTGGTAAGTTTTCCACAGAGCTTTTGTCACTAATTTCATGCTCATTGGGTGACATAAACAGTCCCCAAAACTTCTCTGTCCATTATGATAGGAAGAACACCTCCCACCTTGTGCAGTTGAGTATTTTGTCAGTGTAACTTGCCTTCTCTGGCAGTTGAAACAGACCCTACAATCAAGACTTCCTTTTCATCAGGGCTTGTGGATTCCCTACAATCTTGAAGAACATCAGACTAACCTCTTGTCTACCACCCCCTTCCTGGTCAGCAGTGTTTGTCCTTTTGTTGGAAGTCTTTATTCCAAGACTCTTGCAGTCATTTGAACAGACTGCTTTGGCAACTACTCCCTTGGCCTCCTTGATTCACTTTTCCTGGCAACAGTTCTGGACCACTTCTATTGCATCATTGCTTCAGAATATTTTGGGCGAATTTCTTTTCTCTCCCAGTGAGACGTCTTGTGAAGCCTTATAAGAGGTGGCTGCTAAAATATAAACATACACATTCTCTTTGAGGAATATGGATTTATACTCATGCAAATGTTTCTAATATTACAGAAAATAAAATTTCTAATTGCATAATGAAGATATTTGCTTTCTTTATGGCTGCCTTGCTGCTTATTGCTCTATAAGCTTAATGTGAAAGATTTTATTTATTTATATGCCTGTTTTAGACAATGGGAAAGGCATGACTTCTGGGGGTTTTGAGATAAGAAAGGTAAGAGAAACTTTTGAAAAAGGAGGTACCTGCTAACCATCTTGTTGCCATTACCTCCCATTTCCTATTCTACATCCCCTTCTGGTTCCATAAGTAGAGGTTCTTTGGGCCAGATATTTGGTTTAGATCTTTTGGTTAGAAGAATGTTTTGGATGGACAAGGAACTATGTTGGAGTCATTTTTACTCCCTGTCTCCTGACCATGGAACTGTAATTTAGCTACTAAGAATAAGCCGTGATTGTTTACAAATGGACTTTGAAAAGAGAAGGAGATTATGAGAGACTAAATTAGTTGTAAATAATTATTTCCATAGAAATGTGGTTCTGTGATTCTGTGGAAAGGACTTACAGTCATCTCAGTAAGTTACTAATTTGTTTACCTTCAAGCAAAATCATCTCTCTAGAGCCAGCCAATTTTTATACTGAGGTGTAGAAGAGCTGTCCTATGTGGCAACGTGATGGATAACTTCATTATACAACTTAAGAAGCTCTTCTTCCCTTTCTTGTACCTTTTCACACTCTAGTTAATCACCTCGCCCTGGTTAAACCAACTGACTACTTCAGCATTAAAAGTATGCAAAATTAACAATTTACTGCACCAAGGCCAGATAAAGGCAGACTTTTCCATCTGGAAAACAGACAGCCTTGTTTAAATGATTCTGGTTTCTCTGCCTGATGTGTAGTCCAGCTGATGCCATTTCCAGTCAAGGCATTGAGTCATGTGCTCAACTTCCATCCCTTCTCCATCTTTTTTCATTATAAGAATAAAGTGTTAGGATGGCTGGTCTGGGCTGTCCCTGTCTTCAGTAGTGGCAGATATTGACTGCTGAGTGTTTATGAACAGAACAGATTACAGAGATTTACAACTTCCAGTGGTCTGTGGTTCAGGGATTTTCTGGGTTGAAGATGATGAAGTTCTGGTTACCGTCACTGGGCCTGATCCTGATGTGTGGGCTGACATGCTGCCCAGCCTCAGCCCATCCCCAGAGAAGTGCCCTGAAAGTTCCCACTTCTCCATTGTATCTAATGTGAAATGACTTTGATGTTTCTTTCACCTTGCTATGTAAATTTTCCATCTTTTTGAGATGGAGAGCAGAATCAGACCTGGACACAGAACTCAGCATATTGATTCACTTTAGATTTGTACAATGACATATCAAGATTTTGATTTTTTTTTATATTTCTTGAAATGTTTCATAATCATGATTTTAGTTTGTAGTTTCATAAAACTGGGTGAAAATTGTTTTCATCCCTGGGGTCTAAATCATGTACAACCCTTTTACAGGAATTGCTGCAATTTTCCAATAAAAAGCTATATCTGTTTGAGAGATTGTTCCCCACCACAGAGAACATCAGGACTTTCAGTTTTTTAGTCTTCATAAGAGCAAGGATTTGTATCTGCAAGACCTTATCTGCCCTTCCTTTGGATATTGAGATGGATTTTCCCATTGCAAGACAGGGTAAAATTCACTGCTGTGCTTTCTCTGTGTAAGCAATGCTTGCCATATCTCCTTAAATTCTGATATTCTATTACCACACAGTAAGAAGAGTGCGGAAGCACTATTTAATGATGGTTATTAAATGACTCTTTTTCTTGTTACTTTTCAATTGAAACATTTTTTTCCTCAAAACTTTTGTATAAACGCAGGTGGAAAAAAACCAATATGACATCACATTTTGTCATCATCAATCATTTGCTATGCAAATTGAGATGCCTACAGAACTTCAGAGTTCAAGGCTGCCTGCACACGGGGCTTGTACAAACAATGAAAGATTTACTATGTGAGTAATAAGTACTTTCAGGAAAAGATTGATTACATATCAAAGTAGAAAAGGTTGTAGATAGAGAAAGAAAAAAGAGCAAATGTTGATCACAAAAAGGAAACAAAGGAAATAGTGACAACATCTGGTAAAATATTTTAATGAAATGCATTTATTTGGAAAATATGCATTAAATTCTTTTGCCTGAAACTTGTGCTTACTTTTAACATCCTGAGCAGCTTTGAAAATTAAGTGTTTTACAAATAAATATTAAGGCAATAAGTTGAGATCAAAGGTTTGTTTCAAAGAGGTTCAGAGAGGATGCCTGTGCTAAAACATAGCACCAGGCAAGAAATATAGTGAAATTCTCTCAGGCTACAAGTATCCTCAGATCAGGATCTTTGATAAAGGTAACACCTTTGTATTTAGTGGGCTCTGATTTTTTTCCTCCTTTTGCATTAATTCCTGGTTCCTTTTGACTTACTCTGAATTTCAGCAATCCCATGGCCAGGAGTTCCAACACTTGTGTGCTCACTGATTGAAGTATTATCTTTTCCTTGTTTTGAACTTGCCACATGCTGATTTCATGCTGTGATTCTTGCCTGCTGGCATTCACTGGAAAAGTACACTCAGGATCTAGTAACAAAAGAATGGAGATTACTGTATCAGGACAAATCAGGATGGTAATATATTTCCCATTAAGACAACACAGGCTAGATTGAGGTCATGTTAAATCAAAGTCTCAAAGCTGCCACACTTCCCAAAAGACAGAAAATGCCATTCCTCCTTCTGTTGCAGTAGTGTCCAGTGATCTTCCCTAAATGAGTTTCTGAAAGGATTTTCCATCTCTTTTAAAGCCACTGGTACAGTTGGGCTAAAGGCAAGTTTTGTGTGCAAAAATAAAATAGACTTTAAGCGCACAAGTGTAGCTTGAATGTAGAATATACTGCTCATTACCAACATGACTGAGTGGCAAATCCAGGGAGAAAATTCTCAGGCCTAAAATTACCTCTTCTTTTCCTGGCTGCTTATGCACCCATTGAGGAGGCTGTATTTGCAGGCATGCTCTTTCACTCTGCCCTGCTGTTATGAGTGGCTTAATAATCACATTAAATTCTGATCAGGCTTCTGACCATGTAGAGTTTGTAAGGAAAAAAAACCTGTTACTCCTACTATTCAACTCACAAGAAGGTTGGGGATTAAGAATTTGGGATACCATTTTTCAAGAAAGAGATGTCTCTATGTGTAATGAAGGACATCAAACCATATCCAAAATTACTCTTGAAAAATAACAATGAAAAATGTTATGAGGCAGAGTAAGTTTTGAAAAAACCTCTACACTCAGATCCTTGATGGCAACATTAAGTTCAGTTCCCTTTTGGAAAAATAACTTTCTACTTTTCTGATAACAAATTCGACAGAATTACATGATGAGGTATGATAAGCAGAAGCTCTAGATGGATTTAGGGCAACCTATATCAGGGTCTTGGGGAAACCCCAAGAAATCATATATAAGAGCACTGTGCTACTGCAGGAACAAATTGTTCATGGCACTGGCCACTACCTATCAATGAAAGCTTTAAGAATAACCTTCTTTGAAGGTAATTGTCATTCTAATTTTAGTCAGACACCTGTTGGTTAATACACTGAATAATGATGTGTTCTATCCTTCAGGAATTTTTACTCTGTGGAGATGTCCTTAGTGTCCCTGCTGGTCTTCACCTGCTTTCAGCACAGTACATACCTCCTGTAGGTTTTCTGTCATATTTGCCACTCTTAGGATACTGTTAGATCATGTTAAATGTCTCTTTGTGCCATCTTCAGCCAATTGAATGCCCCTCTTCCATCCTGTTCATTTTTGATCTGTTGGGTTCAACTGTATCTATCACAGAGAGTTCTTCTGCTTGTCTTCACACAAGAAAAGGATGAAATCCCATTTCTAGGTCATTAATGTTCCTTCAGTTTTATTTTTTTTTGTTTTGTTTTGTTTTTGTGTTTTTTTTTCTTGGTTGCAATGAGGAGATGAACAAAAGTTCACAAGTTGCTCTTGCTTTGCATGTATTATTTTATTGGTCTCTTATATGTTTCCTCTCCAAAGGAAAGGATCCTGGTCCTCAGCCACCCTCATTTCATGAAAATCTTATATTATAGTAGCATTTACATTCTCTGAACATCTTCCAGTTCCACTTTATTTTTTGTTTCAAATAAAGTGGTTAGATCTAAGCACAACATTCAAAATGAAAACAAATGATTGGTTTTCAGTAGTATGCATTAATTTGTGGTATGTTGGTGTCCACAAGATTCCAGGCTGCTTAAGGTTCCTTTGTGCTGTATCCTCTGTGCTGTGCAAACACGGAGGAGCTCTTGCTTGGAAGATCTTCCAATAAAATTTAAAAACAGATGTTAAAAAGGTGAATAAATTACAGAGATGAGAAAGGGAATAAAATGGTTTATGAGCAGTAAATGCAAGCCCAACTAATCTAATTGATGGCATTGTATAATTTTTTCAGGAATTATTTTAACCTAATTTTTAAATGCATTTTAACACTCAGTCCCCCAAACAGTTAATAATTATATTAAAGGAGATGCCAACAATGACTCAATGTCTCCTGTGCTCCACTCCCAAATGATTGCAATTCACTTAGAGCTCATGAAGGTGTATCGTCAGCTCAAATCATATTGAATGTTTTACCTCCCACTGTACATTAACATGCCTTTGTTAACACAGAGTTCTAACTGCAGTCAGGCAGCACAGTTGTCTATCTTTTAAAGTGCCTCTGGAATTCCACACAGTTCTTCCTGTTTTCAGTAACCTAAATTATTTTGACATCTGTGAATATGCCACCTTGGACTTCACCTTTTCCCAAATAATTAATAGACACATTAATTAATAATTTCCCTGCATTTTTAAAAGAGTTCCAATATTAGCTCTATTGTTTATGTGAGGAACACAGTACAGAGAAAATCACAAAGCCAAAATGTTAACCTGTTTCCTGGGTTATTGCCTGTAAAAATAACCATTAGCTGGTATTTTTGAAATTAGAAATTATTGCTAAATAAAATCTAGAGGTAATTCCTTACTCTAGGTTTGCCTTAAATAAAAGGAAGTTGCAGACTCCGGTTATTCTGTGCTAAAGGGGAATACTAATGCCAAAATGAAAATATCTTTAGAGAAAAAATGCTGATTGTACCTCTTCTGTTTGAAATGAAATATATCTGCAGGTCTCAAATGCGGGGACGTGTCCTGGAAAAACAGTGTCTCAGATAGGAAAGACAATTCAGCACACAGGTGAAAAACAGTCTTAATTCACATAGAAATTGATCTTGCAACCCATTGACAAGAGCAGGGAGAGCATTTGACAATAAAGCTCCAATAAGTGCTATTTCATTCTGAAAATAAATTTAAAGATGTGGCTTCAGATGGATTTCACTGCAGTATTCTTATTTAGAAATGCCAGGTTTAGCTCTGGACTAATAGTAATAGCAATAGCAGTATTAGTTATTTCAGAGGTAAGATGGTTACATCTTAGGAAAATATAGCTTCAAAAAATAAAGGAATCTGGTCAAAGTATCTTATTTTACATATTCAAATAGCAGAGAATCTCTATTTTTGAAGTAGCAGACTTCTGATGCAGAAAGTGGTACTCTAAATTGCCTCATGGGTCTATTCATACTTGCTGCGGTGTTCAAAAACTTATGAATGCCTATGGAAAGCATCAGAGATTAGGCAATTTCTAAAAATCCACAAAGTGTCTGTTTGCATGTCCCTGTGTTGAAATAGTGGCAATGTCATATTAATTTCTGCATTTTTGGTTCAGTTTCTAAATTATTTACAAGCTTTTAAAATTCTACCTTGTCCCACTTTAGTGGGACAGTGATTGAAGACTCTTTTTGCCATGATAGATAATTTCAGTTCACGAGAGCAAACAAAACTGAGTAAAATTGGGAAAATTATCTCTGAACAGATTAAAGATTAATTAATGGATTTTCTGTGGAAAGTAGATAGAAGTCACTTTTTAGGTAATCCATTCTCATTTTTTAGGCATGAAAATTGCTTTCTTATACACCCCACCCATTTAGAAAGAAAAAGATTCAGATGGTTGTAATACAGTTGGCACAACAGTTATTATCAGTAACTTTTGTCAGTTCTAATGCCTGCATTTTGTTTTCTGCCCTGGAAGAGTTCCCAGGTACAAACAATACTTTACACAGCTTTGTTGGTGGCAGCTGATATTCTTTCAGTTCTGAATTTCATATTACTAAAAAGACCCTGGGAGGAAAACTAAGGGAACAGCAAAAATAATCCAGATGGAAACAATGGGAGACAAAATTGGTTTGTGGGGACAGAGTATATAAGTGAGGCATACACAGCTTTGTCAAGAGGTGAATGCAGAGGAAAGGTGGAAGGAGAGAGCAGTATACCAATAGAATATAGCGGCTGAAGGTTTTCAACTTCAGGAAATCCATGTGGGTTAAGAAAATACAATTATAAGTAATATAATGAAAGTGAGAAAAGAAAATAAAACAGGTATATGAAGAGTTTAGTTTGTGAAGCAGTTTAGTAATTAAAAGCTTAAGTTAGGAGAGGATTCCTTCTAAGAAAAGCTATGGTACGTGTGCTGGGTGAGACTCTGGGTGGGATTCAGCTCCAGATTCAGCAGAAGCATTGAGAGTGGAGATGCTCCCATGTTAGTGGGAGTCTAAGTCTTGTCAGAATCAATGGGGCTCTGAGACTAGTTCATTTGACTCTGTGTGGGCATCCACTGTCATTTCAGTTGCCATCCAAAAAATCTGACAGATCTAGCACAGCTTGTGGGGAGCCTTGTGCCCCACTGGGCTGGGCAGGATCCAGTAGCTGGAACCTGCTCTGGGGCTCCGTGCGCTACCAACCGTGTTGGCAAAATCTCCTTCAAATGAGGGGGAGCTGAGCCTCCCCCACACCTGGCTCATGTGCAGACACCCACTGTAAACACCCAAAGTGATGCCTCAGAGTCCAGAGCTGAACCTGCCTTAGCTGTGTTTTTCATTTAATCTTTCTATGACAAGGTAATTTCTGTAGTTAAACCATAAAGTCATCTACAGATTATAAAATAACCTCAGCTAATAAAGGATGTGGAAATGAATTCTGATGTGCAATTAAAATGTGTTTTCTCTTACAATGATCTTAGAATAACATGGTAACATTTTAGTGTTTAACTGAATGAGATTTTTACAGTTTTGAAAATTATTTTTATTTTTCCAACTTCTGTGAAATCTTTTGGGGTAGTAAAAAAACTAAGTGAAAGTATTCCAAATCCCTTCCTATTACCATCTCTGTTTATTTTGGTAATGTCACAAGTTCCATAATTCTAAATACCTTAATTATTTAGCATTATCTGAATAATATGTAATAAAAAGAGACAAATCATCATGTTTTTTTCAGTAGTAAGTGCATCATACCTGAGTAAATGACCTGACTTTTCCATTAGAGATGACATGGCATGCTCAGAGTACTCACACTCAAAAGAAATGAAGATTTATTTTTAACAGTTTGATGAACATTTAACTACAGAAATGCTTCAGCAAATCTTTCCAATAGCTTTTCTCTTTTTGTATCTAGTTCACATTATAAATAGATTTTTACCTTTAAAATATCCTGGTATTTTAAGAATCAAAATATGTGTGCATCTCAGAATTTAGTACATGCAATGTTTAGGTCAAATGACTTCCCATTGTCACTAGCTGCCATGGCAAAATAAAGTTTTGCTAAAAATTTGAGGACAGATGGAGAGGAAAAACAACAGTAAAACCACTTGCTTATTTTCAAGTAAATTTTAGTGAAATATGATTTGATAAATTTTACCATCTACTTGACATGCAGTGAAGTCAATTAACTATTTTCTCTGAGGACTAAATCTATTTGCCTAACTCGTGAACAGACGCTCCATACCAACACATTATCAGAAAAGCTGAGCTTAACAGCTCAGCCTTAGTGGCTGGTCATAAAACCACACTTCAAAAAGATGACAGAACCAAGATAAACTGTAATTCACAATGTAAAAACAAACCAAAAATCCTAAGCCTTAAAACAAAATGTTTTATTGTCTGAAGCTCAGAGAATTGACACGTTAATATTCTGTATTGTGCTTTGCTCCCGCTTTTATCTTCAATAAAGGATGACAGTGTTACAAAGTTCTGGAAGAGGTCGAGTACTGTCACTTTTATCAAATGTGGTATCAGCATTTTTCTTCAGTGGCTTTGGAACAAGATTAGCTGCTCTACCTTAGTCTAGCAAGTGCATTGACTGCTCTCTTTGTACCAGCATTTGATTCTTGTATTGAAATTTGAGGTAGCGCTGAGGAATTAAACACTCAGGACACAAGAGAAATCCCTTTTTGGGGTGTCTAAAGAAAATGGTAGTTGCCTTTGAATGTATTTTGTTATTGGCTTGCCCTCTCTGTCAGTGTATTTCCAAGTACTGAATCATTATGTAGGTTGCAATCCTTTGTCACGCAGTTTCACGGAACAGTTTATTAAGACTGGGAAATGAAGGACTAACCCAGTCGTTGAATGATATGCTGGCATTTTCTCATGTTTAGCTCTCAGGCAGGTAACCCTCTGTCTGAAGCTCTATTTGAAGTTGCATTTAATATTACCATTTTATGTAAGTTATTTTATGTAACTTGTTTAACACTAAAAGGTATTAAAGAGAAAAACTCTTATGTTAAATAAGAAAGTAACAAATTCTGGCTATGTAACAGCTGTCAACAAAGCAACCTTATGAAAGAGGAATTACCTGAATGTCTTAGCTATGTATAGTAGCTGGGGATACATGACCTGTTTTTTTTTGTAATTAGGTAGCTGTCTTACTTCAGCACATGTACAGTACATGTCAGTGTTTGCTTTTCATAGGGATCTTTGCTGCTAATTTCCCGTGACAACAAGATTATGCAGCTTAGTGCACAGTAGAAACATAAAGAAAAGGACCTTCTCTTTTCTGATCTCTAAGTTAGTAGAACTTGTCAGATTAATCTGAATGAAAGACACTGTGATATATATTTCAGGAACATAAATAAATGTTGAATATCAGTGGATACTTGTGGAAAATTCCTTACAGAGCAATCTAAAAGTCTTGTTAATTATTGAATTATTGAATAATCTTATGTAAGTAATTTAATGTCCATTTCTCTTACATTCATACATGTAGCCAGAAAAAACCCTCTGTTTTTGCATACTAGATTGCAAATAATAAATTTAAAGGTACTGGACTGATATATACAATGTATATGGTACTGGACTGATATATTTGTGATGCTAATGCTTCCTAAAAGAGGAGACATGAGCAGAAGCAATCAGCCAAATAAATTTTTATTTTGTGCCAATGCACTAAAGAAATCTCTAATGACTCCTTTAAAAAAAAATAGTAAGAGAGCTTGTTTTACAGTGATTGTACCTATTAGGGAAACACAGTAGATTCGATTGGAAATAGGATACCCAAAGCACTTGTGTATTTAAGTTTGAGGACAGGCTTGTGATATGATGACTCCCCGAAGTCTTCATCACTGTAAGTAGGAGCTGAACAAATAACAGAGAGAGTGGGATGCCAGGGGTTAAGGAGCCTTTCAACTCCAAGATATTCAGCAAGTGAGAACAGGGAAGCACTGAGGAAGGTGGGGGTTGGGGGAATAAAGTGCACTGGTAATTTAATGCTTCCTTTGATAGAACAGTGCTGTCTTATTGATCAAAAAGTTACAGATTTATTGGAGACACTCAGATAGAATTTTGGTGTACTGTATAGTAAGAATGTATTCAAAATTTTTTGTTTTTTACACCACGTATGTTCAGTCTTAGATCTAGTACTCCAATTATTACTGAAGTCAGGATATTTCAGGTAAGTAAAAATACAATTCCATTTTTATTGTTCCAAAAAGATACATTAAAAAATAGCAAAACAATTCTGCATATTTTCAACAAAGAAAATAAGATTTGAACGCATAAACCTAGATACAGCAATTGTAGTGGAAAACAGAGTAGAAAAGGAAGCTTAGTTCCTTCAATCAATAGTCTTCTCTGTACCTTTTGTGCATGCTCCAGTAGTTCTTCCATCCTTCTGTATTAAGCCACTTTGTAGGATTAGGACAGATGAGTGATTATAGCTAAAATCTAAACCCCACTGGGACTAGGTCAAAACTTTCCTAATCTCTTCCTACTCCCTTCCTACTCCTTCAGTGATAACATTTTGTGTGCTTTTCCTTGAAACGGCCCAATGTGGGAATCTCAGTCCTGTGTGCCCCAAGTGTACTGAGGGCTTTGCAGGGCCCACCTCAGCACATTGTACCCAATTATTCCCCATTCCATGCTTATTCTCAGTGGAATTTCAATAGGATTACAGTCGCTCTAACAACATGGAAATACCTGAATTTTCCCTGAGCACTGGCCTCCAAGTCAATAAAGCTGCAAACTCCTGTTAGGAGGATCTAATTTGGTACTGGGCTAGAGTTCGTGTTTTGGGAATTTTTTTCCTGAGCCAAAGTAGACAGAGTAATGTAGAAAGGTTTTCATGCAAATGAAAAACAATCTATACAGGAACACTTCCCAAAGGTGAGCACAAAGGGAACGTATTGCAGCATGTATTTGGTAAGTCAGAGGAACACTGGCCTCACTCTTCTTGTGTGTGTGCAGCAACACATCTTCCTCCATGGATAATTCCACTGATTTCAAATAAGTAATTATGTTTATTAATATAATTATGTTAGCACAAGAGCTCTCTCTAGTGGAGCCAATGTTGCTTTACTGGTTCTGTTGCTCAGATACTGAAAAATAGTAGAAATGTTTAATCCTAATATCTCCCAAATCTAGCTAATGTCAGAATGGCATTATAGCCTCATAGCATTTAAGGAATGCTGTGTTTATTAAATATTTCAAAAACATAATTCACAAAAGGTGCTGGAATTAAGTTTTTGCAACTCACCAACATCACTGCCCTCAGCAGAGCTTGGATTTTTTGAAGGTCCTAATGAGCTTGTTCAAGAAGAACATGGGATTGTTTCTGAATGTCTAATTGTGTTTGTCTATTCTCATTTTCCACTTTTATTTTCTGAGATATGGTGACTTGTACTTGAAAAATTGCTGAATGTATTGATGCCATGTCTGTTCCATAAGGGAGCTATGACACTGTGTTACAACTATGTCTTTCATCCTTCTTCTAAAAGAACAGACCAAACCCCGCTGCCAGGTGCCACTTTTCAAGAAAACATTGTAGTAGGTAGAAAATTTCAGATCTGACACAAATGGTCCATCCTTTTTCTGTCAGCTGTATAGCTGGCTTTTATGTCCAGAAGGAAGCAGATATTGAGAGAAAAATCTTAGAGATGTGTGCAACATAATAGCTCATTTAATGTTAATTAAACATTGGTTCTGTTGACTTATAGGGTTCCTTTGCACCTACTGGTAGTGGGTAAAGGGAAAGAAAAATTTATGATACTGCTTTTGGAGAAAGCAAGAATTCATTTGTACTGCATAATTTTTTAATGGATCTATATTTTTATTTTAAAAGGAGTTTTCAGATTCTGATGTGTAGATTTCACACATCAAGTACAATTGTTTTTTCCTTGGATTTTGAAAAGCCACTTTTGAACTGCTAAAGAAGTAAACTAGTTCTGCTATGGAAACTATACTGCCTGGCTTGGAAATCAGTGAAACTGACTGTAAAAATAGCATATTTCTCTGATGGAATATGGTAAAGAGGGAGGTGCCCCCAGGTTTAATGGAATGGTCAGTGTTGTTTTAACAAATTAGTTTATGCTAGTGAGTAGTGAGATGATAGCATCTGTAGCAGACAGTTATCTAGATTAGGTACTATCAGGAAGGATCATGACAAACTAGGTGAGTTGTGAGCTGTGGAGCAGTTGAGGAAGTTGAGGTAAACCACAGCTGGAGGAATCAGAGAGCACTTGTAGCCTGGCTACTTCATTGTCTTCCTTTTGGATCAGGCAAAGAAGCGTAGACCTGCCTTAGATAAAAATCTTAGTGGGAGCAGTTAAAAACTGTTCCACTGAAGCAAAAAGGAAATGTCTTAGGATGCCAGTGCTGAGGACATAAAACACACAGGTCTGAGGGTTTTCTTTTGGCTTTGTGGTCTGCATGGGGGAACCTGAAGAACTGGCAGATATTTAATGAAAGATTTGCAGCCTGGAAACCTATCCTAAATGTAAGCAACTATGCCCTATTCTTAAAGAGGTTGATTTTTTGTTGTTGCTGGCGGTTTATTTTTTTTCTATTTTTTTTTAAATTATTTTAGATAGCAAAATGTGGGTGTGTCTTTCTAGGCAGTATCCTGGTTGAACTTCATGTAGTTTCAGGTAACTGAGGAGCTGGTGGTCCAGTTCCCTCATTTTCCTCAGAAATCAAATATTTTCAAAGAGAGGCATGTATTTCTATCTGTCATGGCTTCTCCCACATCCTCTTCATGTGTCTTGCCCATGATGGGACTTGGACTGAAGAAACCATCTAACAGCAACCAGTAATTTTTCTGAGGAGTCTGTTTGATGAAGAATTCCTCTGGAGTCTCTGAAAACCCCAATGTCTGCAAAATAGCATTTATTTGCCTCCTTCTTCCTTGTGCCTGCTCCATGCTGTAGCTAATCATCTTTACAACTTTGGGTGTTAGCTGCTTATGATTTGTCTGTTTCTTATAAACCTTTAAGACTCCTTCAGTAGGAATCATCTTTCTTGAATATCATCAGAGGCAAATGGGATGGTATCCTTGTAGACATTTGCAGTCCTCACCTCTGGCTTCTTTTAGAGAAGAGAAATGAGCATCTCTAAAGGCTTAGATCCTTGTAAAGTAGGTCATGTGAATCCTGACTTAAAATGCCTTATTTTATGCCCAGTTTGAGTAGGAATAGAAAAGTGAAAGGACAGTCTGCCGCTGCTACCATCTTCACGACCAAGAGTTTTCTTTCTCTTTTTACGTGATAGCACAAATTTACTCAAGGGTATTACCAAGAATCTAATAGAAAGCATTTTGGAGGGCTGAAGAAATGCAACTGAGAGACTGATCTGGCTTGCAGAAGCATTATTACTGGTAAGGAGAAGAAGAGCATGGCCTGTCTGTCCATCCTGTTTGATTTTGGCAGGGCTGGCAGGTGGAAGGTTGTAGCTTTTCTCTAAGACTGAACATGGTGATATGGCCATCACTTGAGTCTGAAACTTCAGCTGTTGAAATGGTTACTTTTACACCTTTACTTCCTCAAATAGGTGTTCACTTCAGATTTAATTTTGCATGTTGGCATTTGAAGAAGAGCAAGCCTGCTTCATGCCTGCCTTCTTTTATTCCTTTTCTTATTCGATTTGTGCAATACAGAGCCAGGAACTCTGACAACGGCAGATAAATTTCAATTTCTGGATTGAACAGTTAGTGTCTCGAGTGTTTTATTCATGGGCACCATATGCAAAAAGTGTGTAGTTTTTTTCTATTGTGGAGAAGTAATGTTATGCTCAGAACTGCCAGAGTTACTTGAATTTGACTTTGCTGTGTTTTCAGGTGAACCTAGAAATAAATGGAAAGTTGAAAAAAACAGCTACATGTTAAATACATAGTATACCTGTAGTTTTAATTCTTTTAGGTCAAAAAATATTCAAATGCATTCACAGTATTTTTGATTGAAAGAATTTGTAATTGGATTTCCAAACATGCTGCTTTCATCTTGGGCAGTACAATATGCACTTTGATAATAACATGGCAATGTCATTAGAAAGAAGTCCATTTACTAGTTTAGGCATAAAATGAGATACAGAAGAAGACAATAAAATGCTTTCTAACGTAATGCACCTTATTTTTTATTGTATTCAATAGAAGCATGATGAATAAGTAATCTTATAAGAGCATCAGAAGTACACCTTGGTTGATCTCTTAGAGGTGTTGAGATTTTGCTGCTATTGAGATTATTCATAATAACATTTTAATTTCTAATAAAGGGCATAGAACTTTATAATAGATCAAAATATGTGCCCACAAGGTGCTTAGATCATCATGCTGGAAGAGGTAAACTTCCACACCTTAGAAGTAATCCAAGAAAGAAAATTAAATGAAGATGAAAAGCAACATCTTCAAAATTATTATTTTTTAAATATAAAGCCCATAAATTATAATTTCCTTATTTCCATTTATTCACACAGTTTTGCTTGTAGTTGAGCTATATATCTATAAGCTGTTCTGGGCATAAGCTACATTTTCCCCTATTTTTAATGGTATCTCATGCAAATTAGATTTGCAGCAAACTAATCTGGTCCAGGTAGTAAACGTCACTGCTTGAATTATTTTATTCATCCATTCCTTTTTTTTTTTCTATAGCATTTATGCAATTACCACTGCTAGTGGGATTCTCCCCTCCCTCCCCCCATGAAATCAGAAAAAATTAAATCCAAGGAAGCTAAATAAGGTTTACAATTTTTTTTCTAGTCTTTTTTAAAAAATTATTTTCTCAGAGAAAAAGAAAAGATCTTTATTTGCTGTCAAGACAGCCACAATTTAAAATTTAATAACAGAACATATGTAATTTCCCTGAAAATAACAGCACTTATAATATTTATAGGAAATTCTTGAAACTGGGTGATTTTGCAAGCTCAAAGACAATAACACAGACATTGCAATAGTTCTTTGTCAGAAGGTGTGCATCTCTGGATTTGGACTTTCAGCATTTCATACATGGCAGGTCTGTTTGCTCATTAATAGAGACATTCTTAGGACTACAAGTCCTGATTACAAATGGTATTTGTTTTGAATTTTTTTGTTCATGGAGAGAAAAGGAACCTTTTGAATTGATCCTTGTTTCTTTTTAAAAATACATTTGAATGATATAATTTATTGAAAAAGGTATTGCAAAATGAAATGTGGTAATTGTTCTAGCTTTTGAAAATATGCATTGGTACTAATGTTTTTCATGTTAATAATATATTTTCTCTAAAACTGGTGAAACTGAAAATGGTTGGGGGCTCATTTTTCATATTGAGCTTTCATATTCTGAAACTGACTTGATGTTAAAAATTGCATCTACTGAATGACAGATCTTTATGAAAGCCCTGCTTCCCCTTGAAAAGATTTCATCGGAAACCTTAATGAATCAGTCAGGGACTTGTACTGTTTCTTGCCAAATATAGTCTCTGAGAGTATTTTTTTTAAGTAAAAGGCTGGGTATGAATTCAGTTTAAGGATACAAAAACCAAATTGGGATGTATTGTGAGAATTTACAGTGGAAAATATCAGCTACTATAATGGCTGATTAGTAGAAATGTATTGCTCATACAGAAAGTATATCATAGTTGGATTTCAATGCTCTCATGCTAATTGTTGCTATAGTGAATTGTCTTCTGTAAACAATAGCCAACGTTTTCCAAAATAGAGTCCTTTCAAATGAAATAATGGTATCAGAGATTTTGAGATAATTTTATTCACAGAATTTGATTTCTTTAAAAATAAGAGGATTCAATTCAATGTTTTCAGATAATCTTAGTTTTCCATGTTGAAACTGTTTTCATATAGAAAACTGTGAAAACTGAGTAAAAAAAAAGAGATTCAGGTCATTAAAGGCTGAGCAGCAGCATAGAATCATAATTCTAGAATTTAGAAACTCCTCTGAAATGACATATTTAACTTATAAACATAATACTATCCTTCCTTCTTGTTTTGTGAGTGAAGATAAAAATGAATGACTAACTACACTGGTCCAATTGTGCATGTATTTCACTATTTCTCTCCCAAAAATCTTCTTTATTTTAGCTGGTCTGCCTCATTTCTAATATTCAACTTATGTGACCAGAGATTTTGCAGAAGAGAAAAAATTATGTAAGACTCATGTAAAATGCAGGGAAGAGAAATAATCTGTAAGTAAATAAAACTTGTTTGATTATATTTTCTCCTACATGTTAAAAAAAAAAAAAAAGGCTTACTTTGTGATAGGAACAGATTTATCCCTGTTGCACTGCTTCCCCTTCCCAGAGAGTGAGAAGAAATCAAATAGTGACCTGTTTTGCTCAGTTCCTTTGCTTTACTGGAAGGGTGAACATTTTTCCCTCTCAGCAGATTCTGTGGCAGATGACTTTATGTACAGAAGCGGTCCATGCTTTTGTTTTCAATTATTCCCCATGATTTGCTAAACCAAATAAATTTTGCTCTTAAAACTGGCTTGGTTTCTTAGATAGACTACAGTAGAAATGATGGTGTGCTGTGGTACATACTGTGATTTGTAATTAATAAAGTCAAATATTGTCTTCAAAATATAAGAAACCAAAAGCTAAATCACACCTCTCTCAGATTTTCCAAACTGACATGCAAGTGACCTGAAAGAGGGAGCAGAGAAATTATGTGCCCTCAGCAATGTTTGCTTTTAAAGAATTTTAGAAAATAGGAAAAGTTCCAGGAAAAAGAGTGCCCCTCTTGTTACTCTGAGAAGATGAGAGGACATGTGACAAGAGCTGGGAAACAGTAGGGTGGGTTTCATGCTGTGGCAAATTATGAGAACACCCTGTGGTGTTAACATTTATTTATTCCTAAATAAACAAAAAATTCAGCATAAAATTAATACTGACCAGAATTGTTGCTTGCAAAATTGATCTTTGTTAATCAAATTGCTTCTACTCTTTGATGATGATAAATATGGTGGATAAAAAAATAGGTGTGATGAACCTAGGCATTTAAAAGCCATTTGACTTTGTACAGCATGCTGTTCTAGCTTTAAAAACTCCTGTCACAATACAATGTCAATAAAACACATGTTCAATAGATTAGGATCTTTCTGGCTGACAGGTAATGCAGGAAGCTGTCAATGGAAAGCTGTCCTGGAGCGTAGGTGTTTCTCATGGTCTTGTGCAGACACCGGGCTCAGCGTGGTGTAACACGTCTCATTGTTTGTAAATCTCACATGAGATCACTGCTGAAGGATTAACTGAATGGTAAATAATCATGAGGAGAACAATCTTGTGTAGAGACTGGGCCATTTGTCCAATGCTTAATCTTGATTTATTTTTCTCCACCGGGAGCCACTGGTTTCAAATGTGGTCTGTGACATACATTCTCATTCACAAGATCTCAGAGAAGTTCAGCAATGAGTTGTGGCCTCAAAATCTATGAATTGATGTAGTGGTGGCATCTCTGTGCTAAAAGCCACAATGGAATAAGGTTAAGGGATTGGTGTGAAGATTTGGTGAATTTCTAATAGCAGGTTAGGGAGATCTGGCAGATTACATGTGGAGATGCCTGGAAGAGGTTTTCAAGTGCATCATAAAGTTACCTCTGAGATGAAAGAAACTAAGCTGTTGTCCTTGCTGGGATATTGCAGTTCTTCATGAACACTGGGACAAAATATAAATTGTGATGAGGAACATCAGTTGCCAGTTATAGTTATTTGGGTAATACCTCATGCTGGTGGTATTTATTTTCAGCATTCAAGGATGTTGATGAGTAAATAACATGCAATGGAGAATATCAGACTTTGCTGCTACTTCTGGTCTTAAGATTAACTTTTTATTTCCTGGGGTTGTGTATGTGCAACACTGGTGGGGCTTGTGAGTAACGTTTTGGGTTCTGCTCCAATAATTTAGTCATAATTTTGTAGAAAATGTTGATGGGACTCCTTCTCTATCAACAGGATCCAATGCAAGTCCTTTTTGCAAGTAAGGCTTCTAGTTTTCTGCAGCATTATATTGGCAAGTATAAATTCTGTGATTCATTTATTTAGAGATAGATGGATCTAGATGATTATTTTATATTTCTTACTGCATGAAAATAAAAGGGCACAAAATGTATTAAGTGTAATTTTCTAGAAGGAGGATGGACATCCCCCTTAGAGTTTTGGGATAGACAAAACTGACCTTGCAAACAGGTCCACAGAGAATTTCAACCCTTAGATATTTCTGAACCTCAATGCTAGTTAGTTTCAAACTAACCTTTGGGAAAAAAGAAAGAAAACGAAAGAATCAACTGTTTCTGAGAACATATTGAGAAAATAGTGTTCCACTGCTAGTGAGATAGAGTTTTTATTTGATTACAGAGAGCAAGGAAGATTATTTTTGTTGTTGTATTACTTATTTCACCTGAAATAATTTCCATGCCTAAAAGGGAGGCCAGTATTTTTTCTCTGCTGATATACTTTCTCAATTGCATTTTAAGTGAAGGCAAAGGGCTTAGAAGTCTGAGACAGATATTCTTTTGCTCTAGTATATTAACCTATATGAATATTTCAGATTTATGTTTATTTCCTCACTCTATTTTTCTCTTCCAGTGACAGTTACAACACTCCATCATGCTCTTCCCTTGAAACAAAAATGATGAAAGCTGTGAAGATGTTCAGCATGTACAAGTGTTTCTTACTGAGTTTAGCAAAATGTAAGATTAAAAAACATTCAGAAGGACAAGCATATTTTGAGAAGTTATAAAAGAGAGACTATTGAGAACACCTTTGTTCAAAAGTAAAAAATTTCTATTCATTCTCAGCTTTCTAACTTATTGGAGCAAGTTGAAAGAGATACAGTTTCAGAAAGGCTGTGTATAAAACTAGACACTACACAAATAGTTTGGAATTTTCTTTTTAGCAGGAATAAATACTTATAGCTGTAATGCTATGTGTCTATGTACAGGCAACCACATAGGATTTTTTTCACTATTTCTTTGGATGCCTGGTTTCCAACAATATCTTTGCTCTTGCTTTCCTGGTATTTGTCTTATAACAACAATGTAAAGGATGTAATTAATGACTGTGTATGTTCCATGTATGGACTGTATGTTTCATCAAAAGTCCTTGATATCTAAAAAGTAGCTGTACCTATTAACAGCTGGAGTACTTTTTCTAGAGAAACTAGAGAATTTATTGAAGAAATAACTTTTTTTTTTTCACATATTTGGACCTATTATTCATGAAACAAATAAGATTGAGATAAGTTCCAGAAACACAAGAGTATTCACATCTAATTTCTATCAGTCATGCATGGTTTGCAATTGGCATTGAAAAGAATTGTGTTGCAATAACATAGTCAACAATAAACACAAAAAATTCTGTCACTTGTCTCCTATTGCGGTTTTTCAATCTGTACATTCTTACTTATATTTTTGGTTCAAAATCATTATGCAAAAATGACAGAACTCCAATTTCCTTTCAGTCCATCCATTTTCCACCATGCTTAACCTCCTGGGAAATAATATAATTCCTCTCACATCATTAAAAGATCAACAATCACTTGTTGCTCAAGCGCTGGTTCCCTTGATCTGTTTGCATGTGTTTGGTGATATTTCCCCCAGACAATCAGTGTATTTGCCAAAAATTTTGTAATTAAAATTTTGTGTGAATATACCAAATCCGGGCTTCCCTCTTCATGTCAGCAGTGGCTGCTGTTCAACTATTTGGTACTCCTTCTACAGAACTACTAAAAATCCCTCAGTGTCAAATAGACAGGTTGTAAGCTGACAAGGAAATAAGATTCACAAAACTATTTGTAGTTTTCATTGAAGTCAGCTGTGTTGAGGGACATGAATGTTTTTTGGATTCCAGGTTCAGTCCAACTAAAGGATTACTCTTCGCTGAAGCTCTGGGCTGACACACACATCACCAAGTCCCTGACTTGGAAGGGCCATTGATATATAGACCTGTGCTTTATGAGGTACCCTATCTGGCACTTGTTATCTCCCCATCAAACATTGATTTAAAAAAATAAACCTTTTTAATTTGTGGTGGGTAATTCAGGGAGTAATGGGTTTAAAATTCACAAAGGAAAATATAAGGCACAGGTTAAAACTGTTTCTTGTGGTAAAGACAGAGGAATAAATTGGTTGTGTGTAAAGACCTCCAGCGATGAAGGTGCCAAAGCCTAGACAATATTTCTCAAGAATAACATAAATGTAGTAGATTTTCTTTAGGGAATGAGACTGGACAAGATGACCTCCTGAGATACCTTCCAGACCTTTGCCTCTATAAACTTTATATGAACTGACCTGGAGACCACAGGCAGAATGTTTAAAGGAGGTCTATTACCAAGGTTGTCTGGGGATCACATGACTCCTTATTTCCTAAAGCAGTTCTGGGCTCATCTCTACAAGATTCTGTGTTGTCTGGGCACTGACTGCCTGAGGCAAATCCATTTTCTGGAGGAATATCTGGCATCAGACATTCTGATAGAGACCTCAGATCTCTGATTTTACCCATGTGAAAGACAAAAGCAATTATTTATGGTTCTAATGCTAGACTCTAATGTCCAGAGAGGAATTAGATTTACAGAATATTACTGGGAGAAAATGTCTCATCCTTAAGGCACCCCCAAAGCATCATTAGCAAGTTTGGACTGGAGTGATGCAGCAAAAACCTAAATTAAAATGTTAAATTTTGTAGATGTGCCGCAGGATGGGACAAAGCATATGTTTATACCCTATGAAATAAAATGTGAAAGAAAATAAAGATTACAACAAGCCTGTAAGAAACACAAAGAATTTGTTGCTGCAATAATGTTTGTCTGGTGACAGAAACCATGGTGTATATTTCTCAGTAATGTCAGCTGATGGAGCTGAGACCATAAAATGTTCCTTGCCACTAGCAGAACATTTCTATTGCCAGTTATTGATCGTATTACTAGTTATTGTGAAAAACATATATTATAAATTGCATTCCTTTTTTTTTCGTCTTTTCGCTTATGTGAAAAGTTGCTGTGCAGTGTGCAGAGGAAGCTACTGCCACAGAAATTCTCTGGAGAAACAGAGGGGCATAATTCCTCTCCACAGTCCATGTTTAGAATGCCAAACAACAGTCAGGCAGGCGGGTAAGCAAGCCTGTCAAGTGCCTTGCTTTCTCAGGAATTCCTGTTTGTATGTGGTGGCTGCCCAGTTCCCACTGATGGCTTGCAAGTCCCAGGCTGGCTGAAATAGCAGCATGCTATTTGTTAAGCGGGTCTCAGTACTGCAGATGATGAGTCCATACAGAGGCACACAGAACTGCAAATGCTTCTGAACAGTGTTCAAAAGCAGTGGTTACACTCAAGTGGTAGGAAGGCAGGTAGAAACAATTTGGCATTTAAGCTGTTATTAAATGCACACAAGGAAAATCAAATCACAAATGGCAAAATACCAGGAGGTAGATCAACTAAGTCTGAATAAACTGTTTGCTGTTATGGCTACCACAGATCAAAATGTTCCAGACAAAAGAAGTCTCTGCTGTGTTTCTGATGTAATTTAAATTTAAATTGTAGCCTTCCGTTCCATAGAATTTGACTTCTACATTTTTCCTCCTGATCAGGATAAGTGATTATTTGGGCTGTAAGAATAGAATAGAATAGAATCAGGGCTGTAAGAATAGAATAGAATAGAATCAGAGCTGTAAGAATAACAATAAAATTCTACCTCTCCATCCACCCAACTTTTTTGAGGTGCATCTAACCCTCAGCTTCCCCACTGTAAGGCCTATCCCTTCCATCCAGCTCCCTGTCTATTGCTTTCTAAGCACAATAATGTAGGAATATTAATAATTCATGTTCTTGTCTTGCTTTCATTTTCCTCTTCCCAGGCTCAGCCACAGCTAAGGTTGAGGCCCTGAACAAAACACTGGCTATCATTGCACACCAATTGCTTTGATGTGCTCTTTGGCTTCTCCTCGGAAACGACCCCCCTGGAAGGGCTCGTGGAGCACCCTTCACCCCACAGCCAGGTGCTGCATGGAGCTGTTTCGCCTTTCCCTGCCCACTCTGGCTGGCTCACCCAGTGCTGGGTGACACGGATTTCCCTCTTGGCACAGGGACTGACCTGGGCATGCCGGGGTACCTGTTGTCGATCCCCCGACTTCTGGGACTCAGGCTGGGCCCTCCTGGGGGCTCCTCTGTCCCGGGGAGACCCTCCTGGAGTAGTCTTGTGTCAGGAAAGAGAAACGCACTGAATTTTTTCAGTCTTCAGGTTCTTGTTTATTGTTATCTTATCTAGAGTTTTGCACAATGTCCACACAAGGCTCAGCGCACTGGAAAAGCACCACAAAAACGGCTAACAAGCTTTTGTTACAAAGTCTTTTAAAGCTAAACTATCCAATTAAGAACTGACACCCGAATTATTTCCCCTTTTAACCCAATAACTGATCCCCAAAAGCCCACAATGCAGCTTTTCCACCCAATTACAAAATGCTGCCCAAACCCATGAAGAAGGAGGAAGAAAAGCAGCATGAAGAAGAAACCCAGGATGACACCCTGTGCCCTCCATCTTGCTTCCATCCACAACATACTAAAAGTCCCAAAACCTAAATTTCCCATCTAAGTGATATACCTATACTACTCTCTACAATCTACTTCACACTTTAGTGGATTCTAGTCTATCTTGAAGTTTAGGAAACTTTCTCCATGAATGAAGGTCAAAGTCAGTGTTCTCCTGGGGGTCAGGGCACCCCAGAGCAGACAGAGAAATATTCCCGGTGCCCTGGGTTTCCACAGGGCAGAGGCAGGCGGGGATGCAATGCTTTGTGCTGCCTTGCTCCTCTCCATTGCTGCTCAGCGCTGGAATGCTCCTTCTCCTCCCTGACCAGACACGGATCTGCAGCTCTCACTGCCACTTCCCAGGCCTTCTGACTACCTGAGACTTTTTAATGCAGTTTATTAGTTTTCTTCCTCCATGGGAACTCAGTGGTTTTTGTTTGATTCTCACCACCTATCCCCCCCAGTTTCCCTGTCTCTGATATTTATCCTCTCCTGGGCCGTCCCATGGCTATTGGTTTTCCTCTGTTTCCCACCATCAACACAGTTACACGTCTCCTTTGCCAACCCCTGGATTTCTCTGCCTTTTGGACCCCCTAAAATCATCTCTCTCATCACAGAGGTGTCCAGCTGGAGCCGACTCCTTACAAGAAATCAGTCAATTCTTGCTCTTCCCTTTTCCACTGAGTTTTCTCCTAGCGGGTCATTGCTGCAGCTCTTGTCCTTCAGCAGTCTTCTGCCTTTGTAAAAAAAGGCAAAATGTGATACTAATGTTTATGTTTTATTTAGATCAGAACACCTTAAATCCTGGTTTACAGCATTGGCTACATGCTTCCAGGACTGAATATCAAAATATACTTTCAGTCTGAATGGCTTTTATTGTTTTCCTTTTCTTCAAAAAGTATGAAAAGCAGATAATTCTGTTTACATATAACAATTTAAGATGATTTTAGAAATATTCCAAAAGGTTTTTCCAAGCTGTTCCTTTCATGTGTTGAGTTCTTCTGAGAAGAAAATTCTTTTCATCCACTTTCTAATTGCTTAATGATTTGTATGAAATGCAGCCTTATTAGTTATAATAATTCCACATTTCTCAGAGAGAGATAAAAGAAATTCTTTTCATGCACTTTCTAATTGCTTAATGACTTGTATGAAATGCAGCCTTATTATTTATAATCATTCCACATTAGTTATAATCATTCCACATTTCTCAGAGAGAGATAAAAATATTTTAAATGAAAATACTTCTGAATATGTTATTTGAAAGACTGATTGGTACTACTGGCTCTTATTATCCAGACATGAATATGTCAGTTTATTTGTCGATATCTCAGGAGTTTTAAATTAGCCTTTCACTGACTGACTTTGTAGGTGAACAGTAAGAATTTCTTCATAAAAAGCGAAAATAATTTGATTATGTTTTAGTAGCAAAAGAAGATTTTCTGTGAAGTTGCTTTCATAGTTCTCATGCCTTTGAATAATAAAAGAAAGGCATAGGTTTAGAAAGTAAAATTATGTGGAAGCAGAGGTTCCTGGTCAATGATAGGTCAGTAAGAGGAGGCATAGTCAAAATCAAATATGCCTAAAATAATTACATTTCACAGCATTCTATTGTGTTTCTTATAAAATATTTTAAGTGACTCAGAAAGGAGGATGCTAAAGGACACACAGACTGGAGATCTGTGCCAGTAATTAGCAATCTTAGATCCTGAAGGCCTTCCTTATATGTGATGGCTTTCCCCTGTGCCAGGAATATTGTTCTGAAAATAAATGCTAGCCAAAATATTTTTTTGCTAATATTTTGATTATTATCTCTGATTTCTTCCAAGTAGCCTACAGACAGTTAAAAAAAAAAATAAAATTGCCCCTTCCCTCCAAGAGGCGCAGATAAGAGTGTTCAAAATACAACACTTCATGTCTGGGGCACAAGCAGAACTGGATAAACTTTCAGTATCACATTTATTCTGTGTGCAGCCAACGCCACCTTCTACCCCAGAGCTCTTCCTGCTCCTTGGTTGTCCCTTTGCAGCCTCTCTCTAACCAGCATCACTGCATTGCACTTGACCTGTTGCTTTTCAGGGACAAGATGGCAGCTCTGCAGTCTCAAAGATTGCTGACAATGTCTTCCAGCCACTCATTTAACTCCAATAATACCTCAAATGTCCAGCTTATGTGTTACTTTAAAGATACCTGCTCCTCCCCAACAGATTTAAACTCTCAGTCATTAATCTCTCTACACTTGTGGTCACTGCTCTGCTCCACCATCACCCTGCAGTTCAGCTGGCCTGGATGGCACCTTTATCCCTGTCCACATCCATCTATGCAAGGCTGAAGGTTCTTCTGCAGCCAAGGGTAAGCAAAACTGCAGATACTGTGGTGAGGTTCACCCCGGATATTTAATTTTGCTCATCTTCCTTCAGAACCAGTAGCAGAAATTGTAAGGAGAGCAAGTAGGGAGAACATAACAAACCTGTACATTGTTCACATGGCCTTTCTCAGGCAGATACTATAAGGAAGGTGATGCTAGAATAAATGATTCTTTGGTCCAGGTGCAGGTTTTTTGCCTTAGAAAAGATATCAGGACTTTCTGTTTTCTTCTTTACTCTGAGACAGAGGTACTTGAACTATTGCTGATAAAACACAGAATGGTGCATTTCCTCCCTTTTCCAGAGTTTTTCCCACTACCTGTGTGACAGTAAGCTCAATAGTTTGAGAACTCATAAAACATTTTGATGGTACTTTTTTCAGCCTTCATCTTGGAGCAACACTCTAAGTGCAGACTAACTTACAGCTGCAGTTCTGCTTTGTCTAATGCTTGGCAGCCTCAAAATGAGGCACTCTGTGAGCACAGAGACAATTCATTCTTGTGGCATTTCCTGGTTAACCAGTGCTGTGCCTTGAATCCCCACAGCTAGCTCTGCACAGCTTTTCACCTCCAGCAGCTTTTTACTTCTGTGCTCCTGGGATTTCAGATGATTCTCCACTGCTGCGGAAACGTGTGCAAAGTCAGGTAATGGTCAATGGATTTCAGCATTTTTGCTGAAAATGTTGTTTCAGCCTTGTAACATAGCCTTTAAAAATGAAAAATGTAAAAAAAATCAGGAAGTTACTTGGATTTATCACTTAATAGTTAGTATTACAGCTGTTCTTGGGATGATTACACAATGATAGAAAGGTGCAAGGGAGATCAGAATCTGGTCGCTCAGGTTTTCCTCTCTGATCTCCTGCCTCAGGAATGTAATTTCCTACCTTTTTTGGTCAATCACAGTGTGTTTTAAGCTGATTTCCTTTTTTTCCAGACTGTGGAAACAAACAAGACTAAATTCACAGAATCCTGCTCATATCAGTTATAATGTCAAATAAAAAAAATAATCTCCCTGATTCTAAATGCTTACAGTACACCCTTTTTTTTTAGATACATAGCAGGGCTGTAAGTCAAGCCATATCTGAGGGGGAAATTGCAAGTTTTTTACCCTGTGATATATTTCCTTAAGCCCTCTTTCCATTAGGGCACCTGGATCTATAACTTCATGTTATAAAATAAGTGTTATTCATTTATGAGTGAACATACTGTACTGTTCCTTCTTGTGGGACTTACCCCTGCTAGTAGGGGACTCTTTTCTTTTACTGGAAGCAGTCAGGAAAATCTCAGCAGGCCTTTGTACAATTATCACAGCCCCAGGTTTCCATCTAGTGCACTTCCAGCTTTGCTGTTCCTAGCCAGTGGGAATTTAGCAAACTACTTGGAAGGAGATCTGGTCACTGAGGCATCAAAATCTACCTTCTTCTAGCATACCAGAAGGTACGGCTGCAGCCTGAAAGCTGCACTGTGCCTTTTCACACAGAGATCTCATCGGGGACAGAGTCCCAGGGTTGGGACACAGTACCCAAAAATAAACACCTTTCAGTGCTTTCATAATGAGGGCTTGTAGTCTTTCCTCCTTTTGTCTTGGCTTTGGAAATTGGATGAGATATATCTTGCCTGTTTGGCCATGTAGAGGAGAAAGTGATAATTTCAATGGATGTCCTAAATTTATTAACTTTCCCTGTCTGCCATGAGCAAAGGCAAGAAGCAAGCTCTCAAAACATCTCTTACAAGCACACCAAACCTATAGATGTCTGTGTCAGAAATATTTGAAAGCATGATTAAATAAAGTCGTCCAAGCCAGGCACATTTTAAAAAATAAGCACTGTATTACTTCGAGTTGCTGTAAATAGTAATTTGCTTTAGTTATTTTCTTTAATTACAGCGCTCCATCTTTACACAAGGTTGTATTTAGGAACAAAGGGACCAGTGTCACTGTAAGGTGTATGCTATAATAGAGACATTTATATTAGGCTTCAGGAGAAGTCTATAGTGTATCCAGCAATTCTGTGGCTCTTGTGACCACCGACCCTTCTCTGGTTTTGTTAATGTGTTTTTTCCTTTTATATATGTGCTCATTAGGCTCTTTCTGGTTCTGCTATGAAGTTCTCCCAACACTTCAGCTATTACCCTGCATTGTTATTACTTTTCTGACTGATAGTATCAGGATAAACCAGAATTAAAATAGACTCTCCTCTATTATATAAAATGTACAGATTTTAAGGGAAAAAATGCAACCCGAAACTTTTCACCTAACAAGAGTTATAAATGAGCAAATTGCTTCAAATGTTTTTAGAAAGAAACAGGAAACCAGGTTATCTAGCAAACCTATTTATACACAGTAGGTAACCCTGGGTTGCAGGCAGGACTAATACACAAAGAATGACAACCTATTTCTTTTAATGACAAGCTGACATATTTATTTTTATTATTTCACAAAAGTATTCACCAGACTCATCTTTCACACTAAAGCCCCATTCTCCTTTTCTCCAGACAGAGCATGTAGCCTTACTGCACTCAGGTTGAGTAAAAAAAAACCAAAAAAAACCCCACAGTACTTTTGGAACAAATAAAAGATATTTGAGAGCCCGTGGTTTACTGCACCAGAACATAAAATTTAAGATTTTTCTTGTCTGAATAAAGTTTTATATGCTCATTTTTGTAAAGTTAAATTACAGCTGCCAAAAGTGATTTTTATATGCTTAAGTCGAGTTTCTACTTCTCCATGAACAGGAACACCATTTTCTATAAAATATGACTGATTATTCTACCTAAATGAGATGCTTTAAAACTTCTAGGGCACTAAATCACACAGTTTAGAAATGATAGAGCCCTTTACAATATATGAAAACTGCTATAATGAACTTCAAATATAAACTAAGTTACCATAAAATGGGCTTACTTTTCTGTGCTTAGTGTGACATTTTCCCATAATAGCATTTTCTGTAACAAAAGTGAGAATTCACTTTTGCTCAAAGAAATAATCTCCTTAGTTTTGCTAGATTTACTTTTTTTTATTGTGTAACAGGAACATGGATATATAAAATAATTTACATTTTATTGAACTAGACTTAAGAGTAGCTACAGATCAAGATGCACTTTCCAGTTGTGAACCTGCAGACACTGTGTATGCAAAGCTCACATTGGAAATTACTGAATGTCTATTTTGCATGTCACTTAATTGAAGGTCTATTAATTAAGTCTTTCAAATGAAATTGTGTTTAGCCATGGAAGTGTCTAGACCACAATTATTTTTCTTCTTACTGTCCCTTTTTATTTATATTTTGCATAGGTGTTGAGCACATGTTCTGAAAATGTAGGACCCTAGAAATACAATGGTAATAGAAAATAGAATGATAGTATAGTGAGATATGAGTAGTGGTTTTGTACGTTCGTGCATGTGCATTTTCCTTCTGCTCTTTACAACAGCTGTTTGGGCAGGGAAATATGTTACTGAGAAAGAAAGTTCAATTCTTATTCATGTAATTATGTTGTAATAACTGGGGGACAAAATAAGGACTTCTAACCTTATAAGGTTGTCAATAGTTTAACATAAAATTCTATACAGTTAAAAAAACCCCAACCCCAACCTAAACCAACCTAATTAGAGTGGAAAGAAATAGGAGACATTTTTAGATGCTCCAAACCTCATATTTTAGTTTCACTGTGCAACATAGCCCATTCAGTAAATAGATCCCTTTTTTTTTCATGTAAATGCTGCTCACATTGAAGACGTAGACAAGTGACTAAACATTTTAGAATTATTGGGATTTTATACTTTTAGCATTCTATATAAACCCTTCTGAGAGTGGATGGCAATTCTGTTAACAGAAAATGAGAGACAACGTACTAATTTAAAAATTATGTCACCAGCATCCCCTTTATTAAATGCTTGGAAACATCTTATGTCATGTTCACATTTCTTGCTTGAAATTTTGCTGGGTTTGAATGTGACCTAATATAAAGATACTGTCACTCTCTCTTGTGGGAATTCAAACTTGTAGAAAATACAGGGTTTTATCCCCCACATGCTTTCACTAAAAACCCCAGCACTCTATTTCAGGTGTCCTCCATCCTGCCAGTTCCCTGTACATTGTTTCATGATACCTACATTTTATGGAAAAAAAAAAATCAACCCAAAATACCAACACAGTTTTTACATTACCAGGGATAGACTCGAAAAGTGCCATTATTGAGTTCGCAACCTATTTCTGTTCATTCATGAATGAATAATGTTAGAATTAACATGCGCTGTAGTGCATTATTTATTATTTCTCTGGATTTGATGCTTAGCAGAGGTGTTAAAAGTCTGATGCCTTTTAAATGTAATTCATTTCCTTTTGTTATATATTTTGCTGGCTAAAAGAGCCCCTTCACTTTTATTTTGCTATTGCTGTTTTAGGTAATACTTAAAATTAGAGAAATAGTAAAATTATTTCAACTTATTAGTTAAATAAATAGAGCAATTAGTTAGAAGCATGTAATTATTTAGTGTCACTTAATAGATACTGAAGTAAACTTGAAATCTAGGCATTTGGGTAATATCTGCATGTCTGTCAAGAAAATGAAAACAAAATTATGCTCTTATACTCTTTTACTGTGATTTTAATTTCTGAAAGTTCAAGAATTAGCAAGAAAGTATCTAGGCTGGAAGTCTGACACCATCAAAGTAATGAGAAATTAATTCACAGCAGCATAACTGTGTGGTGATTGTTTGTTCTTGTTTAAACAAGATTTTTATTTATGCTGTTAAAGGCTCAAGATTAATATTTTATGATTCATAATACATGGTGTTGAAGGTTGGTGAACTAGGCAGTGAAACAGTCTCAATTTCCTGAGAAGCATTTTCAGCACAAGCAAAACTGTACAAATGCTGCGCAAAAGAGGCTGCTTCCACAGATCTGAACAGGAGATGGATCCATGCAGAAATTACGAGTATCAGTTAGAAGCTGGGAAAACACCCTGTCTGACTGCAAAAATCTAGCTATTGTGTTATCAAGAGCAAATTGAACAGAAAAAGATTCTTACAAGGCACTGTGAGAATGCTTTCTTACCTGTGGGTATATCTGATTATCAGACTTACAGTTATGAGAGTTTTGGCAAGACTTGAAAATTCCTGCCATGACTTCTGTCTACTCAAAACAAGCTGTTGGCTAGTGTTCTTGGCAAGCTTAGCATTTGCTGCAAGGCTTCTGAAAAAAAAAAATGTTTCAGTCCTTAATCGCTTAAGAGAACAATTGCTTCCCCAAGGCTTTTGTCTGCAATTTAAGTTGCTGCATGGTAGAGATGCCATGTGACACATCCCACAACAACCTTTATTTGAATTTGCAAACTATATTTTAAATGTTTTCAAAATACCTCTGAAGTTCCCTACGCATCTCTGTAGCTATCCAGATTGTAACTCTCCAGAGTTTAAAGCATAGCCTGGAATATGGGTCACAATGCCTAAAAGAAAGCTGAAAGCAACAAGACCTGCAGTGGTCAAGAAGAGCTGGGCAGAGCTAGAAGGAGCTTCCCATTTTGAATATTTATGACATGCTTGATGATTGGATAGAACAACATTAAGTACCACGACACCAGCCTCGTTTTTCTCAGACAGTGAGTTATCAGGTACTTCGGCTCACATCAGGTTTTGTAGTTTATTATTATTATTATTTGCATTATTATTAGTATTATCATTATCATTATTATTATTATTATTATTAGCATACAATCCAAACATAAGCAGAAGTTGTGAAATCCAGCCCTTTGTGCCCGTGCAAAGGCTCGTCTGTTCAACCAGACTGCTTGCTCAGCCTACCTGGACTTGGCAGCTGGCTCCTCCTGCAAGCACACTGCAGTGTCCCATCTCACTGCAGTGGATCTTGCACTGCCCCGAGCGACTGTTTGTGAACCTCAGCTGGAGTTCCTCAGCTTGAAATCTGTGTTTCAGTCTCTGAATACCCTCTTCCTTTTGCCATCACGCCAACATGAGAAGGCCGTGCATAAATTAACACTTATTAAATGCACTGATGAATCCAAAGCAAGACAAATCTGAACCTCTGTTCTGGAGAAGGAGGCACGAGAAGGAAAAGCACATTTCATAGTCATTAAATGCCTGCTAACTTCAGACATGTGAGCTGAGCAGGAAGGATTAGGAAGGCAAAGAATGCCAACAGCCACAATTTACGTCTGGACAGTTTCATCCCTTTTTTTTTATAATGGCCAAAGACTTAAACCCACAGTAGCTTTATTTAACTCTTGTTTATTCTAGTGGTAATTATGAATGTAAGTAGGGACCAGACAATGAAATACATTTCTTCAGGAAACTTGGTCTGTGTGGTTTGAGTAGGGTTGTGTTGCAACTTGTTCCCCTAAGGCTTCAAATACCTCTCACCCAAAACTGTGAGGTAAAGTATGAAACTGTAATGAATAAATAAAGAAATTTAAACAACCTAATTAATTAAAATTCTGGAAAATTAGTATTAAAATTGCATCCCTTGAAATTATAAGATTATTTACAGGTTCTTTCTACTCCTTATTAAAACCATAAACTGATTTAATAGGAAAGAAATTTTGGAAAATGTACTTTCTATACAGCCTTTTAATTGAGTTGTTCTGAAATGATTGTGCACAACTGGAAAAAAAACCTTTTGTCTTTTAATCCATCTAATTACTTTTGCATATGTGTATTATTTATTTTTCTGAAATTCTGGAAATGAAAAATGTTTAGAGAGGACCAAAAACTCCACCCAGACTTTCCCAGCAATGCAAAACATGCCCTGATTAAAAAAAAAATAATCTTTTAGTCAACACCCATTAACAAAACAAACAAATAACCAACCAACCAAACCAGAGGCTAAGCAGCAGAGCAGTGAAGTCAGCATCCTAAAGCATATTTGTGTGTCCTGTGTCTTGTCATGATTGATGTGTTGCAGTCATGTGGCATTTGAAAAACATTGTTTTGCTGCTACTTAGCATGATGACAAATTAACAAATGGAATAAATGGATTACAAAGCAGTTACATTGTCATTTATGCCTTTTTCCTACCCAGCCTGAACTACTACAAAGGGATCTGAGGCTAGTTACAAAAAGATATACAAGCTTTACAAGGTGCAGCATGCAGCAGGGTGATTAATGCAGAAAGATTAATGAACATAATTTGGAATCAGTAGGTTTTGTCTTATGCTAGTTGCCCATTTTGTTATTAATAGGTGCAGAAATCATGACCCTTATTTCATAAATCCTCAAAGGGCTGGCACTGGGCTGCCAGAGATAGCATTCTTGAAGCATCTTTGAAACAGCCTCTGATAAACAGGGGTAAAGAAGATGATCATCCAGAGCCAAACCTCTGAGAAACAAGGCAAATTAACTTGGGTGATGGTCCATTCTATCACAGCAGTGGTGCTTCTGGGTACTCCATACCCTATTGATCTGGCACTGACAATATCAGTGGGCTATTGCTGACGTGGCCTCAGGTCTGAAATTACTTGAAATTGGTTGTTTCCCAAGATTTTCATGGTGGGGAAATGCCAGGAGTATTTTTTCATGTGTGCCATCCCTGGAGAGACATGATTGCTAAGTAGTGATGCTGAATTTGTAGACAGTGAAAAAAAATGCTTTTTCCTTGAAGAGACCTCATGGGATCATGATGTTTCTGCTGGGCTGCAGAGGTTTCTGCAGCATGACTACGCCCCTCACTTGATGCAGGTGCCATCAGGGCACAGTGCTGCAGCTGCCACTACACTGTATTCCTGTTGTCTCTTTCTTATTCTGTAATAAATTTCTTAAACCTTAGTTTGTCCTCCCCACAGACAGCAGAGATCATAATCCCAAATATATTCCATGAATGCTTTCCTTTGTTCTGTTCTAGACAAGTAAACAGTGTGAAAATTTGTAGCAAATGTGTTTTGGGTTAATTATTTTTTAATGTTAAGTCTGATTACTTAGATGATGCAGGGTAATTTTTGACGTGTAGTAAAAGTGTACTGCAAGGTATAGAAAACATTTGGTCTTACACATGCAGCCTAGCAAGTTAACACGTGTCAGCTGAACTGTGCTAACTGCCCAATTTTGTGTTCTTTGCCTGTGGCAGCTCTGTAATGGTTCAATTTAACTGGCCCTCAGAGAAAGCACCTGCAGAGATTTGGTGTACCACAGACTGTCTCGCCCCTTACAGGCATGCAAAAGCCGTGAGCAGCTTCAGTTTGCCCACCACTGTTCTCTGCAGGCTTGTGCTACCCTGGGTTACAACACCAGGCGTCATGTGGGGGATACACTGAGAGCCAGAGGCGCTCCCCACTTGTGAAGCACTGAACACCTGTAGGATGAGCTCCTTCTGCTACTGCTCACACTCTGGGAAAAGATAATTGCCTCCCCTTGCCTTTATGACTGCTGGAGGCATTCTCAGTCACGGCTAAGTTTCACATTTGTGGCCGAAGGGGTGAAGAACAAAGAGCTGAGGTGTTGTGGGGTTGTCCTCTTTTCAGTTAGTGTGGAGCTCCTTTCTTCTCAGTAGCTGTTACAGCACTGTGTTTTGGATTTGGAATGAGAATAGTGCTGATAACACACTGATGTTTTGGTTTTTTTGCTTTGTCATATTTATCCTAAGTCAAGGACTTTTTCCCCTTGTCTCATGCCAGTGAGGAGGTACATTAAAAAAAACCAAACCCACCTAAACAAGGGAGGGAACACATTTGGGACAGTGACTTGAACTGACTAAAGGGGTATTCCACACAATAGCACATCATGCCCAGTGTATAAACTGAGGGGCTACCTGGAAGGATGGACGAAGGTTTGGGAAGGGGGATCTGGTGTTGGTCAGCAGGGGGTGCGCAATTGCATTGTGCATCACTTGTTGTTGTTGTTATTATTATTATTACTATTTTCATCATCATCATCATCATCAACAACAATTATTATTGTATTTTACTTTATTTTCAATTATTAGACTGTTCTTAACACACAAGTTTTACTTTGATTCTCCTCCCTATTCCACAGGGGTGGTGGGAAAAGGGGGCAGTTAAGTGAGAGGCTGTGTGATGCTTAATTTCCATCTGGGCTTAAAAACACGGCAAGGGTGATTGGTGAGAGTTACAGGGGAATGAAATCTGGCACTGCACATTTGCAATCCATTCTGGAAATGCTAAGAAGCTCTGTTTCTGAAGATGTTTTGCTGCAGAAATGCACCACACCCTTTCTGGGGCGCTAAAGGGGGAAAGTAGAAGAGAGAATGGAGAAACAGGCAAGGGAGTGACAGCAATTAAGGAGTTGCAACAGACACTGATGCCTTAGGGTGCATGGGTGGCACGAACAGGCCTGAGGAAAGAGAGTTAAAGGTCGTGTGGTAAGCTGCACCTAAGAGCTATGATTTTAAGCTTAAACTACCAGCCAAAATTTTATTATGTTGAATGAAACTCAAAGACCAATCTAATCCAAGGCACTTATATGCATTAAAATTCAACAAGAAAAAGAAACAGAGTGTAGTGTGATAAAATAATACTAACAGTAAGAGTCTGGTACTTCTCAATCACTTTACATGTAAAGTCTGTGCCTGAAAGCAAGCTTTGATAGTCACAAAATAAAAAATAGTAAAGGAAATAGGTGTGACCCTTGCTTCTTGTTACAATAAAATATTTGGTAGAAAATATGAAATAGACATTGACAAATAGAGCCAGCTACAGAAGTAATTAAAGAAAATTTGGTTCAAACATAAAACTTGTATTTAAGGATGTTGAAGATTCCATAGTTGGATCATTACTGAAAGGGGTATATGCTTCAGAATCTGCTCTTATTATGAGACAAAACTCCTTCAGAAAGAAGAATTCATCAATCCTCTAAAATAAAGTGAGAATACTTTTAAACTAACTGATGCATGATCTATGTGAGACTTGAACAAATTAATGTGTTCTTCCAAAAATTCACATTTGCGGTGACATACATAGGAATTACATTTTCAAAAAGGCCATTACTTGGAAATGGAAGTGGAAAGTGAATTTGCAGATTAAATTCAATTTTTGAACAGTGAAACTTCATAAAATACCTGATCTGAAGACTTAAGGAACATTCAGAGGAATATCACTCCTCTCCATCAGCAGAACATATAGGACATTGTTTCTTGCAAAGTTGTTTTCTACATGTCACATTTCATCTGGCAAGTCATATATGCTGCAGGAGTTAAAGATGGCGTGTGAGGAAAAATAGAGCACTTGGGGCAGAATTTGGTATCTGTAGGCATGAGCAGGTAGCTACTCCTATCTCCACTCTTCTGGTGAGTCATAGGCTGGCTTGGCTAACACTCCTTATGCAGTGCACACTTCTGGATGCATGCTGAGATGATCCAGCTATGCTGCACTGAAATGATGCATGTGGAGTTATGATCTTCCTTAGGGACCAGGGATGTGGCCGAACAGGTCCAGACCTGGGAGCAGTATATCTGTGCAAACAGAAGCAACAGCACTTAGCTCAGGTGCAGAGCCATGCCAAGGCTGTGCTGCTGTCAGTGCCCAACCGGACCTCCTCATGCATGGTGTCTGTTCAGCTCAGCCACATCCCCAGCAGCCCTTTGGGCTCAACACAGGAATTTATTTCATTTGACCGGCTCAATTAAGCAAGGGTAAAGAAAGCAAAGAAACATTGCATTCAGTTGGCAGTGTGAGCAAAGGAATAAAGGCTGTGATGTCTTCAAGAGCTTAGCCCCGTAGGTCTCAGGACAGCCTTGTTTGCAGAAGATGATGGACTTAGGAGATGAAGGGCTTTTGGATGACTCCTGTGTTTTTGAAGCATTTGAAAAATTACCTTGACCATGCTGGAATAATTAATTGGACTTGGCATTTCTCTGTGTACTTAACTACAGATTTATGCAAGGTGAAGCTCACCACTGTCCAAGTGTACCTGTAGGGCCTCAGTTAAAACCTTTGAAGTAACTATCAGTCTGAAGTGAGTAATGTCCTTAACCAAATATTTCTGAGAAGCCCACCATGCATATGGAGAAATATTTTCTTGCTAAGATGACATTTTAAATATTTCTTTGGCTTCAGGCCTTAAAGGAAATAGGACAACTTCCTTTCCACATATTATTTTTTTTAATGATGCAAAAAAAAAAGTTTTAGCTTATTTTTATTTTAAAGCGACTATGCATTTTTTTCAGACTTTTCTAAAGAACCAAGCCCTAGACCAAAAAATACCATTAACCCATTGAAGAGCAAGCATCAGAAATTATTGGACTGAAAAGTTTTTGAAAGATTTAAGTTTGCAAAGTGAGGAATAAACGGAAACTCTTTTGCAACCACATGAACTGTTTTGCATTGTGTGCCAGTCTGTGGGTGTTTGTGTGTGTCAGAGCTCGTTAGGTAGTTACTGGGATTAAATTTTCCATCCATGCTTATGAATCACTCAGAAACTGATCCAGATTTCTCCTATTGCTTTATTATTTGTAAGCATAAATTGAATAATCCGGGTGATTAACATTCAGACTACAGAATGTCTGTAAATTTATTGCTGCAGTTCTGAAGCCAGTCACCACCGGCTGCTCATAAGGTACTTGAGTAACAATTTTACAGTGAAAGCTTTCAACTTCCTTTTTGAAGAACTAAAACTTTTAAGACATTTGAGCAATGAATATCCAATTAAATCAGAATCTAACCACAATTAAAGGATCTGATTTTCAATTTCTGTTGTGAGTCTCCATGTAATAGGAAGAAATTATTGCATACTTTCTGTAATGTAAACAAACATTTGCTCATTTGAGTGGTACTACTGAAGCAGAAGAATTGCTTTTAGGAACCACTCACCAGCAGTTTAGCAGGGACACTTTTTTTTGTACAATTCAGGTAATAACTTGAATTGAGTTATCTTGGGTGTGAATTCACAATATCTGAAAAAAAATCCCTATGTGTGTGTGTGCTTCTTGTTACTATCCTGTTATATCCAATTGTTGCTAGTTCAACAATACTGTGAAGCAAATAGCAGTATTAAAATATTTGGGGGATAGATACCAAAGAACCTTTGGAGGAGGTTAGTCCTTGCATGCCCAGCCTTTATGTATTGTTAACACCTGGGTGATGCCTGAGGCATGCCAGCCAATAATTATATACCTTCATATTTCTTTCCTGACAGTCAGTCATCATTAGTTCTAACTGGGAGTTAAAAAGATATTCTTCATGCTGGCCCTTTTTCCCTGTACCGAATTCTACAATATCTTCCGTGAAATCACAGCTATTTCACCAGCAGGTCACATCATGGGCTTCATTACAAGGGTTTTGCATTCAAAAGAAATATAATGCTGTGCTGGATATTCTGAACTACTTAAGTGACAGCTGCAGAACAGACTGTTTGAGCAAACACATTGCAGAAAGTCGTTTGCGATTAAAATATTTTTCATTAAGTTCCTAATGACCGTTTTTTGATCTTGCTTTAAATCAGGACCGTCTTAGTTTGCACCTCAGAGAAAGGAGATGGCTCAGGATTTGCATGTGATCCATGCATGGTCACTCCAGCAGTGGTCTTTCTGTGAGAAGGAAGGAGCCACCGAACACCCACATGTCAGTAACTCACCAAAGCTGAGCTGGAACAAGAGCAGTTCAGTTCTTTACATAAATTTGTAGGGTTGAAGAACAGCAACAATCATCTGGTCTGATCTGTGTAATATGAGCATCTACCTCTGTAATGAGGTTAACAACTTGCTATTAATTCATGCTTATGTTACATCTGACTTATGTAGCTCTTACAGAAAAGCTTTAAATCTTTATGTGGAGGAATAAAGATGTGGGGAAACTGGGTGTCCATTGGTCCTTGCTCCAGGGATTAATCATTCTTGCAGTTAACAGCTAGAGTATATTCCCTTTTGAATTTCCTTGTGCTTGGCTTTCATCTACTGGGTTTTCTGTTTTGGTTTGGTCTTGGTTTTTCTTCTCTCTCTCTCTCTCTCTCTCTCTCTTTTTTTGTTGCAGTTGTTGTTTTGTTTGTTTGTTTGGTTCGTTGGTTTTGTTTTCTTATACGTTTCCTGATTTATTAAAATTTCTTTTACAGTACTGGGGTATTTTTTGCCATGTAGATATTTTATATGTTGCAAACAGACCACTTCTCACTGTTGTTTTTTAAAAGCTGAGCAGAATCCTTATTCAACCTATGCAAGGAATTTTCTTTGAGCTCAAATAATTGATGCGCACCTTCAACATCTTTCTTGAAATAAGAACACCAAGGCTGGAGGAAGTGTTCCAGTTTAGTCTCACCAAGGCCATAAGGCACAGCTGAAATCACCTAGGCTTTGCTCCATTTATTACTCTTTGTGTATCTGCAGACTATAGATGCCTCTTTTGCTGAGTCACCAGAATGGAAACTTCTTTTCACACATCTGCTTACCTGGATGCAACTTCTTAGCATGTGGTTATGGTCAACATTCCTTTTTGTTCCTTGCATGTGTGAATTTCATAGAATTGTTTGAAGGTCATCTAGTCCAACCTGCCTGCAAACAAGCAGAGACATCTTTAACTAGATCAGATTGCTCAGAGCCTCACTGAACCTGTCCTTGAATGTTTCCAGGTATGAAACATCTCTCTGAGCAACCAGTTCCAGTGTTTTCTCATTGTCATTCTAAAAATTTCTTCCTTACATATAGTCTAAATGGAACTTCTTTTAGTCTAAAACCATTACTCATTTCGTTCTCAACAGGCCCTGCTCAACATTTTGTCCTCAGCTCTCTTGTAGGCCCCTGTTAGATGCTGGAAGGTGCTCTAAGGTCTCCCTGGAGCCTTCTCTTCTCCAGAGTGAGCAGCCCCAGCTCTCAACCTGTTTTGGCAGGAGAGGTGCTCCAGCTCCTGTATCATCTTCATGGCCTCCTCTGGACATGCTCTAACAGATCCCTGTCTTTCCTGTGCTAAGGACCCCAGGCCTGGAGGCCGTAAACATGGGGCAGAGTAGCTGGGAAGGCTCACCTCCCTTGACCTGCTGGCCATGCTTCCTTTGATGCAGCCCAGGATGTGGTTGGCTTCCTGTGCTGCAAGCACACACTGCTGGCTCATGTCCAGTTCTTCATCCACCAGTATCCCCAAAATCTCAGCAGGGCTGTTCTCAGTTCCTTGATCCCCCAGCCTGTATGGGTAACAGATGACTGACTGTTTAGAATTCAGCAGGATATCTGGCCTGCCCTCATCTCAGTTTCATTTGCTATTCAGCTGGATCAGTGACTGTTACAAATTTGGCTAAAATGTTGGCTAATACTGGGCTAAATATGGACCCTACTAGAAATATCTTCTGCTATAGGTGATACCCAAATTTTTGAAACTAGTTTGTGATCTGTTATTCTCAAATACTCAAGTAATTCTTTTTGACAAGACATGCTCTGATGACTGGTGGCAGTATTAATGTATCCTTTAATACTTGGGGATGTAAATCCTACATGACTTTTTCATTAATCTTTCCTGGATTAATACCAGGATTTCTGGTCTTTGGTTATGCAGGTCATCTGCTTGCCCTTCTATTGAAAACTTCCACAAAATTAATGCTCTCTAGGTATCTGAAGTCTTTCTGCTATTGCAAGCTGTACTAGAGATTAGTATCAGCCAGCAGGTCCTTTCAGCTAATTCTCATGGAATTCTTGGCTGAAAATTTTCTGAATCTGTTTTAAAGGTATTTATCTCTTGTGGATATTTTTCAACATCCTTCTGAATTACTTACAGAGTGCAAAATGCCGCAATGCTCTGCAGTCTCATGCATCATCCTTTTTATTGTCCCAGCAGCAGCACTTGGTGACAAGGCTTTTGCTCTGGTTCAGGTATAAGAGCTGGCAATTGTAGTGCATACTGCTCATTTCTTTCCATCATGATTCATAAATACTATGGGAACAGTCTGTTCCTTGACTTCAGGTATAATTGTCATTGATTTCAGCAGAACCTGTGGCAAATGCAGTAAATGTGTTTCAGGGCAAAAATAACATCCTCTGCCTGATAAACTGACCAGATGACAGAGGAGATGTCTCATACTCTACAAACCTGACCTTGTTCTGAGGGGACTTGCAGCTATAGTCTGAGCACAAAAGCCAAATCCTAGACATGTAGTTTGTGAATGACTGTATGTTTTGGACGTCATGTGATGGCTGTATTAAACTGGAACCACTATTATCAGTGTCTTTCAGAATGCTAGTCATGCACTGCTTGGTTTTATACTAATCTAACACAGTCAAATGCACTTCCTAAAATTAGAGCTCTACACCATTTCAGTCAGAAAAGAACAGATAGTCTCAGTAGTTATTTATTGCTGAACACGGTCCACAGAACATTTAGGAGTGAACAAAGTAGTAGAAATCTATAGCAAAGTATTTTCTAGTAGTGTTTGTGATGGTTTTGTAATTTCTTTGTAAGACTAGCAGCGTGTAGGTTCGTAAAATGTCAGGTTTCTTTAGAAATATTTGTGCCTTACTATAACATGAAATCTTGAAATATAATGGTAGCAGTTAAATTGGTGTATGCTGAACAAATGAATCAACCAAAATGATAAGAACTTACATTAATTTAGTTATTTTGAATGCATCATAGGTGCAAGGCATAAAAATAATATCTTAGGTGGAAAGACACTTCAAGCATAGAAAAAGAAGTTTTGAGGAAATGGTGTGCAATTAAATGAAAACTACAGAGTAAATATTATAGGAAAAAATACTCTTCAAATAAAGGATATGCTTTTTGGCTTTGATTTAAACAGCATTGACTTATCCAGATTATGAAAAATATTGCATCAAAACATCCTGTAACAGCAGAGAAACAGATACTGACTGGTAACTACAAATGTGCACAAATACAAACAGATGTGTGTATTTGCACCAGTGTAGAGTAACCAACAATAGGAGCCCTAAACATAACAGTAGTCTGGCTGGAAAATATTTTGTCCAAGATATGTGTAAATTGTCAGGGCAACCTTTTACCAATCATCTCCTGTTCTGACATGCGTTATGAAAAAAATACCGGAAATGTGTATGCATGCGTCCTTTTTGCAGCAACAGTCTTGCAAAGGACAAAAGAAAACTTGAAGATTGAAAAACCTCAGAAATGCAGAATCAAAGGACATTTTATCACCTATTACATATATTTTCTGCACTGATCAGCCTATATTAGAAACAGCATGTACTAGCAAATATCGGTTTATTATTCTTTTCTTGGTAGAATTCAGAAAGGTTTTCTGCAAGTACTTTATGCAGAAGGGTAATAAATAAACGAAAGTAACCTTAATAAACTAAAGTAACATTAATACCGTACCTCTTGTATAAAAAATATTAAAAAATAAAATAAGCAATAAGCATGAATATAAACAACAGCAAATATAAATAAGAAAATTACAAACTACCACATGCCCTTCATGCTGGTTGTCCAGCAGAGAAACAAGGCAGAGTGATCTCCAGGTGCACAGGGGTGTGATGGAGAGACATCTGAGAGATTTCTGAAGCTGTGATGGCCATCAGGACAATGTACCTAGTCCCACAATGCCCTAATAAAGAGCCACCAAAGCCAGGGATCAGACTGATCATCCTCCTCATGGTGATACGCTGAACCTTGTGCACATGGAGGCAAAGGACAGAACTGAAAATGCTAAAAATCCTCTTGGTGGATGTAAATTGTCCTGAAAATACTAGAGTGGAGTTCTGGTGGTTTTTTTTTTGGTTTTTTTTTTTTTTTGTGTTTTTTTTTTTTTGTTTTTTTGAAGAGGGCAAAAATTCAATTGATAAAAGCAACTGTACAGATGCAGCATAATGTTTTCAGTAAGAGCTGTTACTATGAGCCTTTGAGCATGCATTCTTCCACATTTAAAGTTTGCTTTTCTATATATGTATGGAAGTATGAAGGACTATTGACTCCCAGTTGATTCTTCAGCTCTGCGTGACCCATGCAATTTGATCAACTTTCTGGAAGAAAATCTACTAAGAAAAGCATGTAAGATATATACATAAAATTTGCAGACAATACGGAGTCTCATGACTTGCTAAAGGAGGGTAAAATGCTCAATTTGAACTCAATAACTTGGTCAACTTTGGAGCAACCTAGTAATGTGGTGTGTTTTAATATGAGCAGAAACATACTAGAACCCCAAATACGACCATGTTTGACAAAGGCTGCTTCTTCCCCTCGAACAGAACTTTCTGACATACCTGTAACTAGTCATTCACAAAATGGACTTAGGAAGGAGGTGGGATCCTATATCTTCCTCAGTTTAATCTCGAGTTTTGTCAGTATTTTTCAGGTCTGAAGTAAGCAACATGTTGTAATTTGGGGGTCTGATGCAAATAACATTAGAAAAATTTTGCTGGTTTTATGCAGGTGGGTAGATGAGTAAAAGTAAGTGCTCTGACAGTCTAAATGTGTTACAGCCATGCTTTCTGCTGTAAATTTATATTAAATTATATAAAATTATAAAAATAAAATTTTATTTAAAATATAAAAAAATTATAAAACATAAAATTATCTGAAAATGTACCCTTTGAAAAATAACATAGCTTACCAGAACTGAATATATGACTCACATCACCTTTTTCCACCACAAGCTGTGCTATAGTTCAAGCCATGCAGATCATCACAGATATGTCAGACATAGTGCTGTCCAACTTTTTGTTTGTTCAGAAGTGTGTAAAGTGCAAAATAATAGCCAGGTTTAACTGCTGGCAAACCATTTGCAGAGAATAAACACAGAACTATACATGCCAAACCTTGGACTGGCCAGAGTGTGGGAAATCTCACCCTTCCCTCAATGAGTCATTCAGGGGTACTAAATATCTCCCTGGCCCTAAAGACAGATTTTATCAGAGAACAAATTTGCTTCACTAGAAAAACATAATTCTTTGTATAGGGAGATCATGGATCTGTCAGTTAACACATATGAAATAAGTCTTGAACACAAATATCTGAATTCCTTTATTCCTGCCTGTCATACCCATACAGCGCAAGGTGATCCCTTCACTTGCCTTTCAGATCAGGAATAGTCAATGCACGTTAGTTTGCTCAAGCTCCTTGCTTAGGAAAACCTTTTTCTTTCCATAATGCCAGAGGGAGGTCTGCTTTCTTCTGAACACAGGCTCCCTTCTTGTGCCAAATCCTTTCTCCTTCTGCAGGCTTCCATGACAGTTCCCCGTCATGATGTAGAACCATTTCGTGCTGCTTGTGTCCAGCAAGGGTGCGGGTCTCCCTCCAGAGGATCCTCGGAGCACAGAAAGCAGGAAAAATTGTTTTCTTTCCTTTTGACAGCCCTCTTGCACTCTTTAACAAAACACAGTAAATGTTGCTCACAGAATAGTCACTCGCTAACTCCTTGAACCATTACTCTCAATCAGGCTGAGAACTATTAATAAAATGGTTCCTGGAATAAGTCAGCAGTCTTTGTTGCAACAACAAAGAGACCTTCATCTTATAGTACCTATATTATATATACAACATATTTAATAAACTTTAAGTCCACTTGGCAGGACAAGCTACATCCTGTCTGTTTCAGAAGAAAAGACATTCTAAAGACACTGCAGTTGCAAATTTTTCAGATATTAGAACAAAAATGAGAGTGAAAATCAAAAGTGGTGAGTGCAATAAATCAAATAAAAGAAAAAGAGAAAACAAGTGTTGTAAGAAAGCGTAAAAAGAAACAAACAAATAAAAAAGATGCCGCAGTATATAGAAACAGGAAAATATTGCAGCCTCAGTTCTTACTGTTCTTACTGTTAGAGAGAGTTGGGGACATTGAATCTGGAGAAGGAAAGGCTCCAAGGAGAACCCAGAGCACCTTCCAGTACCTAAAGGGTGCCTACATGAAGGCTGGAGAGGGGCTTTTCAAAAGGGTTTGAAGAGACAGAACAAGGGGCAAATGACCTTAAGCTGAAGGAGGGCAGGTTCAGATTAGGTGTTAGGAAGAAATTCTTTACTGTGATGGCGGTGAGGTTGCCCAGAGAAGTTGTGGCTGCCCCATCACCAGCGGCGATGGCTCCAGGCTGGCTGTGGTTCTGAGCAACCTGGTCTGGTGAAAGATGTCCCTGCCCATGACAGAGAGGCTGGAATTAGATGATCACTTAGGTCTCTTCCAATCCAAACCATTCTATGGTTCTGTGCATTGTTTTGTGAAATGTGTAAAGCATTTAATAAAAGCATATCCAGTTTATAATTTCAGATTATTGCACCCTATTTCTATTTGGCACTTCAGTGATCTCTAATCTCCTTCTGTGATTTCTAACCTACAAAGTTCTTTTGATATGTGAAATAGTTGCTACTTCTTTTCAGGACAGCAAAGATTTGATGATTCACATATTTAACAAAATTTTTTTGAAGTTGATAATATTGGCAGTTCTGCTCACAGCTGATATTAGAGTGGAATAGATTTTTACCTTCTAAATGGCCAAAAAAGATATGAACTTTGAATGCAGTAATTAAATATGAAACATATTTTTACTTTCAATTTTCACAAACACTACATTAAGCCTTAAGAATAAAAGTGTTAAGGTATGAAAAATATTCTTTATTCATTTTTATTTTGGTATGCTTCCGAGCTGTGAAGAGAAAATAGAAGTCTTATCTGTGACATGAACTTAATAAGCTATTTCTCATCATGGCACTTAAACGAGTTGACAAAAGGAAAAAAGAAATCAAAATTATCTGACTATTCATAAAATATGGATTTAATACATTAGCTATTAAATATTCTTTTAGCATTGATAGAATTGTTTGAATAATAAATACTTCTAGTTGTAAATAATGTATTCTATTTCTAAAACCTCTGAACCTCTTATACCCTCAAACTTAATTTGATCAGCTCTAAAAAGTCTCAGCTGGAATTTCTCTTCTAAGGATTGGAAAGCTGATAAGTTTACTGGGATAACTGGGAGTGAGCATGGCCTCTCTGGATATACAAAGAGAAGACCCATCTTCCCAGGCTCTGCCTGGCTGGTTGCAGTTTGGTTTGCATCCCCACCCTCCTTGTTCCTGCAGGGAATGGAAACTCCAGAGCCTTCCCACAATTGCTGTTAGCCTTGGGGGAGGGTATTACAGCTCCCTAAGGGTTATTCCTCTCCCTAAATATGAGCAGATGTTGCAAGAAAGCGAATAAATTCAAGAATAGGCCCATATGTAGTGGGCAACCACAGAGGTGTCCTTGTTCACTTCAGTGTAAAAAGTCCCTGGAAAAGAGAGGACTCCTCACCAGTGGGAGATGGGGTATTACTCCATGTCGGCAGCATTTCTTTTCCTATCAGGTGTCCTGACTCAAGTGTCACTGGAGGTTTGTTGTGGTATGACAACTCTGACATCCTCCATGGGCAAAGGAGGGGAGTGTCAGCCACAGAGATGCCAGACTCTGACAGGGAGCAAATTGGCGACAGATAGGACGGAGCGTGTGGATGCTGCCATTTGTCCTGGGAAAGGGAAGGGCAGCCTGGGTACCTGTCTGCTCCAGTCACCCCAAAGCCAGGAACTCATTCCTATCCATCTGAGCATGGCACTGGAGAGCCACCTGGGGCCACATGTAGCACGGCTGTGCTCAATCTTTGGAGGACAGTAGCTTGCCAAAACATCCTGCTTGCAAAATATCTTGCCTGCTAAAACAATCTGTACAGTCACTGGAGGAGCAGTGGTGGGTAGGATGGGTATTACATTTACACAGAAAGGTTAAAAAATATGTTTTGGGTTCCCTAAATATTGTTGGGGAGTATAAAGCCTTTAGCAGCAATAAAGATAACTTATGGTAAAGGAGTGCAGTCTGGAAGTAGGAACATTAACAGATAAGAATATGATTTGTTTTTACTGAGGACCACTGAAAATTTAATGCAAAGTAAAATCTCTGAAACTTTCAGCTCTTTTCATGAGGTTGATTTTGCTTACAACCTGCACATTAAAAACAGAGACTAAACAATGCCTGTGTCCTGACCTTCACAGTGGTTTTGGTGGATGTTGCAGATATTAGGAGGCATCAGCCATAGGAGACATTTTACAAACACATTTGAACTTTTTAGTTTTAAACAGGAGCCATGAATAAACCTTTATTATTAACATACATTTGTTTTTTAATATAGGTCTTAAGTGTTAAAAAAAATTGTGAGAAAATATTTTATTTCTAGAGATACTTTGTGAGCCTGAAGGTATATTTTGTGACTATCACATTCTCTTCCATTACTGTTTCAGATAATGAGGTCTATTCAGAAATAGAAACTAGGCTTCATTAAGAAATGAAAAAATATTTAAAGACCATGTTCTTGGAAATATCCTGGTATAATTCAAAATGCAAGAAAATCTCTGCATCATTCTGAAATCTTGTTCTTTTTTAATATGGCATATTAGTGAGCAAAATTTTTAACTGGCACCTTATGACATCTTGTTAACTGTTTTTCTTCTCACTAATATGAAATGGCATATGTACAGCATCTGTAAATACTCAAGAATCCCAAGGAAGTAGAAAATTATAACAGCAACACTTCAGCTCTCAATTGTTTTTTCTGATGGTGATGTTTGGAGGCCTGGAAAGAGGTCTACCTTTCTATCTTATCAACACTTATAGCTACATTCATCATCATTATCATCATAAATTTCTGATTTAACAATAAATAATTTAGCTACACTCTTGTATAAATTGCATTGTTGTGGGAAAAATAAGCAAGGATGGGATCAATGAGGCAAACTTGGTTTTAGGAAAATAATACTGTGCTTCAAGGAGCATTAAAATACGTTTAGATTAATCATGGATTAACATTGTAAAAACTGAAAACCCATTGTTGCTAATCTCTTTGAACAAGACTGAGCTATTCTAAGCCAACACTGAACAAAGTTTTCATTTGTGGAATGAGGCAGGAGTTTTCAACTTTTCTTTTGCTAAAATCCAGATTTAAAAAAAAAATCACAGCTGATATATTTGTTTCAGCACAGATTTCCTCAAGGCTTGGGTAGAGTTTCATGTTGAGAGAAGGAGAGGAGAGAAAATACCATCTGTGGAATAATCTAAGTTAGAAACTGTACCTGGAAAGTGGACAGGAAAAATTAAATAATATGGTTTTATCCTGGGATAAAATATGGCACAATGCCACCCACTTAAATTGAAGCTGTATCTGCAGTCCAAATAAAAATCATTCCAATTAAATCCAATGGAAATAGTAGTGCAGTTGATTTACAAACTATTTTTCAAATGGTGTCTATTCATAAGACATTTATGAATTAGAAATAACTTGTGTATTTTGAAGAGTCTGGTATTCCACTATTCCACTGTTAAGCTGAATTGTATCAAAGATAAGACCAAAACAAATTCTGTCATTCTTGAAGGACTCAGTTTTTAAATCCAGCTGTTTTATTTCTGTAGAAGATCCACTAAATTGGAAGGGAGAAAGATAGGTGTGTAAAGATGTTTTTGCTCTCTGCACTTTTGCTATTGACCCTGGGCAGTAACCAGCAGAGATCCTCTGCAAGTGCAAGTTCTTTCAGGTTCCTATTCCATTAGAAGGACTACTTCAAATCTCTTAATGTCCCACATTTAGTTTTTATGTAAAAAATTGGAGTTGGAAGTGAAATAACCATGAGAACATGCACTGCTCTGGGAAGGGATTGGCAAGCACAAATATGGTTTTAGGAAAGTGGTTTGACTAGCCTGGAGGGTGCAAAGGGGAAGAAAAAGGAGAAAAAATATATATTATGTATTATAATAATATCTATTTTAGCAATAACATACAGTTAGAAAAGGCATTCAACAGTGTATTTTTTAGATTTTTGTTTCTTTGTTTACTTGATTTTTAGTATCTCTTACTTTCTTGCCTTATTGCACTTCTCTTTTAAAGAAGTTGTCCCATTTTGTCCAAAGTATGCACATGCAAACAGAGGTACACAGAGAGATAGGTATATTGGAAAAGTTATTTTACTTAAAATTGGGCTACAGAAACATGCTTTAATAGCAATTGCAGCTGTCTCTGACACACTGTGGAGTGGTCATCTAAATTGTGGGTATTAAAGTCAAGCAGCCTCTAGCTCCACAAGAGCAGTGTCCCTGGGCTGTGGTGCAGCAGTTTGCTCCAGTACCACTTATTTCTTTGCCTGGAAGCATAGGAGAAAAAAGACTAACCTTAAGATGATAGTGCAAGTCAATAGTGAGGTCCTGAATGAAGTGGGAGATGCAGCGCTTACAGTCCCTGCTGGACAGCAGTCAATATCAGACATCACACTTAAACTGTCACAATTTGACCTGACAATCCTTTTTCAGAAGGACCAGAAATAGAGCTAGCCAAGTTACCTTTCATTTCTGAAGAAGGTCACGGGCAGGTCGCTGACAGATAGAAGTGTGTATTAAAGATGTCTGGCATGAGTATGAGCATGGACATTTGTAGTCTGCATAAACATAAATGTTAGGATGCATAAGGGATTGTTACTGTCTAGCTGGAACAGAAAAGTTAAAAGATCTTTATAAGGAAGAAAGAGAGATGTTTGCTCTGTTCATGTGAAAAAAGAAATTACTGGAAGAAAAGAAAAAAAAAGGAGACTTATATAGTCAGCAATATATGTTCTAAAAATGCAATTTCCGGATTAATAACAAAGACACTGTTCTAGTTCACTAGTTCCTTTAGGACGTGCGCTTTTGACCCATGCAACATATTGTGCCCCATGGCTCTTAGCTGAACTGTGTCTTAACTGCACCTATTTTTTTTAAAATGTGTGATGTCTATTAAAACTAGCTGGTGCTTGTACCAGGACCCCAGTGGAAATGAAAGAGATGTCTCGGTGGACTGTCCATTGGTTAAATATTAAAGGATCAAACTTTCATATTTAAGTGTGTATGTAGTATATTATATAAAACAAATTCCCATCTGAATATTTTAAGTTTTCTCTTTAATCTCAAGAAAGCCAGTGTTTCCACCCCCTAACTCTAATTAACCAGATAAAACAGTATTTCAAGGATATATCTCCTATGAAAAGAATCAGGTTTTTCTGTGATTATATATATCTTTGCTCCAAGGCACTTATTAATTTGCTTAAAAGTCCATGCATCATTTCACAGATTGTTTTAGCACTTGTCGTCTTATCAGTCCACGTCTGAGTAAGGCACACTTGAAAAAAATGAAGTGAAAGATTAAGTATTCCAGCATGTTTTACATTATAAATATAACTGTCTTCCTTTTATAAATGAATTTCCATAAAAATGGAGCAACAGAGAAGGGTGAGAGGTGATAGAACACAGTGAAAGATGGTGGGTCTGACAAATGCAGGGGAGGGAATCTGAGGCAGCAGCAGGTTAGATACAGCTGGAAATCCTGTATCCCTCTGCAGCTGCAATACTACTTGGTTCCACTATTTCATGTCTCACACCAGGGAGCCAGAGAAGGAAATGCTCTGCAAGGGCAGGAGAGAGTGGGGGGCTGAGGGCTGATGTCCTGCCCTACCCCAACAAGGATGATGATAACCCACAGTCTCCATGATGATGATGTGTGTCCACACTCAAGGCAAGAGTGTCCTGCACTTGAATTATCACAGTGGACTCGAAAGAGAAAACAGGTTCTCCAGCTCAGTGAAACTGAGGCCCAGATCCCCAAAGGTATTTCTTCAGTGTCCCCATACACACACAGCCCAATGAAATGTCCAAAATCTCTGGCAAGCTGCCGCTGGACAGGATGGGTGTTTAAGCCCTGTAGGTGGCTGACCAGTGACCAGACACTATGCAGCCTAAATACTGAGGTCAACCTGAGTGTTAACAGTGGCTGAGATCCCTGCCTCAGCCCACACTTGGCTTTTAGGTTGGATTAAGTTCTAATCTCCAAGGCAAGGGCTTGAGTGTCACCTTCCTATTAGTCAAGAGAGGTGTCTAATCAGGGGCTGTCTGCTCTCTTGCAATCTACACATCATGATTTGTAGAGAGTGGGACGGCCTCCACAGGAGACCTGGTTGGGCTGCATTGGACAGTGCGACTCTGCGGACAGATATGTAACAACTAAGTAAGTTAGCGCTAAAATCAACATGCCTGCATCAGATCACCCAGGTGAATTGGCCCTGGTCAGGCAGTTTGAGTACATGATCATTGTAGGTCCTTCCAACTGACAACTATTCTATTCTATTCTATTCTATTCTATTCTATTCTATTATTTCTTCCCATCCTGTTCCATTCTAACTCTTTACTTCCTGTTTGCTTAGGAGTCAGATTGGGCATGTCAATCATTCTTACATATGTATAGACATCAATCAGCCCTTGCACACCAAAATAACCAGAAAATAGGTGGAGGTGAATGCTATGTAGGTCAATCTGAGCCACTGAAGAGGCAGGTGACTGTCTAGTCCCACTTGTCTGCTCTTCAGACATGGCTAATTTAAGCAGATCCTTGCTCTGGTGATTTCTGAGTTTGGTTTTTTTTTCAGTAAGGAAAGAAAAAAATCACTCTTAATATTCATTGCCTGGGAAGTTGTATTTGGGTTGAGAAATCCATGAGGTCACAGGAGGAATAGAAGTTAGCTTTGCAACATTTAAGTACCTTTGAGGATCTGGGCCCAAAGGCTTAATCCTACAGCACCAAATTCAATAGGAGCTTCCTGAAGTTAGAATGAGAAATTGAGGTAAGAATGTGAATATGTTCTTTTATCATTTCTTTCTTACAGTTTTTATTGATAAAAAGCCTTGGAGTAGCAATTCTTCTTTGATGCTTCTGCTGTAAAATCAGAGTTCAAAGGGGCTGGTTTGGATCTGTACAATAGTCTGACATTTCATCCCTTTTCTTCAGCTGCAGAATCATATAAGCAAATTAAGCAATAGAATGAATTAAAAAGAAATGCTATGAAAATGTTATTAATTTTACTGGCTGCTTTGCTTACTAGAGAAACTTAGCTGAGGAATCAGAATTTGCCAGTTTGAGGGGAGAAGTAGAGTATGTGGTTCTACTAGACAGGTAGAGGCATGGAGAGGCAGAAAATGCAAACTGGGAAAAGAAGGATGCAGAAAGAAAAAAATCCAATGTATGAGTAGTTCATTTTAGTTACGAAGACAAACTTTGACTTGAAAAGTCAGGATGAATCTTTGTGATTTTTCCTAACATACATGAAATATCCACTTGTGATCTAATATGAGGCTGCTTCTTTTGTTAAATAAATAATATTATTTTAGTTACTACCTTTTTTGTGTACCTCTGTGAGTGGCCAAATGGTTCAGCAGAAGGTTCAGAAAGTTCTGTTATGGAAAATTATAAAATGATCTGCTGTTAGGAAAGTTGTATCCCAGTCTGACTCTGATAGATCAGTTAATAGTCACTGAAGTCTTGATCTGAAATCTGTCTGATGTAATTGGATGTTCACACTCTATGTAGAAATCATTTCTGTATTTCTCTGTCTTGCTCTAAGCTCTTGATGTCAATATTATCTCAGTCCAAGGGAAACTGTGTGTGAAGCATTTTTTGCACAAGAAAATACTTTTATCAAGTTTTAAAATTGTTGCCTCTCAGTTTTATGGCAGTTCTGTTTACTCTTATATCATGTTATCAGCAATTTTGCCCACTTAACTGCCGTTGAATTACGCTACTAAGGGAGTGACCAGAGTGGTCACATTGCCACCAAATTTGGCACTAAATATACTAAGTTTGTTGACTAAATTTGTCTGCAGGCAGCTGCATCCCAAAGACATTTTGATTAAACTTTTATGCAGGCTTTCCTATTCTATTTTTTTTAAATATTTGTTTGAGAGGAGTATTTTTTTTCTCCATGTGTTTAGACAGGAGAAATACTGAATTTTTTTTTAAGAGCTGAAAATTTTGATTTGTCTCTGAAGGAGTTGATAGATTTTTTGGAGACAAAAATGGAACTGGATAGCTAATAGAAGAAAAACCTCAGATGGAGAAGAGAGGGAATGGAAAAAGTAAGGAGCATCAAGATGAAGAAGAGTAAAGTAGTCAGGACTAAGCATATTCACAATGTGTTGAATGAAGGTAGAGGTTCCTTCCACTGCGGGGAGAAGCAGAATTTTGTTAATAGGAAAACTTCTAAAATTTCTTTACAGTAGGATGCATTTCCTAGCAATGACACAAAGCTTTCCATTCTGCTGCTTAACTGTGGGTCAGGTGCCCAGATGATGTGAGTGAGTGAGAAGCTGGGGAGCCATGACACTGGAAAACACAGGAATACACTGGCTTGAGGCACTTGAGTTTTGCCTGACTCATAGCCAAGCTTCTGCATGATTTTTCTAGTGGAACAAGTTTTAATATAAGTGATTTTATTAAGGACTTGATACACAGCTTGAGGAATTCTTCCTGTGAAAATGCTTAAAGCTCCACAAGCTTGGGCTAAAGTTTTGTGGCAAAAAAGGCCCTGATGTTTACATATAAGCTTGTATTTTTTTTCCCTTAGCAATGACCACATTCTTAGAGAAGGGACAGTTTTGCAGAAACCCAGATATGATCATTCTTGTGTACTTCAGTCCAAACTATACAGTGCTGTATATTGCAAATACTAAGGGGAAGTTTGGGACTATCCTTTTAGAAATATTGAGTAGAGAAAACTTGCATTGTTAATTTTATTGCTGAGAGGCAGCCCCTCAAGACTGATTAAAGGTCTTGCTATTTTTTGATAGGATCAGAATAATCAAAATGTGGAATTATTGTTTTCATATACAATACGCTTAAAAAATAAAACGAAATTGTCAGAGGTTTCAAGTAATCTCTTCTAAACATATTTTTAAAAAATTAGTTCTCTCGGATATTTCCAACTTCTCTAAGGACACAAGATCAATCTTTTGAAATTTTGGGGCATACTTCTTTTGGAAAGACAGATAGCAATCAGGCTTGTAAGTATAAGTCATGCTGCTTGTCTAATTATGAACTTAAAAGCTCCCTCCCTTAATTGAATAAAATATTGGTAATGTATTATGAATATTCAGTCTGAATTTTATCTTTCTGGACTTGTATTAAGTTTTCCATAAAGAAAATCTAGGGATTTTAATGAGGTCTCCCAGCTTCTCAAGAACATGAAAAGTATCACTAGCAGATTAATAGCTGGAATGCAACTGGTAGTTTCCTTCGCCTGTCAGTAATTTAACTGGGATTTTTACTAATCTTTAGCAGTTTAAAACTACTATGCAGCCAATAGTATACAGCTAGAATTAGTAAAACCTATGAAGAAATTCCACACTGTGTGATACACATAATAAGCTTACACAGATTTGGCTTAGAATAAGTTGTTAATTGACAGCATATGACTGCCTAAAATCACACAGCTGCTTTGCAAACCATTCAGACAAGCAGTTCTAAATTAATACACATCTAATTCATTATTTATGTAACAAATTATCTCCTTTCACAGTTAACAATAAGGAAAAGCATTTCCAAATGGGTCATCACTGTGCCATGGACTTACGTGGGATGTGATTTTCAAGGGCTGGAGAGAGCTGGCAACTGCTTAGGAAAAAAATGAGTTCATATTGGGGCTGGTCCTCACCTCACATCTCAAAAGGAAAGGAGCATAAATAAATAAATATTTTTCCAACTGCTTAGCTATATTTATTTTCCACTGCCTCCCTGCCTACAGCAACACGGATGTCCCCTGAGCTCTTGAACCTGTTTATTTCCCATCCGCTACCTGTCCAATTGAAGCAGCACTAATTATCCCAGAAGGCTTTGCTCCTGCCAGCTAAGGCAGAAAAAGCACTCAAAGCCTTCTAGAGATACACCAGGGCCATTGCAGGCAACAGGTTGTGGAGCTCCTGGTGAGACACATCTAAAACCTGGAGCCACATCCTGGAACTGGGGAGGAGCAGGGGTAGAACATAAGAGGCAGCAGCGTCTGCGAAGCTCATTATTACAGACACATGAACTTCTGACCTAATTAAAGTTAGATTTATTTCTCCTCTCTGTGTAATTTATATTGCTTTGTTCCTGGTGTTGCTGAAAGGAGGTACACTCGATAATTGGTATTTATCTTCCAAGATTGTTTTCTGCAGTTCTGCTGCTTTTCATTAGGAACTTTTTTTATAGCTCACAGGTTTTCCTGCTCTCTACAGACCCTTCCAGATTTGCAGTTCTGGAAGAGAATACTGCAATTTAAAAGGGATAATTCAGACATATTATCTTTCTGTGCAATGAAGAACTGACACCTTGGGGTCTTCTGCAAGCCACACACCTCATGAGCACTCTGAGTGCTAAATCAGATAATTTTATAGGACTAAGAATAAAAAGACTTTTAATGACAAACAGTAAAATGTTATTAAATTGTAAAAAAATCCCCTTTCCATTTATGGAAATAAAATGCATAGAAATTGTGGAAAATGTAAAAGCTATTCCACTTACTGTCTCTGTGCCCACATAGCACCTTTACAAACCATAGCATGATGTTCAGGCAGATGTGGGTGATGTGCCAGAACTTACCCTACCCATGAGCAAAGACATTAAGAGAGAACAAATCTTTCCATCTTCCCTACTTCCCCTCAAGCACAGGGAGAGGGCAGACACAAAGGGGGTATTAAAGCAATCCTAGTATAGCAGTGTCATATTTTTATGTCCTCTGGGCTCTGAAAAAAAAAGGGGAAGAGAAGATGCTCCTATTGGGGCAGCAACTCATGGCCTTTGCTCTCAATCTGACAAGAGCCAAATATGGGATGAAGTGTGTGACAAACGAGAGGCACAAAAGTATTCATGCAGGAAACTTGCAATGTTCTGGGATTCACTCCCTTCATATAAATAATTCATTCTGTAGCTGGAGACTCTGTTTATGACATGTGTAAGATTGGCAGTAAAATATAAGATGGACCATGTGATTGTAGAGCTAGTTGAAAAATGAGAAATCAAGTTCAGGGAAAAAACCAGAAGTGGGAGATTTTGAAATTTGTGTTCATTCCATATTGAAAAAGAACAAGAGAGTTTGAAACAGTTTTTCCCTTGATGTAAAACATAAAAAAAGAGCTATTCTCAGAATAGCAATACTGGAGGCACTCATGTGAAATGAAATACTTGCTCCACAGTGAAATTCCTTCTGTCTGATACAGACAGGAACTTGCACCTGTGGCTTCCACGTCCCAGTTCAAGAGTCACCTGGGGAACAGTTTCTGCTTGTCTCTCTCATTTGGATCAAAAATTTAATCCCAATTCGAAGAGAAAAAATGCTGCAATTAGAACACCTCCGGAAAATGATTTCAGTTTGATGAATGTGGTATTTTGAAATGATAAAGATAGAATAATTTTTGATATTACATGTGCAGTTACACATGCAGCATTTTTTCTCAGTCTTCTCTTTAGCTCAAAGGTATTATTAACACTTCATAAGAACTGTTCCTAGGACAAAATTAATAATTAAGAATTTTTTCTTAGCTCCTGTTATTGCTAGTTTTTATAATAGCACAGTGTTATTTTCCTTCCTCTTCTGAATGTTTTAAAAATGCTGTTCTCAAAATGAAGGTTTTTACTAAATCTGGCAGACTAACACTGAGAACAAGTCTTGCTTTAAATTTTTTTATTAAAGATGACCAGCTGTTGGAAAGACATATGGTGTCTTCAATGGAATATTATGAATATTCCTTACTCTATATATATATATTCTTTACTCTACTATGTATAGCTCTTCTCATCAAGCTTTTTGGCATTGCCCTCTCTATGATCCTTCAGTTCAGTTGTAACTTACCAATCTATAGAAAGCTGTGCTATAGCCTTTCAAAAACACCTCAGTAATGGTAATGAAAGATGCATATGAGGAAATATTTAATGAATGACATTTAAGATGCTATAATGCTCAACTCCATTACAGGCACCCTCTTTGTCCTATATGAAGTACAAAAGGGGGAAATAGGGTCATAGCTCAGCTGCCCCATGTACATTCTTAGTCCTGATCCTGCCCTCAAGTGGGATGCAGAGGCTTCAGTCATTGTATTTGCATTGACCCCAGATGGCGAAAGGAATGATGAATCTGACTCCATGTTCTCAGAAGGCTAATTTATTATTTTATGATACTATATTATATTAAAGAATACTATACTAAACTATATTAAAGAATATAGAAAGGATACTTACAGAAGGCTAAAAAGATAATAATGAAAACTCGTGACTCTCTCCAGAGTCTTGACACAGCTTGGCCCCAACGAGTCAAAACACTCACACCAGAAACCAATAAACAATTACCTGTTGGTAAACAATCTCCAAACACATTCTACATGAACAAAACAGAGGAGAAGCCAATGAGATAATTATTGTTTTAATTTTTCTCCAAAGCTTCTCAGCTTCCCAGGAGAAAAATCTGGGTGAAAGGATTTTTCTGAAAATGTGAATGTGATACTCAGTGGTGTAAGCCTTTGGCTGTTCTGACTCCATGGCCTTGGTGACACCTGCAGCACAGGGCTGCACAGAAAAGAAGAGGAAGGTACCTGGAGGGGCAGACAAAGGTGTACTAAACAAGAAATGCATTGAGTGGATCAGTGGCTGAAGCAATGAGTTCGAATTTCCAAATGAAGGAGAAGTTATCCTGCAGGATAAATGCATTTGTACTGAGGGATGTCAGAGTCCTAGTGTATAAAATGATGGGAAAATACACCTCAATGCTGAATGCTGATTACCTGACTGATACATCAGTTTGTCCTTGTCCCATATGATGGTCTTGACTCACTTTTCCACAGCTCGATAATGCATAGGTGTGCTTAGATATGGCCTTTTGTTACACATAGAGATGTATGATGGTCCATATAGAAGTCTGTAAGGCGGTAAGTTCTTACCTCAATAAATCTGTAGATTGGTTCAGTCAGCTGAAACATGCAGTTCTCACTGCCATGTGAAATACTGGTTGATAATGAGGATTTGGGACAGCAAAAAAAGGTGAGAGCTTAACAGGAAAACAGGCCTTAAAACTTGAACAAATTTGTCCTATTAGCATGGAGTTCAGTGACAAAGCATACTTGTCTCCCCGGCAGAGATATTTTGCATATATAATTATCTTGATATTTGGAAATACAGATGTGATTATAAAGGTAAAGCTTTTGACTCTCTTGTTGAGAAAAGAGTGAGAAACTTTTGCCAGAAATAATGCCTGAAATACTAGGACAACTGATAAAACACTTCTTGCTCGACAAGCACTGAAACTCCACCGAGAACGAGAAATTAGAAAAACATTTTCCTTCAGCCCAGAACCAAGATGCTGAAGATGGCACACAGACTTATAGAGCTGAGGCTCCCAGCACCCACATTTATCTTTGCAACCACAGACATTTGGTTAATTAGAGACAGCTCCATACGTGCGACACACAATATCGTCTCCCACTGCTAGGCAGCGAGCAGTGCCAGCCAAGCAGATCCTCTTCAGTGTGAGAGAAAAGCAGCTCTGTTGTTCAGGATCCTGACAGAGCATGAAATATCTTTTAGGAAGACAGACTGTGAGTGAAGGAACTTGAGATGGAAAAAGGCCAATAAAATTTCTAAAGTTCAGCCTTTGTGAAGCAAGGAGTTGGCGACAAGAAGCCAGAAGTCTGCAGAGATGATCCATCTCAATGTTCACAGAAACTAATCTTTGCATAGCCGAGATGAGAGATAAACAGAGGTTAGAGATAAGCCAGGGATCTGCACTGAACCCAAACTGCTAAGCACTGTAATGGCAATAGATATAAGACATTGCACATGCGTACAGGGGGCTACCTGATTTATTCAGGGAAAAAAAAGTTTGCTGTTTATGTTAAGAATGGGTTTTTCCCTTTGAACTTTGCAGAGCAACTCTGACAACTTGTGGCACATAATTTCACAGGTACTGTTACAAGTCAGTTCTATGAGTGGCCATTCATATTATTATATTAATTTTAACATACCTTCGTATTATCAGTGTTATCTATGTTTTGTGAAGAGTTATTGCCTACAGGCAATAAAAATCCTAGGATTTTTTTATAAAATATTTTAAAACCAATTCAACAAAATCAAGCTAGGCTTTGGCAAATTATCCTGTTGAAATGTTTTTGTGAGGATGAAGACAAAGGCTCATTAAACAGATGCCTGACTTTTGAGCCACTGATTACCCTCTTGAGGCCGAATAACCCACCACCTCCAGACAATACTTCAGACAAACCCTTCAGAGGGAAGGCAAAGAACTTGAGTCTGCTGTGAATTAAAGTGTCTGCCCTGTCAGTAAAGGTGCTGCCACAGCTCCCAGGGTCTTATTCAAGGACTTTGAGGTGGGATGGTTATCCCTGTGTTTCCAGGGAACTTCTGAGGCTCACCCAGCCTTGGAGGTTGCCTGAGAAGCTGCCCTCAGGTTCTAGGTAAGCACAAAGAATTCCCAGGAGTTAGGATGGCTCTACATTCCATATTGTTCAAGCAATAGGAAAAAGAGATGTTTTAATTTTTCCTTAAGGAAAAGACAATCTCCTTTCTCCCCTACCGCAATGTATTTTTCATTAGAGCCCTAAACTATAATGTATTGTCAGTCTTGCATAAAGTGTCTGGGATGTGGGAGATCTTTCTCATGGAAGTGAAATTCTGAGTTCTGGTTGCTTTTACTCTAAGACACTCTTCAGAGAATACTCTGCTTATCTTTAAGCAGATAACAAGAATGCCAAGTGCAAGAAAAATGAAGGCACTGCGGACTGAAACCCCCTCTATTGAGTTCCTATTGTCTTCTGAGACACAGCTCCAGACATCTCAAGAGCCACTATGGAAATGCCCATGTCAAAAGGTCTGAAGGAAGCCCATGTACCTATTAAGCTGAGCTACAGGTTTGAAAATTTTGTGCTGCAAGTCCTGTCAATCTTTGATTCACCTTCACATTAGAACTTGATTACAAACATTTGGGAACTAAAAAAATACTTAGATATTGTGCTCTTTCCAAGCAGGTCCAGCTGTTCAGAGCAACATATGCTACAAAGCTTCAAAAAAGGGGTAAGAAAGAAAAGTAGAAATTGCCCAGATGCAGAACTGGCAACCCGTGCTTGCTAACAAAAGTCTTGGCAACTATGGCAGTCAAAAGACAATCAAAAATGAAGCTACTGAGAGTGCTTCGGGAAGTGAAAACATCCCATCAGCTGGTCACCAGATACAGGCTGGATGTGCCATTTATCTCAAGTCATTTAAAAGTACCATGAAGAAGCTGAGAGATAACCCAAGAGAGACAATCCAGGACTGTGGCACTGCTGAAGCTGGGTGGAAATTCGCTAGACAAACCTAATTTCACTGAAAAATACTAGTCACTTTTGCCTGAAAAATCTCTGTTTTGACAAACATTTGCTTCCCATTGCCTTTATCAATAGTCATTCATAACTAAAGATTGCTAGTACCACAACACCTGGTGGTTGCACTTCTCTTTGATACAACTGCCTCATGTTCCTGAGCAGATCAGTGTGATTGCCTTATACACCCAGGTATTTCTGCTTCACATTTCTTTTTAAATAACCAGGTCCTAGCAGAAATGCTTTGTCTTAGTTATTAAGTGCCTTGCTGTGACTCTCTCCTTGAATTGAATTCCATCTGTTTATATTAAAATACTTCCTACAGAAACTCACAATTCTTCTCTTTATCGACAGTTCTTCCCCATATTTTGTCATCAGTACATCTAAGTATCTCACTTGTGCTTCTTGTGACAAGACAATGAATGAAAACGCTGAATAAATAGAGAAGTATCCTAGAACCAATCCATAAGAAAGTCTTACTCTAATGCTCACATACATCCTCTCTCAGTACCATTCATTGATGGTGATGTCTTTCTTTTATCTAGTACTTTTCTCCATTTATAGTTTTTCTGGACATCATTCTCTTTTTCCATTTAAATAATAATTTCCCTTCTTGAGCTGTACCAGCCACTTTATAGCAATTTAAGTAACCATGGCATATTTCATTCCCATTCTCTTTTTTAAAGCATTATATCCCTGATTAAAGACTGTAGCTTCTGTGCTACAGTCTAATATGTTAAATACATATTGCACTCCATCTCCTTTTCTATTTAAGCTTTATTTTATTAATTGCTAATTACTTCAAACTCTGTCCTAATGTCTAGCCTATAATGACAAAATATATGACAAGACACAAACTTGTCTGAGCACTTCTTTTCCCCTTTCTCCTCAAATGCAGACATTGCATGCATTGCATACACTGTAATTCAATCAGATGATATTGTGTCAAACACATTGTGACACTGTAAAAGCTATTGTGAATATCAATTTTCTCAGAACATCGGGATGGAGATTATCAAGTTAATTTTTGTTTATTCCCCAGTCTTGCCCCCATTTAAATTTTACAATCTTTCTTCTACTTAAAATGAATTAATTTCTATTTCCACAGACCCCATTTTCACTCACCATCCCCCATATTGCTAACTTCATAATTTTTGAGAAACTAATGAAGACAGTTGATTTAGTTTCAAGACCATATCTCAGGTATCTTTATCTCCATTTCTTTGTTACTCCATTCCCATTCACCTACTTCTTATTGTGTCTTGGGTTTTTTTCTGACTCTTTCTTTTTTAATTCATGCAGTTAAAGAATTATGTTTCATAAATTTTCTTTGCAAAAATTTAACACATCATATTTTTTGTCAGTGACTTTATAATTTTATCCTGAGAGTTCTGACCTCTAAAAGACAACTTTTTATTTCTTGGATAGTTATTTCCAATTCTTAAGATCCATTTTTTGGGATCATTGTTCAATATTTAGACATGAAAGTCTTCCTTGGGTCTAAGATTTTACCAGTTGTGTAGGGCAAAAATTCAATGTGAATTTGACAAATCTACTTCCTATCCCTTGACACCAGCAAGCAAGCCAACTGTCTCATAAAATATCACAATTTTCAGCATCACAATTGGCAGTTATTGACAGTCTCAGTGGAGACAACAATGACTAGATTGGCAATGAAAATGAATTAATTTGTCATTCTGAGTGGATCTCCTGTAACAAGGCTAAAGGAATTTGGCAGCTCATAATTGGAAATCTTGTTTTTTTCTGGCACAACCCTCTGTACAGTGAATGATGCAAAGGCTTTAGAGTTATCACTCTGATGCTCACTGGTAATTAATCAGATAAAAATACTAGCCAAGAAATATCAATTCAGCTAACAAGAAACAAAAACCAAAATGTGAAGCATGCTCCAGCTTGGAGTTTGCCATCTCTTAAATGATTTTCTCATCTGCAATTTGGAGACAGCTCTGCATTAGGGACAAGACTTTTAACATCAGCTCTAGACTCAAGCATAATGTTCGTGAGCAAATTTTACAGATCAGAAGGAGGTTTTGTTAGATGCACAGATTTCAGTGCTTTGTGAACAACTGCTGTGTTTAGAAATGTGGCAACAGGTTTTCTTGACAGTGTCAATTACATCTATCCATTGGGTCTTGCTGAGAAAATCTAACAAGTACTGCCTTATAAAGCAGCATCCATACATGCAGCATGGGCAATTCCCTTTGGAGATGATTTAGGAAAGATTGTAACCATTTTCTTTTACAGTCTGTTTACTTGCAGATTATTTTCACAAATTTACAGCACTGCTGAGCTACACACACATTTGTTCTGCAGCTTCTACTAAAGCCATTGTCAGCTGACGTGAGATTTCTGTCAGGTTATAAGGGCAAATAGAATAACTGATGATTTTATACCCTGTAGGTCTCCACTTTTCTCTCACATTGTCTTATTAAAAAAAAATTAAAATAGCATCCTTTACAGTTTTGAGTGGAAATACTGGGGGCAGTTGTCCTTTAAACGAATCCCTCCTTTCCTTACCTGATTTTTCTTCTGCTTCTGGAGGATGATTTTTTCTTCTGTTCTTTGGTACAGAGTATCTTTCTGGAGATCCCCTCTACCTCTTTATTTGTTTTTGTTTCTCTACCTCCTCTTTGCCATTTTCTGGAATTGAAACTCTGATGATCCATGCAGTTCCAGACTATGTCCAGGTTTTCTTCTCTTTCAGTCTCCCACTCCTCTAAGTCATTATCTCTTGCTCTCTATCTCCCATGATGATTTCTCAACTTTGTTTCTTGCTTCACTGCAGGTACCTTTGTCTTTTGACCTCCCAGATGGGAGAGTGATGCCTGTAGGAGTCCCAAAAGAATAAAGATTGGGCTTGTCAGTGTCTGCTTTCACACCACCTGACAACCTGCCTCCTTAATCTAGAACTAATACATGCACAGTAAGAATAAGGATAAACAAAGACAGACTTGATAAAATTTCAGGCTTGAAACTTGATAACTTCAGAATGAACACAGTTGCAGCTGAGGTGTGGTTGATGCTGTTCAACTTATAAGTGATTTAGGAAAGGTTACACTTTGGTGACTGATGCTGATAATTTATGGCAGTGAAAGTTAGCTGTAAAAGAGGTGCAGAAGTATCTCACAGTACTGAAGTACTGAATTACTAAATAAATAGAGATGCTGATTACCATAGATGTACATAAAATAATGTACATGGGAGAATAATCCTAATTTTGCATGTATCAGAAGCTAATCATTACCACCCAGAAACAAAGGTTTTGTGCTCTGAAAACATGGAGGTAACACAGTCATTCAGTAGGAAAAAAGAAAAAAAAAAGAAGAGAAGAAGAAATTGAATGTTAGGGATTTTAAGGAAAGCAATATAAAACAGAAGAGAAGACTAACATTACTCTGCCACCACCTGATGGTGATGAATCCCTGAGGCATGTAGAGCTTGAACACACTGTGTACTTCTAGTTGCTCCATCTCAAAAAATAAAATGATAGAACTGCAAGGGGCTCAGACAAGTGCAAAAAGGACAATCAAAAATCTGGGATGGTTCTGAGTCACACAGGAACCACAGAGCAGACTGGAGAGATGTCTGAGGGGGAACACAACAGAGGCCTAAATGTTGAGTGCCATTGAGAGGATAGAAGGGGAATTGCCTGTCCTCTGTTTTCCTTCTCTATAAAACCTAGGAGTGAAAACCGCCAACTGGTAAGTGCAAAGCAGATGACAAGAGGCTGTAGTTTCCCTAACACTAAATTAAAGAGTGGAATTCCCTGATAAAGAACACTGTGAGTGCTAAAGTTCACGTGGCTTGGATGGTGTTTGGACAGTTTTATGGAAGAGACTGTTAAATCCCACTTTGCTTGTCCTGTACTAGAACTCTTGGCAAGCAATACTGGATTAAACTGAACATGGGTCTGCTCTGATGTTGTCAGTTTTATCTAAATGATTCTGGTAACCTTGGCATAAAGGTTATTTTATTCTCAAGGAAATGAGGGCTGTAATGTTTATTTTTTGCTTCAAAACATGCCCATGTTTAGAAAAAAGTTTAATATAGTAGTTTAATAGTAACAAGCCAATAACAGCAACCAGAAAAGTTCTCAAAACTGAAATCCCAACTTGTTTGGCATATTCGATTGTTTCTAGAAGGGACTGGTGCAACCCTTTCTTTCAAACTGGGCAACCTGATAGCAGATTTGTGGTTCAGAGGAAGATCAGTGAAGGAGCTGCTGCCAGCTCTCCACACCAGCAGGCAGGTGAGACTTGGAATGAGTGAAAGCTGATGCTCAAGCTCTTCTCTTTTCATTCTCTCTAGCATACCTGCCTGCTATTTTTTCTGGCCTTGGGAATGCTCCTTGTCAATCAATTCCCACGCTAACAGCAGGGATGAAATAAATATTTTTGTTCTAGGCTCTGTCCAGAACACTGAAAAGTGTGAGGGTTGCCAATCCATGTTGGAAGAACACTTGATTTTCTAAAGAATTCGCCTCCCAAACAGAAGCTGTACATAAAACGATGTATTTGCTCATACAGGTTCTTATAGAATTATTTTCTGAATGAGTATATGAGGCTTTGTTCACACTTGGAGCAAACATATAAAACCATATTGCCTTGAATTATATTTCTGACTTCATGCAAGTAAATACAAATAATTTGTAATAAACAAACAAAATAGTAAATTAGATTGTGACTGAATATCATCAAAGACTGCCTTTTTCTCTTAATGAGACCATCTACATGAAAGCCTACAGTGTCTGTCAGCACCTCATTTAACTAGGAAAGCTGACAGAGAGTTCTCTGTGAGGAGTCTCTGCTTTATAAGGTGATTTATTTCAGGACATTAGAACACCACTAGGTTGACCCCTTCAATGACACATGACCCATTTAGAGGAGAAATGGATATGTGGGTGTTTCTGGAAATCAAAATGCAGAGCAACTCACCAGACAGAATTCAGCTAGTAAGAAAGAGACTTTGTAGGCTTAGGTCTATTTCTACATACCAGGTTAGGTTCAAGTTGAGTCTGCTGTTAAGGACAAAAAGAGAGATTTTCTATACATTTTGCAAGTCTACTGCATTTTCCAAGGAAAGACTGGTTTCACACATGACGCAAGTGATATTTAATTATTCTGGAATTTTCTGTGCAGTTATATGTGCTTCATAAAAAACTTAGATCCTTGCCCTACAATAAACAAAACCACAATTGGTTGGCCTTTTTGGCATCACTGACTAAATTTATTTGTGAGATACTGCTCATTGACTTTCCAAATTCCCTCTCACCTTTTGTCATTACCTTCCCAATTTCCAACCACCACTGTCAATGTACATGGTATGTACCATGTTGCTTTCCATTAGTATCACTTTTTATGCATTGCCAATTCATAACACTAGAAAAACACAGCTAGAATGCAGAGGCAAAATGAGGAAGTAGAAGTGAGCCATTTCAGGCCTTGGTCTTTGGCTTGCCTTCCTCATTTGTAAGACATCTCTGTTCCATGAATTACTTACTTAGCTTCCTAATAATGTTTCACTACTCTTTGACTCCTTAACATGTTTATAAGGAATATTTGCATCCTAAATATCCCATGGTGGGACACAAGATTAAGATTTGGAGCCACGTGAGCACAGCTTCCATCATCTAGCCTCTTACTGCCTGTTCTCAGTAGAACTACTTCTTGTTCAATTTCATGCTTTATTTAGGTTGAAGTAGTTCCCCTTTCTTTGGATACTTCTGAGCTTGGTTCTGAGAAGCAATTACTTCAAATGTCACAAAATTTCTTTCCTTAAACTGTGCCCCAATGTTACACTTTACCAGGTAATACGAGGATAATTTAAATAATTTGATATGAGGAAGGACGTACAACTTATAGTCGGGAGGTAACACCTTGGCATTAATTTCCAAGAGTCGTTCACATTCACTGAGAGGCTGTAACTGTGAAATGACTGCAGAAGCAAAGGAGAAAGCAGAGCAGTAGCTGCTTTCTATCCCTTTTTTTTTTTTTTTTTTTTGTAATTCATATCTCCTTGTTCTTTAAGCTATTCCTTCCAGCCTCTCCAGATGTGAGCAACACCAACAGTAGGGAGCAGGGTGGAAGGTACTGTTCTCTTTCTTGTTGCTTTCCACTTTCAAGGGCTGAAGCAGAAGGCAAGGTAGAAGACTGTATGATTACAATATGTTATAATGAGCAGGGCCCTTTTTTCCATCTGAAAGGATTACCTAAAAATAAATTTCTTTCTTCTCCCCTGAGATAAAATTCCTCCTTAAAATCCACCAGGGAGGGGGTGGGGAGGAAGAGCACGCAGCCAAAACTATTCTTAATGGATCGACTGCAGGATATAAGCAGTAGTTGTATAAATACAAAAGATAAAATGAAGCAATGTGTAAGAAGACAGCAAGTGTTGGTTCTCCTTTTAGCTGGAAGAATGTGTGCATATACTTGGATTTTTTTGGAAGATGTTCAAAGAGTTTCTCTGCTTTTAGAAATGCACACATGTTGCTTCCCATTATCCAGGAATGTTTCTTTTCTTGGGCCAATTTCTTCTGTGCATGAGAAGAATATAAAAAAACCTTCAGGTAAGGTGTTTAAAGTAATAAAAACATAGAACTTGAAACAATTTTTACAATGGTTTCATATATTTTTCTACTGTTTTAATATACTTAAGGACTAGTTTGAGTAAGAAACACTTAAAACATTTGCTTAAGATATCTTGAAAAAGATACATCATAATGTAGAATGTTGTTCTGGGATATTTCAAGATGAACAAGTACAAAAGCCTTCCTGTAATAAATTTACTTGTTTTTTTTCCCCATGAAGAATAAAAGTGACTTGCAAAAGCATATTTTCAGTGTAATTACATGCAATGCTTCTCCAGTATTTTTTTTTCCTGAAGGTAGACAAAACTAATTCAACTTTATTTGACTGGCTTTTCTTTATATAATTCAGCCATGGTTTTGGGTTTGCCTTTCCCTCTCCACACTTCTCTTCCTCTGCTTTTCTTTTCCTTTTATTTTGGTTCCTTTCCACTCAATTTGCTACACTTTCTCCTCCTTTCTCTGCTTCTTCCTCTTTCTCACACATCAGTATCTAACCCAAAAAGACCAAAATTTTGGTTCATACGTGCATCCATTTGTTATTTCTGTTCGCTGCATCTGCCATGACAAAACAACTTTCTCTGCCCAAAGACATGCTATATAACTTTACAGAAAGTTCTACTTCTCAATTGCTGTTGACAATTCTTCATGTGCACAGTTAAGTTGCTTAGTTGAGAAGGTCTCAATGCATACAGAATCTTATGTATTTGCAATAATATATTATTGCATATTTCGTAGCTTATTTTCACTTTGCAATTTCTCCATTCAGCATTCACACACAGCTGCTGTTTGCTTGATCTTTGCAACTATTTCTAAAAGATCAATGACGCCTTCACAATTTATATCCTCTTCTCTCGTCTTTTCCTTAACACTTTCTTCTTCTTAGTATTTTCTCCATCTCTCCTGATAAACCTGTTTATCATTGTTTCCCAATTTTCCTTGTTCACATTCCCGACTTTTAGATCAGATAGTGGGTGATTCATTTGACCTACTTGATATGTGTATAGCAAAGCAAGACAAATTGTACCACAGAATCGCCTCTTTCCTTTTATTGTCATTACCACAAAGGGTTACTGGATGACTTGTTCAGATACAAATTTCTACAAAGCTAGAGCAACTCAATTTCAATATTTTGCCCAAATAAATCCACAAAGCAGAGAAAACTCAATGTGTCAGATTCCCCATTTTCAATGTAGGCTGACAGTTGAGAATTCATCCCCTCTACCAAGTATAGGACTGGACTGGTTGTTAGGTGAACTGGGTAGGAATCATCGCCAAGCAAACAAAGAAAGGCAAACACCTCACTGAGATGATAAAACATGGAAATGCCATGCCAAGATATACAAGTAAACCTTCTGTTCTATCAACATGCTCCAAGTAATAGCAAGAGCAAAATATCCAGCCTGGGCTACTTGGAAACGTCAGCTATGAGAAGAAGTTGAACAACCTGGGAGTAATTTATCCTAAAGAAGAAACATCTGAACGGGGATATGACATTAGCCTTCAAATACATAAAAGATTAATGAAAAGTCTAGAGGCACAATCTGTTCCCCCTGTCCAAGGTGCACAAGAGAAGATAGAAAGAGCCTCAGTTGCAACAAAAAACATGATTTAGAGACATTTTTTCTATATTTCTGTAACTGTCATCAGAATCAAAAATGTCTTACTCTGTGCATGTGTGTGCATGAACGTATGTATATATTTTAAAAGCCTTTCACGTGAAAGCCAGCTGGTAAGTGCTACGCTGTAAAACTGTGGCTCAGGTTTCAACTGCCTAGGGAACAAGAAGAGCACTGTTTCTCTGATTCATAAAAGGGGTGTGGGCTTTTCACCACATCTCTTATGCTTTTGCCTGCAGAGAAACTGGGCATGGCTTGGGGCTATCAGCAAAGAAAACAAGCCTTTAAATCATAAGCTTCAGGCAGTTAAGTGAAAATTATCAGTATTTGGCTTTTTTGAGGAGGGACCAGCACCTCTATCTTATTATTGTTTTAGGCCTCTATTTCATGGGCAACTCAGATATGAGTTTTTATATCCGATCAGTGTTGGAACACCTCCTTATCCATTTGGTGGCCTCCACATAACAGACACATAAAAGCCCCACAGAAATATGGGGGGGATGGATACTAGAGAAGGGAAAGTTTTGAAATGAGAAATGAACTTTTTCTCTTCTTATACCTTCAACAAGGTACAGACATAACTAGCAGGGGAGACACACTGAGGTGGATCAAAAGTGACAGAAAGACAGCTGTGCATATCTGGCACACATTTGCTGGAATAATCCAGCATCTGTATACAATAAGCCTTGCAACATTTGGGTTTGGGAAGGATTCACTTTTCCAAGTTTTGTTGTTTATTTCTCAGTGGTGGCTCTAACAAGCACTGGCTGGCAAATCAATGTGTTTCTGAAGTTGGCAGATGTCTTTAAAGCATATTTTTATCCTGGAGAGAACTGGACGAGGTCTTTATTTCATAAATATTATAGTCATTTTTTCTGCATCCTCCTCAGCCTAATTCAGTGAAGCATAAGTAAACAAGGCTGACAATGTGGCACAGCTCACCTTGAAATAAAGAAATGGGCATTTACTGACCACAGTAGGAAAAGTACTTGTTCTTTAAAATAATGGACATAAATGATCGTATCCTTTGATAATGTCAATGGACATAGTCCCGGTGATTTGTATTATTTAATTATCTGACTGATATTACCAGCATAGCATGGGAGGAGTATATTTTTAATACACTTTTCCAAAGAGTGAAAAGTGAAGTTAAATCTGTAGAATCAAAAGTAGTATTTTAAGGTAAGTTGTCCATTAATTATTTATTTACCAATGTTATTTATTCCTCTCAGCACATTTTTAAATTGACATAGGACTGTATGTGCAAATTTTAGGGACTCTCTAATGGTGACAAGAGATGATTTTTATAAATAATGGTGAAAAGTATCAGCTATCCTTTGATTCCTTAAAAAATGAACTGTCTGAGATATATACACTTGTGTTCAGAATATACATGGAAATGAATATATACATGAAAATGAATATATACACATGCATATTTTTTTCAGAACTTGTGATCCTTTCCCAGCACTTCTTCCAGTAGTATTATATTATTCATAGATGCAATCTTGCACCATGCTTACCACCACCTTTAAGACTATAGTTATCCACTTACATTTAATTGCTGTTACACTATAATTCCTGTGTATTATATTTTTCCCAATAGAACATTTTGCAACTTAAATGGCTTGTTGTCCTGTTGCTACCAAAATTTTTAGTTTCAGAATAAGAATAGAGATCTAATAACAATCAGAAAAAAAGAAATTATAAATGGGTACTAAGAAGTAATAGAAGTTACACAAAATGTCATTCAAAATTTTGCTTAGTTGGTAATTGAGGTTTTTATTAAAGACATTATTTTTCTTTATATACTCCTCTGAAATTGGTAATTGTTTACCTGTCTGTTGTCATAGGGAACCAAACTTCTTTCTATCAAATTTATTATAATGTTATATGTGGTAGAACAAGACATTATAATTAAGTTTCCCGCAGTTTTGGATGTGTCTGAATGCTGTATTATGGCATTTGTACATACTGTGCTGCATGGAAGCTGAAGAATCATTAGGAATGTTTGAGAAATCTGTTTATTAAAATGATGATGACGACAATGATGATGTTAAAGAGTCCATAAGGTACTGAATAGCATACTCAGGTGGAATCAGGGCCCAGGTTGTTCCTTTTCAATATAAAAATAGAACACCTACTGATGAAATACCTACAAGAAACTGTCACTATTTCATCACAGGCCCTACTTACTATGGAAAAATGTGGTGTGAGTATGGGGTTTTTCTTTGTTCCTATTTACTTTTTGAAATGTGACTGACAGACACTGTCATTTAAGGAAATGTTATTCCTACTCTTGTGGTAAGTTCTGCCTTGGTCTAGAAAATTGTGCCTTTAAATAATATTACATAGAGGGATACAACGAGGATCCTCTGCAAGAGGATATTTCTGCAAGAGCTGGGATTCAGTAAAAAACTTGCTTCTTCAAAAATACATTTTTAAACTCAGAAATCTTAAGTTGACAATATCACACAAGAAGAGTATTCATGTAATCACAGAAAATGCTTTGTAGCATACTATTAAAATATTTGTAATGGGGGTTGATCACAAGACAAGGGAGAAGAGACTTGTAGACAATGTTAATTTCACATGGATGACTTTGATGTAAGTTATAAAAGGTTGAACTGTTACATAGGAGAAATATTTTGCGCTGAACAACTTTGGCTGAGAGAGGAGACAAACTTATCACAGTCCCATAGTGTCCTCCCACCTTTACCTGGTGAATGAATGCCAGTAAAGCTAGCAATTCTTTAGGTAAAAAGATTGCCAACGGGATAGTGACTAAAAAGTCCAGATTTACTTTTTTATCTTTTTTTTTTTAATATTGTGCAATTTATTACATATTTATTACGTTTTAAATTAAATTTCCATGTAAACAGCACAGCAAACTTTGAAGAGAATAACACCCTTGTAGGTGTCTGTTCTGTTGTCAAAATATGTGTTAAACAGCTTTCAGCAGCATGTTAACAACTCGTCTGACATCGAAACCATGTTTGCTCTTGTGTTGAACCTTTGTCTTGAATCTGCACTTTTAACGAAGTGCAGGGCAAGAGGATTTAAGAGTGGCTGGTTGCAGAGGTCAGTAGGTGGGAGAAACAACAGTCCTATAACTCACCTTCAGTCAATTTAACTGCAAGACAAACTCGGGATGATGAGAACTGTGCCAACCACGTATGTGTGCTGACATGCTGCAGAGTGTGTTTCATGATTCATCAGCCACACCGTGATTGATTGGCCCAGCATCCTGGCAGAGCCTAGAAATTTTTTACTTGTCTCCAAACGTGTTCCATGATTCTTCAGGCAACCTCTGATTGATTGGCATGTGGGCCGAACCCAGATTTATTTTTTCCTCATGCCCTGAAATATTTGTTTGATGATTCATCGTACATACCTATTGACTGGCACATTGGCAGAGTCCAGAGTTTCTTTACAACATAAAATATTGTTTTATGATTTGTCAGGTAAATTGAGTGTTTCCTGGTGACACTTGTAGATAAATTCTGCTTGTGTGAACTGGAGAGAAGAATACAACCTTAGCTAACAGGTACTTAGGGCAGTGACGGACGATATGGTCACATTTTTTTGGCAAGGGAGAACAGCTTTTGCTTGAATGTAGAGTCGGTCACCGTACTTTTTAAACAGCTGAAAAAGACCTTACATTGAAGAGACCGTGTTGCAAAATTCAAAGTGATGGCATTACTTTTACACATTGAATCTTGTTAATATCAGTCTTGTAACTACGCTGAATAGGTCAGCAAAATTTGACTAAAACAAACAAAGGCCTTATCTAAGTCTGTAAAGAGAGCAGGTTTTAACAAAACTTTAAACTGTGCCATTTGCCTCACATCACCAAATCACACCACCATTCTCTAACTGGCTTTTAACCATACACGTATTACTTAAAAGCCAAAGGAGAGATTTTAAAAGCTGGCAACAACTTTTGCATTGGCACTTCAATATGGGAGTGACAAATCAGATTCTCTTCTGAATACTTGTACACAATTATTCTTAAGTGATTCTTCCCTGCCCTCCCCCGATGAATAACATTTATCCAGAGTGACAGATTCTCAATTTGTAACTCAAAAAATGATTTATTTAGCATTACACATCATTGTGTAAGAATTGACTCCATCACAAAAGTTTCTGGGAAGCTGATCTTCTCTTTTGTCCAGGAAGATGGATGCATTTTCTAATGTCAGGTTTCCTCCCACAGTTATTGAAACACAGAGACCATCACCTAAAATGCATCCCTTATGAACCAGGAAAACAACATTTCATATGTTTCTGCAAGGTCTGTTTACATTTCTTCAAACTCTGCCCACATTAGTATATTTCCACATCTACTGAAAATCTTTTACAGCCTGTTTGGAGTCATTGCAGAACCATTTTTCCAGGCAAAATTAAGCCTGAATTGTAGTTGTAATTCTTGCTATTCCAGGAAATAAGTATTAGTCTTCTATGTTTTCAACTCTTCTACCCCCATAATTAGCCTATTTTTATGTCTGCTTTACAAGCAAGGAACAGATTGAATAATGTATCACAGAGATCAACAAAACTGGTGCTCCTGGGGTAACCAAAGGAATATAAGATAAGGAAGAAGAGGAAGAAAAAAAGGAAGAGAGAAAAGCATAGGGCTTTTGTAATGTAGAGGAACAGAACAAAGGAACTTGACTCCCTTCCAAGTGGACTTTAAAATAAAGGCATTAAAACTAAAATTATGTTATGAGCTGACAAATCATAGCACAGCAATAAAAATCATGGAAGAATTGGAAAGGATGTCTATTAATGAAAGTCACAACCTCGGTAGTGTTAAGCTCTTTGCCAGGAGAAAGAGGCTAGGGGAAACATTTCCCAACTAAGATGGCTTCCTAGATTAGTCCTTATGGCTCTCCTGGTTGAAGCATTAACGTTCCTTCCTCTTTCTCCCTTCCTCCTCTTTCAGTGCAGGATTTCCTTCTCTGGACTCACCTCCAGGCAAGTCTGTCACAAGAAAGGGCTACCTCATTCTGCAGTTGAAATTGCAAAGGGATCAGCCAGCGAGTGAAAGTCTCCCTCCCTCCCTCCCTCCTGGTCTCCCTCACTCCCACTGAATGTCTGCATTTGCATTCCTTGTGACTTTATGCAGCTGAGGCATCATATGTGTCATGACTTCTGCAGGTCTCTGACATTATTGTAGGGTGCCACTTTTATTTCTTTGATAGTTCTTCCCTCAGTCCTTAAGAAAGGATTGGTATCAATACCAAGCCAAGGGTTTATCTCCTAACCTTGTCTGCATCAAAGAAATCTACCCAAGTTTATTAAGAAAGAGGATTAGAAAAATCACTGTTTTCTCTTTAACTGATGTATTTCTGTTTGGATTTTGGCTTACAATGACTAAACTTTTACTGACTCCTTCACTCCAAGAAAGGCTCCTTAAATTCCACTGCGCAAGAGATTTCATCAACTTATTTACAATTGGTTTTAAAAGTACTAGCTAAATGGGAACTGTAATTACTTCTTTTAAACTTTTTTTTTTCTTGTAGGAAAGATCTTAAATAGTGTAAGACTGCTTTCTGCTTTCCTTGCCTCTTGGCTTGTTTGAATATGTAGAAATAAATTGGCAAGAAATAATTAATATAATCCACATGACAGAGAAGTTGATGGGAATGAAAGCAAAGAAGTCAGTTGTGCATTTTATAACTAACTGGACTTCAGTTTATTGCAAGCCATCACTTTTTTTTTTTTTTTACCACATTAGGAGCTAAAGCCTGAGATGCTATTTATGAGACTGTAGAAACTGAACAAAAAATCAGCGATGGTGTTGGGGCCCCAGGATGTGCTCATGTTGCCTACAGACTGGTCTAAAAAGACAATGTGTAATATGTAATGTGCACTGATTTGTATCTTGTGAAGTCACTTATTCACTTGCCAAGAGGAAAGTACTGGTGTGGTGTGTAAACACTTTAATTTCACTTGGTGTGTTCTTCTGTCATCTTGTAAATTTTGTGGGCATTTATGACTGTTTGAACAGTGGAAAACTGTTCTCATAAAACCACAGAAGATTTTGAAGCAGGATTATTGCAAAAACCAAAGTCAATAAAATTGGGGTCAATTGAAACAGTTTAAAGACACTCTTTGCTAATAGAAGACTTAGACAAATATATCACTAAAGCCTTCTCTGAATCAGACTGACAGATGTCAGCAGCGAGATACTGTATTGTACACACTACATCCTGACATAGTTTATTAATTTTGTAATCTAGTTTTGTAGTTTTTCTCCTCAAATGGGGTAAACAGCACAAAAATTTAGAAAGCATTTATAGTTTCATTAAACAATACTTCATATCTTTCTAAACTTTTGCATTTTAACATAAAAGCAGAGTACACTATGGAAACATACATACCCAAGAGACAGTTGTATGCAAAACCAAAACCAGTGACAATTCCCAATTTTATGCATTACTTGTCCTGTGTACCTTCTGCTTAAAAATGGGAAAATAATACAAGAAAAGGTAAATGGAGGCAAATTAAGCAATTTTGGGGCTTTACCTAGTTCTGGTGTTGGCATGGAAGAATGTTTCTTGGTTCTAATGGACTTACCCATCTGTTGAAGAGATGGCCGTAACCCAGCAGTCATGAGAAGCAGCGATGGGCCCTTCACCTGCTGCTGCAAGGAAGGGTCATCATGGAGACCTCCCACATCCAGTGTTTTGCAGTTACAACAGGGAAGAAGAGCAAGCGGCCACTCATTCTCCTGGCATTTCTCCACTCTGCACCTCTTGATCTCAAAGAACTGTAACGTGTCTGTGGTGTGATTACAGACAGATAAGGAATAACAAGTAAGGAAGCTGATAATCCAGAAGTCATTAATTTTCTCTTCCAGTGAAATTCAGATAAAATCATTGGTTAATTTTCAGATTCTTATAGGAAGGTATTACTTACAGCTCATATATCCCTGGTCATTCTATAAAATATTACTTTATAATGAATATATCTGTCCACTGCAATGTGAAATGAAATCAGCTTATTCTTACATGATAAAATGTGTCCTGACATTATGACTTGACAGCTATTGAAGAAGGGTCAGACAAAATTATTTTTTGAGAGAGTCTCAGCTGTATAACACTTGGCATGCTTTGTGTTGTATGACTGCCCATGATTGATAGTCTGAGCAGTAGTGCTGGTACTTGTTTGTGTATTCACACGCATGAGGAAAGCACAGGCCTGGAGTACTCCTCTCTTTCCTGAACCATGGATACTATCAACTGCATTTATGGCTTTGTGTACGTAGAACCAGCCAATTCTGCCTCCCAGAACTTCAGATTGGAGTTCCTCTGCTAATAAAACTCCCAAGTAATTATTACTGCATTATCACAGGAACCCTGACTCCAGCCCTGCATCATGCTGTGCCTTCATTGAATGCAGTCTGTAATTTATAGGTTAGATTTTTATGAGGAAAAAGCCAGCTCTATCTGTGTGCCCAGAGAGAAAATATTTCAAAATAACAAAGAAAGTAGTATTTTTGTAAGGGCATCCGGTGGCACTAAGGTCAACACTTCCCAGGCTGAACACAGCGGCACATGTAGCACTTTCAGCTACGTGCAATTAGTGGCAAAATCCAACAGGTGGCACAAAAGTATTTGAATTTTATATTGATTTAAATCATATGCCGTTAAATTACCAAATAAAGTACGGGGGCATTTTTGGTTAAAAAAAAAAAAAAAAAG
>NW_005054311.1:4424795-4517783 GCF_000277835.1 Geospiza fortis
CGCCGGCACCGCGTCCTTGTGCTCCGCCCGGGGTGAGTGGAGAGAGGTGGAAGGAGGGAGTGAGGGAGGCTTGCAGTAACCCCGGAGAGCCCCCCAGCCCGCCGTAAATAAATCCACGGGTAAAGATCTTGGGCCTTCAGCGCCGCCCACGAGGCAGCACTGATGATGGCTTTGAACCCCTGAGAAGGCAACTGAGATGGTTTTGAAAAGGGTTTGTCCTGGAGATTTGTGTGGAGAGGGAGGGGAAATGAGGGTTCGCAGACACCTGTGGGAAAGGAGCGTCATAATGGCACAAGTTGCAAGCTCCGTCTTCCAGCTTGGAGTGTAGTAAACACATCTGAAGGGGCTTAAATAAGAGAGAGGATGACTTCTTGCACAGGGAAGTAGTGATAGGGCAAGGAGGAAGGGTTTTAAGCTAAATGAGGAGAGATTTATGGATGTTGCAATGAAATTTTTTACTGTGAAGATGCTGAGACACTGGAACAAGTTGCCCAGAGAACCTTTGGAGTCCCTATCCCTGGAAGTACTGAAGGCCAGGTTGGATGAGGCTTTGAGCAACCTGGTCTAGTGAAGGTGACCCTGCCCATGGCAGTCGCATTGGAACTACATGGTTTTTAATGCCTCTTGCAACCCAAACCATACTACAAATCTGTGTTTTCATACGATGAACATAAATTGTGGAAATAATAAAATATTAGTCTAGGCCTTATGAATAGGCTCACAACTATGTGACATGAATTCTGGGATTGCTGTCTTTATTTGCTACTAAATTATTGTAGTGAGTCAGGTGGAGCTTTACTGACATTTGAATGTAGGAGGCATATAAATGGCTTAAATTCTTATGCAGTGGTACACCTAAACCTGAGACTTACATGCAAGTCAAAAGCATTTTCAGAAGTTTCAAGATGGCTGGTTTGCTAAACTGACTTTGAGGCAAAGAAGGATGCATGAAAGAAAAATTGGGTAATTGCCATAAGTCTAAATGGGAGGGCTAGTTTCACATAAACATTTGCAGCGAAGGTCTGTAAAAGACTTGAGCCCGGAATAAAAGATATTAATTCATGCCATTTTACTTTACATGTTTGTTCCTAATTAAACAAATTGTAAGCCTCTCATCTGTGACTTGTAATAGAGATAATTAAATTGTGAGCCTCTCATCTGTGACTTGTAATAGAGCCAACCTACAGATAGATAAATGTCAGAAATGTCAGCTTCTTAGTGAGCAGATCCTGTGCAGGTGCTTGAAGCAGGATCCAGTTTCCAAGGTGCAAACTGATGATCTCTGTTCCTGTGGGACCAAGCTGGAGCAGTCATGGTAGCAAGTGTCTAATATACTGCCACTAATCAGAAGGGAGCTTCAATTGAAGCTCAGAGAGCAATCAAATCATACCACTATACAAATGAAGGAGGAAAAAAACCCAAACCCAGTTATTTGGCCTTTTTGTGCAAAAAAAACCAAAAAAGAAAACAATGACCTGGACACAAAAAACATACCTGTGAATTTGGGCAAAGCTGACATTCACAAGTGTCAGATATGAAAAGTTACTCGGTAGTTGGAGGAATGGAAGGATATAAAAAAGAAGCGGCAAATAAAATTGCAAGGGTGAACCTAAAATTTTAGGTCCGGTCTAGACAGCTGGAGAGCAATAACACAGGTGTGGCTATAAAGTGCATTGGCATAGTGACTCTGGGCAAGGAAACCTGGTAGTAGATGTGGTAAAAATGAAATTGAAGGAGTAAACGTGTAGGAAATAAATAGAAACTGCAAAAGATCAGGGCTCTGAGAGCTCCAATAGGCTTTAACTGCCCTAAGCAGGCTCTATGGCTCCACAACAGTGTCCATGGACCCAGAGGCCTCGCTTCAGCTCCAGCTTGGAACTGCTGGTGTGACCCTAACTCCTGGAGAGACCTCAGACCTGTGTTGTAGGTAGTTTGTCTCCCAAATGGATGCCTGTAGATGTTCTTTGTTGCCTGTCTTCTCTCTTGTCTTTGTTGTCTGGGTTGACTTTAGACCTGTGTCTTTAACCTCATTTCCACTTCTTTCTCTTGTACAGGCTGGAGAGCCTGGATGGTCTCTGGACCTGGTTCATCATTTTGCCATCTCTGGGGCTACCAGAGGGCCCTGTTCCCTGTGTGATCTGTGTCCTGGGTTCAGATGTGGGACACTGCTGTGGTCGCTGCAAGGCACTGCCTGTACTGGGTCATTCTCGCCCTGGGGCTTGCACTACCTCAGGGAGCAGCCGGCCCTTGCTGCTTCCTGACACAGTGTAAATCCTTCTAACTCATTGAAACACTTGGGTGGTAGGGGATAACATGCATTTAACCAAGACTGAGCTAAGTGAGCCTGGCTGTTTTACCTGTAAAATTTGGTAAGAAAGCTGGAAAGTGAAAATACAAGGGCTGAAAACATAGTTAGTTTGGACTCCTGTATGATAAATAATTTCTTAATAAGTCTCAGGGAAAACATCCTGAAGTTTCATGTGAGTTCCTCATGCAGGTGTGGGCTAGGTGAGGCAAATTGCAGGAGAGCAGTATGCTTTCAAAGTTGTTTCTTTCAGTGAATTTGTTTCCTGGCTCCAGGGATAGAAACCATAATGGCAACTAGACATAATGAGTGGGAGCTCAGTGAAGTGGAGGGATTTGTTTAGTCTTGTCTTGAAGCTTTCTTAATGGGATGAAATTAGCAGAATTCCTTGAAATAGAAACTCCCTGACAGTTTTGCTAAATAACCCTCAAAACTAGCAGATACTCAACAAAGGGTTGCTGTATAGAATGAAACTGTGGATGTGTAAGAAAGGGGACTAGGAAAAAAGCATAAAAGGGAACAAGAAACTCTTATTCTAGAACATTGCTAAAATTTCTGAAGGGACCAAAAAAGCCAACATAAATGTAATGAATGGGGTTACATAAGCTGTTTTCTGATGAATACTGAACCACTCAGTAGTCCTCTGACCAGGTAACGCTGTCAGAGAGAGTTTGTAGCAGTCCCTATGGACACAACCAGGGCTCCCTGGAGGAACTGAATCAGCATTTTACTTCCTCACCCCCACCCTAGAGCATATCCCTGTAACCCTATAGGTTAGGACTTTAACCCCTTGCCATTGGTCCAAATCTCAATCCTCCTAAAACCTATAAAGGGGCACATTTTAGCCCACTTGTTGGAACGAGTGCAGACCGGACCCTTCGCATCAATAAAGACATCTCTGCGGAACCTCCGTCGCCTCTTCCCTCTCTCTTGTCCACTGTGCCTCTCGGCCTGGGCTAATTGCACCAAGCAGGCAGCTGAAATCCTGAGCTGAATATTCCTAAGAGCTGACAATCACTTATGCTTGCTGGCAATAGCCCTGAGGCCACGCCGAGCTACGCCGGGCACTCGGGTGTTCTGTTCTCCAGAGGAACAGGGCTCCTGAGGCTAGCGGAGGCCACACAGAGGCCTTATTAATAAGAGTTCATGGAGGTTATTGAAAATCTGTCAAAAATGTGGAGGTTCACTATCCCTGACTCCTCATTGTAGTTTGTTTCTTCAGCATGAGCTGAAACAGGTAAGGGTAATAAAGAATACAGTGTATTCATACTTGTGTCTGTATTTATGGCATAGTATGGTGTGACTGTGTTGCGTAGTAGATACTTTCGGAACTGAAACATTATGAATAATCTGTGATAAGTGTATGGCCAAAAATCTGAAATTAAGCCCATATAAACTGGAGCTGCTTCAAAAGGAAGTTGTGTTCTTTTGGCCTGTGGTCAAGGAAGAGGGAATTCCTACTAGCGATGACAACATATACTATATAGGGATTACTAGTGCTGTAAGCACTCCCAGATGTGTGCAGTTTTACAGTTTTTAAAAATAGCTGCTTTTGTGCAAGGAGAAGGAAATCCATTTGAATGTGACTTGACACTGACATGGTTAAAACCATCTGTGTTGGCCTCCTTGGGTTTCAAAACAGATTCTTGCATTCATGAGCTTGGATGGTCTTGAATCAAACAAAAAGGCTAACAAGATCAATGGCTCAAACAGAAAATCTGAGCTCTATAAAAATAGAAGTAAATGCACCACTGAGAATGAGGGTATGTCTAAGGAGTATAAGGAATCTTTGTGACTAAGTCACTGTCTGCATTTGGCTCCTTGGAATCAGCAATCCTTGGACCCCTGGCCAGCTGGAAAATCTGCAGAGTCATGATGTCATGGCATCTGACATGGACGTCAGACAGAGCTGTGGCACTGTTGAAGTGTGGGGCAAAGTTAATTGCTGGGTTTTTCTTGAAGATGGATAGAAGGTGCTGGTCTGCAGTAAGTGTACTCATATATTCTTTGAAAGTCTGTATTGGTTGCAGGTTCTGTAGGCACAAATGGGATTTGATCACTGTAAGCAGCTGATGAGTTTGGTTGTGGCTGTACAGAACCCAACACAAGTTATAAAATTCAAGTGAAGTTATCTGTGAACCTAAATTAAGGTGCATGGGCCCAAATGGAGCCAAGATATGTAATACTAGGGCACCTGAGATGGCTGTCTAAAAACTAATAGGTTTGACAATGAGTGGTGGTTATTTATTTATTACAATTTACATAAAAGATAAAAAAAAAGAAGTAAAGTCTGAGAAAAGAGATACCAGAAGACATATGTTTAAAAGAAAAATGGAAGATATAACTTGCATGGTTAGAGACTTTTCTTGATAAAATCAAAATCTTGGATCTTACTATAGTTTAAATAATTGTTTTAAGAACTAGAAATTATTAGTGATTGATTAGTGTGCTTATTGGTGCAAGTGAAAGGGAGTTTCCAAGGTTATGTCATGATTGAATATCACCAGACTTCTGTTTGCCTCTTACATAGGGTTACCAGTATCTCCTATGAATTGTGATTGATTAATGACTTTCTCTATGCAAATGTGATCTGAAACGTGTTATGTGCTTTTTATCACACTGTTTATTCCTTGGGCCTAGTGTGTGTGAATCACTTCAGAGATGCTGAAATTTGTTCCAAGGACCAATTATAGTCCTTAAAAAATACAGTGCATAATCCTCTCAATGCTTCTTTAAGCAGACTCTGTATAATCAGTTGATATTATCATAGCCCATGTAGTCTGGCTACAGGATCATTCATTTAAAACTAACAATTTAATATAGAACCAAAACGTCCCTTGTCAAAAATGGCACACTGGGTCCTTTTAAAGTTGAAACCTCCACTGGAACCATTTTCTAATGGCTGTTTAATGGTTGTGTGATTCCAGTTGGTTTAGAAAGGTTTGAGAAGATCATCAGGCCAATATCTAGGAGAGTGAGAAACAAAGGTGGATTTTAGGGAAGTAGACCAGTAAACTCAAATGTGTGGAAGATAGAGTTTTTCAGGAAACTGGTCTGAGAGATAAGAGAGCCAAAGGGAGGCAGGTATTCCTACGAGTAGAAAGAACATACATAGTTTTCCATTCTGCATGAAAAATAAGAAATATAGTAAGATAGCAGCTTTTAAAAATTGTTCTTTATTTCAGATAAAGGAAGATATAGAAAGGAAAATAAAAGATCAGGTTATTCTCAGAAGCATAGCAAAACTAGGGAGATAATGGCACAAAAAAGAAACAAATTGGATGGAAACAAAGAGAAACCAAAAGAAATCATTGTCTGTGGGCTCTAGCATTAAGAGAAAAGTCAAGGAAATCATCATCTGTGGAGAGACAAATTTGGTTATTTTGGACAAATCACACCTAGGATGCATGTCATTAATGTGTTTTTTTTTTTAATCAATCTTCACTAAAATGACCATCTGCAAGAGGTAGCTAATTCAATGCAGTCCAGTGAGAAAGAAGGGAGAATCTCAGCCTTGAATGGGGCATGTACAGTTTGTACAGTTTGGAGACAATTAAGATTGGTAGGCTCTCCTGAATTGGCTGAGCCCGTGGTACCTCCTCCCAGGGTGACTGCAGAATTATCTGCTGTAATCAGCTGCCTCTGCAGCCAGACCTGGGATAGGCTGATTGCTCATGGCCTTGTAATGTGTGAGCTCTGTGTTGGCAACTGAAGTTGTTGGTATTGGAAGTTATTTTGTCTTCTGGGGAGTGACATATCTTCCAGTACTGGGGAGTTCTGACCCTGGTACCTCCCCTAGGGTCGAGTTTAACACTCTGCTGCAACACTGTGGATCATGCACAGTCCTCAGGTGGAAGGCCCCAGACACGAGTCTGGGGGCACTTTGGGGGTCTTTGATGGTTTGTGACACTCTCCAAGACATGACAGCTGCCTCTCACGTTAGGCTAGTTGAGCCAGTCATGCCTCATCAGAAGAGATGAACACCCTCACATGTGAATAGGAGGGGGAGTTTACTCACCTAAGCCAGCTGTGTAAGGGAAGACATTGGCAAGATAAAAAGCAGTATCCCACCTAGCAGGATTTGCTTTTTATCAGCCTTCTTTCTTATCTGGCTCAAAACCCAGCTTGTTGCTAAACAAAGGTTGGTTTGTCATGATCATCCTCTGATGGTGGGTGTACAGCCCCTCTGTCTTACGCAGATCAGAGGCTTTTCCAACACACAATCTCTCCTTAGGTTGGGGGGATGCAAACCTGGTCTGAGCAAAACATCCTGCTGCTTTTTTAAGTGGCTAGTTGTTTGAATCATTAACATTTCAGTCTCTCATATCTATGGAACGTAAGCTAGATCAAAGTTTTATTTTTATGGTATTTAAAATCAATATCTCAAAGCTGTTTTTTGTAAAAGAATAATACTTTTTTAATGAGGTTTAAAAACTTTGGATAAGATTTTTATCCTTTGCTAAAGTAAGAGATGTTTGGGTAGCATATTGGAGAAAAATAAGTTTTTGTGTATGTGTATGTGCGTATGATATAAAGATATCTGTGCAGAGATGCTGGACAGATAGATAGCCTCTATATGTATTTTGTATTTACACACATATTTATGCAACAAAGATATATTTCTGAAATAGAGTTTTATTGATAAGGGGAACATAATTTCATAAATGCACATATAGGGTAAATACAGAAGTACTGTAGAAATGCGGCAGTTACATACTGCTGCATAAGTGTTATTTTGTACTGTGTTTCTCTGTGTGTGCACATGTATCCTTTTCTGTGTGTCTCAGTCCTGATGACAGTGGATTCAGCAGCTGGAGCTTGTTCTGTTTTTCAGCATCTGTGGGTGCACATACAAGTCAGAGGGTCTCACAGAGATGATTCTGTCACCTACAGAAAGGTGGGGAATAGGCTACATGTGAGTCCAGTACATCGTGCCACAGTCTGCAGTTACTGAATATCTCCCTGTGCTTTGAGAGAAGTGCTGTAGCTGCTTTTTTTGTCTTTGGCACTACAAAACGACTTTGTGTGCGATAAGAATCTTTTTCTGATTGCATGATCTAAAGATTAAGTAGCTATTAATATAGTAATTACTGAGACAGGAATCTAATGGTGTGGTTGTGAAAAGTGTCACGGAGTACCTTAGAGTGAGAAGTGTCTATAGTCACTCTTAGATGACTGAAGTACATGCTGCTAATGCTAGATGTGGTTTTGGCTCTTAGACCCAGGCCTTCTCTTGCATACAGCTCTGTCCCATCCCTTCTGCTGGTGGAAGTCTTCAGGTAGCAATACTGTGAGCTGAATCTGTAGCAACCTAAGGGAAAAGTAACCTGAGAGGAAAAAAGATGATATCAGATCCTGATCTGATTCACACTGCAGCTGTGTTAACACCTGAGCAAGGCAGATCGTATGTAAGCATGGTGTGGACAAGGAAAGTGTTCAGGACTTCCCACTTGGCAGCAGGCCACTGTTAGTTTCTGGATCTGTGGCTGAAGTGACTGCTGTGAGATCAGAAATTTTTTTGTTATTCTAACTGATAACACAGATATAAAAGTGGCTCTGAAAACTGACTGCAGAAATAGTGGTTTTCTCTTTCAGTATAAAATATAGCTGCAATAAATATTTATCACTGGATGATGTGCCTATTTTGTCTTCTTGGCAGAATCAAAATCTAAAATAAAAAATCATTCTAAGAAATTTGTAACATGTCCATCATATATAGAAATCAAATGTGACATTCTTTCACTGCTATTTATTCCATGTGTTGAAATTTAAAGCTCCCTGTGGACTATGTTATAAGAGAAATACTGGTTAATGAAGCATTTCATAAATATTTGTGTATATATTGAACAGATTCTGTAAGAATTCAGAGTTCTAGTACAGGGTAAGAATGAGGAGCTATGGAGTACTAGGACTAGCAGAGATCAGTATAAAATTAAAGAGCTCAGTTCCAGAGGATGAAGATAGAAGTATTTTACCCTCAGTGGTTGATCCATGCTATGCTTTTGTTATATGATGTGTCACTGTTTGCCAAATTAAAAATCCCTGTTGATTCCATTGAGAAGGTAGCCAAAAAAAATAGTGCAATACCAGTTCTTTTGGACTCTGCCACTGTACTGCATATTGTAAAAATGATTAAGAAATGTTAAGAAAATGAAGTGTTTGTTAAATTCTGCTAAAATATACATTAATTTGCATACATACACTCACACACTTTTATAGATAGCAGTAAGTGTAATTTTACAAGTCATAAGTGTCAGCAACTTCTGTTCATACCATTTTGGACATGATTAAAGTGAGAGGAACTAAAGCATAAGTTTAGTGGGATCATTTTCCAAATCAGGAAAAATGATAGTATTTGACAACATGATATTGATGGTATTTGCAGAGCATTTATTCAGTTGTTTCCTGTAGCATAAATGACTTCACTGTGTAATAGGTATACTTTACAAAAGAAGTAGTATTATACTGTTTTAGTGTAATAAAAATGCTATTTGTGCAATAAGGCATGAACTCTGATCTCATTACACAGGTTGTGTATGCAAGTGGTTGAAATTTTGTTTACAGGCTAGTTTGTGCCCCTAATTAAGACCTTCTTTATAAGCCAGAATTCTTCATCAAGATGACCACTTCCTGAGTCTTTAACATGTATTTCCAGGCTTGCAAGGGAGTGGCAGGTTTGGTTAGACTTCTGCAGGAAAATAGAAAGTGAAATTGCTTAATTTTTCTTAGAAATACTCAAAGTTTCATAAACTGATGTACAGATATGCTTAAGAGATACTTAGAGATCCATTTAAACTAAAATTAGGACTCTGCTGTGGCTCAGCCTGTTCACTGGCTGCACTGCAGAGTATGCCAATGTCAGTATTACAACATGGATATATAGGTGCCATTTGGATAAGAAAGTATGAAGAGTAACTTAAATGTGGCTAATTTGTGTGACATCATACCAGTTGCAGCCTGTACCTGAAAGATTGAAACCCAGATGGCATGAGCTTAGAAACTTCCTAAGAACAGGAAATGAAATAAAATGATGAGTTTTTTCCTGTTTCCCTTTTCATCCCATTTCTTCACCATGGAAACTTCTGCACTCACTTCTGCTTAAGCCTCTGGTTAATTGTGCCTTGAGTGTATGGTCAGATGCCACCAGTGGTGATGCTTATCAGCAGTGTTGGACCATTAGTGGAATGAGGTGTTTAGAAGGTATGGCTTCCTGAAATTCTTGAACATGTCCTCAGTTTGTCCTGTCATTAGGTTGGGCATATTCTCGTTGATAGCTTCAGACCATTTTGTTATTTATGTATTTTGTTTGTTGGCAGAAGTGTGCTACTTTTGAAGATCTGCCTGAAGATCACTACTAAGTGAGAGTGCAGATTGTAATCAGTTTTTCAGCGGCATAACTTAGGTTTGAAGCATGCCTGGGTCAAAGCATGAGTGAAAGGTGATCCTGAAGATGCTGAATTGTCAAGATCCCCAGGATTTTTTCACCTGTATTTCCATGTGGTGATGGAAACCCACAGTTAGTGTGGGCTGGCATGTCCAATTCCTTGTCAAGTTTATGGAATGGCAGAAAAAACTGCCAGAACTGTCTTGCAAAGGCAAGGACCTGAGAAACTCTGCTGCCTTAAAATCAGAGTCTTGAGTCTTTTTCAGACCTTTTCTTATGTTTTGTCAACAATATCATCCTCGGATGAAGAAAAAAGGGAGAGGTTGCAGCCTCCTTCATATTGTACTTGTTGGTATCACTGGGAAGAAGTTTTACTCTTTCCTAGTTAAGGGTATATCGTGCTTTGAATTTTTGGTACTTTTACCTCATTTGTGATAATTTCTGTTCTGTATTCCTCTTGCTACCCATGCCAATCTTCGTAGTCTGTCATCAAAGTCTGTTTGAAAACAGATGCAAAATGCTAATTCAGCTCCTGGCCCAATTTGTAGAATGTTTTTTTTTCTTTTCAAACGGATCAAATCATGATATGCCTTTTTTGTCTTTTTCCTCTTTTTTCTTTTTTTCTTTTTTTTCTTTTCTCTTTCTCCCTCTCCCTTTTCCCTCTCCCTTTTCCCTCTCCCTTTTCCCTCTCCCTTTTCCCTCTCCCTTTTCCCTCTCTCTTTTCCCTTTTTTTATTAATTTTTGGCTCTACTTTGCTATACTGTGCCAGGAAAAAAATTGGCAAGTTCCATTCAATTTCCATGTTATTGTTGAGGTTAAATGACCCTCATAATCCTTGCAGCATTTTTCAACTCTTCAGTTGTAGTTGATAGCCTACTTTGTAACAATTCTTCATATAATCAGATTGGGACTCTGCTCTAGCTGTCTGGAATTCAGTTCCCTATGCATCCTACTATTTTTGAAAGATACTTCAGTGTCTAAATTCCTTAGTTCATTTGGATTCCCTTAAGAGGCCCCTAGGTTTACTGAAGTTTATGATAATTGCATTATGAAACTATTATTTTTGCCCTTTCATTTAATTTATACTAACTCAGCTTTCAATTTTAAAATATTTGAGTCTTCATTACATGGCAAAATAAAATTTAAACAGTGTAAGTTTTTGTTAGCTCTGGGTATTTATTATGCATGTTTCTTGGTTGTAGCATCCCATAGTGAGTCACCTACACTGCAGTTATTACCTGATAGTGTAGTTAGTTCTAGTCTTTGTCAGGAAGTTTGTCTCCTGTCAAAATAGCAAATAGTATTTCAATTTCCAATGATGTTCCAGTGATCATTATCCAAGATGATATCTGACCATGGATGTCATAAAAAGTGTTTACTTCATATTGCCTTATAGCTTAGTGAGTGTCCCACAGCTGTCATCTTTAGTATTATCTTTCCTGAATGGTATCTGTCCTTCTATATCTATGCTCCAGTTCTGAATTCTGTGTTGTAAAGCTTATGTTTTTCCTTAATTTTTTTTTACATCCTGTAAATGTAATTCGAGATCTTCTGTTGTGTTGAGAAAACTTTACACATCAGAGTTGTTTCTTACTCCATTATTATATAAAACAGACTTAAGCATGTCATCTTCTTTTACCTGATTGCTCTTCACAGTCAACTCTTTTTCTTTACCATACGTTCTCCTGTTACCACAGTATTACTTAGTCCATGTCTGGATTCTCATTTACCCTATATTTTTTCCTTCCTCTGGTGTTTGGAGATCTATAATTTCTTAGTTTGAGGCTGTTCTCAACAGTTGTGTCAGCTTTGATCCTAGGTAGCTATTCCCTGGAACGTTCAAGTCAAATTTATCTCTTGAAAAGTTTCTTCCTTCACTAAATGCACTTCAACAGTCAAACACTACAGATACTTCTTATACCACTCATCATTTAACTGTGGGTTAGTCTAATCTCTTATTGGACATTTTACTCCTCTTGTGGCTTGATGCCCATGAAGTTCACACAAATATCTATATGTTTGAAAGTATTCCCTGAAAGAATTAGTCCTCTATTATTTTTTTTCCAGTGGGAGTTGGGCAGTACTGGTTTTGAGGGGTTGTAACTGTTTCTCAGGTTCCTTGTGATGCTTTCCAGTTGCAGGTCCACCTGCCAGTAACAGACATGATGCCATTTTGGTTTTTTGATCCCTTTCCATGAGCAGACTGTCGCAAGCAGCAAGGAGGCTGTGATCTCACAGGCCTGCTCTTGTGATTTTAAGCCCAGCTGAAGATTAAACCAGGACTACCTGCCTCTCCACATGTTTCTGTGAATCTCCAGCCTTTACTTATGAGTGTAATTTTTAATTCCATCTGAAACTCTGAATGCCCCTTCTTTTTTCTTTGTGTGTTCCTATGTACTGACTTGATTCTCCGTGAGTCACCAATACCTTCTTGTATTCTTCTTGTCTTTTTTCAGAGCTAGCATGTATTTTCTTCCTTCATGCTACCCTTATTTTTTTACTTTTTTTTTTTTTTCTCTGAGGCATCAATCCTCCTTTTCTGTTCTGTTTCATAATCACAAGTTACTATAGTCCTTCAAGTTCTCCTTGTCTTTTTCTTCTATTGGCAGTTATCTCCAGCAAGCAATATTTTTCACTTCTTGTTCTGGTTTACAACTGAAGGTTTCATAGAGATGTTCCTCTCTTCCCCTTTGTTCCAAAAGACATATTGTCTCTAACATCATCAGTTGAATTCTGAGCCCTTATGAGCTCATTTTGTGTGTGTTTTCCAGGTGTCCCATTGAATGATAATAAAGATCCCACTCTCTCATTACCTGGTATCCTTATTCTACTACACTTCAGGGATAATCATCACCCTTCAATAAAGTCTAATTGCCTTTACCTAACCATTCCTTCTTGGAGTTCTGACCAGAAGATGTGGTCACTCATCAGTAGTTTATTGAACTACTTGGATATTTTGAATTGACAAATTACTTGCTGTTTTCAAGGATGATGTAATCATCATCCTGTATGTTACTACTTGTGCCTTGAAACTTCTCTCTTGGTAAAGATACTATATGCACACAGTGCATGCTTTTGTACTGTTAAATGAGGCAGGGACAAGTGGTGCCTCTCTTGCTCTACAAGAATTTTTGTTTAATACATAGAAGACTATGTTGTCATTTCTTTCACTACCCATAACATAGTGACAACTCGGAGGAAATGCATATTGCTGGTGTGTGTTGTGAAGAGAATTCTTTGATTATGGGAAGAAGGATGATGTGGGTTAAGAACATGAGTTAAAAAAAATGTTTTCAGGGAAGAATTGAAAGCATAAACATGAGTAATAAATCATTGTTCTGTGTGTGTTCCAAAAGTAAGTGTTGTGGAGACCTGTAAGTCCAAGAAGAGACTAACATATGAAAGAGGAGACAATATAGCTGAAAAATTAAACTTTTTTCTAATGTACATTTAGGAAGAACTGGTTGAGATTTTTCAAATGGTAAGGCTTTTTGATGGGGAAAAATGATGGAGGATCTTTCTCAAATCTGTTTATCAATGAATCTTTCTGAAATCTAATTATTTGGATGGATGAAGTCTCTGACTAAACGGACAAAAAAGAAAAGATACATCTACAGACAGAGATGACATTCACTTAGGAGCTTTAAAGAAACTCGGACATGAAACAGCTAAAACATGTGAATTTACATGCAAGTAAATTCACTGTTAGGTAAGCTAGAGCAAACTTTTTTGAAGAATATACACATTAGATGGACAAATAGAAAACATATATTGGGATAAGGCTTCATCTTCTGTTAAAAAAAAAAAAAAAAAAAAAAAAAAAAAATCAGGTCTGACAGTTTTTTCTGGATGAAGTAAATGTATTTCCAAAAGCAGTTTATCATGATTTCTTGCAAAAATCTTCTACGAACTAAGAGACCATGAGATAACAGGGAAGGTTTTCATATGGACTAACAGTGGATTATAAACGACGGTAAACCATTTTTTGTCACAGTGAATGGAATTTGCCAACACAGTCGACTATTCTGTGCTGCAATATGTTCTTTTTCTTAGCATATTCCTAAATGATCAGAAGAAGAAAGAATACTGAGGCGACAGTTTGCTGGTGATGCCATCTACTCATGATAAAGAGCTGCAAAGCAATCCAAGAATGCTATGATAAAACAGCTGATTAAATTCAATGTAGATTAATAGATAATTATGCCCTTGGGAGTGGGGGAAGGGGCACGGCAAGGAAAGAATGGTCCTAATTTGACGTATTCTTGTATGGGTTGTGAGCTGACTATTACAGCCCTAAATCTCATTCTGAGTGGTAATAGATATCCTTATGGAAACAGGAGAGGAGCGCTGAGTGACAGTCAAAAATCAGATAGAATATTATGAATTATTGTGAAAGGAACACAGAACAAATCTGAACCTCATTATGCCACTTTGCAAATTCATCATGTAAAATCATTGTGAATATAGTATGGAATGCTAGTTTCTCAAATTAAAAAGAATATTACCAAATGAGAAAAAGCAGTTGAAAAGAAAAGAAAAAGAGATTGGGATGATGTAAGAATGAAGTATCTGAGTTTCATTTTTGAACTGAAAAGAGAAGAAAATAAATATGAACTTGTTTGCCTCTGATGTGACTGAAGAGGCATTTTCTCTTTCTCCCCTCTTTCTCCCCTCTTTCTCCCCTCTTTCCAGTTTATCATCTCCCTTCCCTTCCCTTCCCTTCCCCCTTCCTCCTTCCTGTTTTTCCTTTATATTTTCCTTTTTATTTTTCTCCCCTGTTTTGTGATTAATTAATAGGCAATATATGAAATCGGAATATCAAAAAAGGTGCTACTGCGTAGCTCAGGACTAACACTTGACAAACATGACTTTTTCCTATGAAAGAAGTAGGTTTAGGCATAGATATGTGGAGTGCAGATATTGTCCTCTGATCCTGCCATTCATGATGGAGGATCCAAAATACTGCAAGGATGGAAGAATATTGGTGTCTGGAACACAAAAAAAAGTGCACACAGGTTGAGAAGAGATAAGAGTTGTGGTGGAATTGTATCACTTTGCAAAAGCTTACAAGACCTCAAAACACATGTGAGTATGCTAACAGCACTGCTAGATTAAAATAATTCCTGATAAAGAAAATTGATAATAATATAGTAATATATATAGTAATCTGATATCAAATAGGATTTTTTTTATCTTTATTTTTATTTTTAGATGAATTGAGCCTTGTCACATAAGCCACAATGAGGCCAAGGACAAGCATTGGAACAGAAGACAGATGTAGCAAAGGAAGATGGATACATTTCAGGGCAAAGGATTCTGAGCCAAATATTCTAAGGGCATTCACGAATTCTAAGGGAATGTGGTAAAAACAACCCTATGTGAAGAAAAGCAATTTGAATATGCAATAACTATGTGAAAATATGTAAATGGCTCAGCTTGAAAAGATGTTTAAGTAAAATAATGGCAAACCTTTTTCAACAGGAGAGGGTAATAGCTGGAAGAATAAGAACATTTGAAGATACATGAGGAAATATTTCCATCCTGGAAAGACAGAGGAAGTTTTAACATGCACAAAAAGTTGAATTCCTTCAATTCTGTCACGATATGTATCCTGCAGCAGAGTGTGATAACCCTCTTGTTCTGCAGGGTCTAGGGGAAATAATCCATAGTGTGGGTGCAGTTACTGTTCTCTGTAAGGGTGGGAAAAAACCTCACATGAAAAAATGTTTTTTGGATTCATATATCCTTAAGAACTGTTTATGTAAAGAAAATTATTTTCAGTACTGCAGTTAGAGCTATCTGGTAGGCAATGCTTGAGCCCAGTTTTGTTTTGTTTTGTTTGTGTTTTTGTTTTTTAAATTTTTCTTGATGCAGTGATAGATGTCTGGTAAGCGTCCTGGGAGAAGAAGGTGCTGTACAAACATCTGTATGTTTTCAGCAATCTGTTTGGAAAACATTGTTTCTTCAGAGTGCTGCATTAGTTGTCATTGGCATCCAATGCATTTCACAACCAGGAGTGAGAAAAAGTTAGTGCTGGAGTGAACACTGAGGCATGTATACTGAATTTTGATTTAGAACAGAACTTGAGAGGCTTCTTGCTACAGAAAGGAGGAGGCTTTCACAAGAGCCAGAGCCCTAAGCTGAAGTGAATGAAGGAAACTTACACATTGTCATGGCTTACATTGCTTCTTGGAAGGGTCAATCTTGCTTTAAAAAGCCTTCAGATAAACAGTGCTATTATTGTGTTATTAGGACTTGGACCATAAGAATAAATGTATAAACAATGCCCTAGAAATGTATTAATACTGCAGGCAAAAAATAAAGCAGGAAAATACATCTGGGGAGTGCAGGGGGAAAAATAGCCCATACAGTAAAATGAACAGAGTTGCTAGCCTTGGCTGCCCATCTGTTCTTTCACTCCTCTGAGAAAGCCCTCCCTGAACATGCTGTCACTAAAAAGGTCACCAAAAAACCAAATCCATTTGGACTAGCCCTTGTTTAATTTAATAACAGCTCCTATTGGGAGATGAGGCTGTTAAATCCAGCAAAGTGTGCATACAGCTATTCCACCCCAGGATTGTGAAGAGAGTAAAGCCCCTCCTAGAGCTGAAGAGGTATGCAGGGTCCAGTCAACAGTGTATTTCAGCCACACAGGGACAAAATAAATCTTGGTTTGCTGTTTGCTACCACTTTTTTTTTAGCTCAGAAAACTGAAAATATGCATGTCTGCAGAGTTAGATTGTTGTATTTGAACTGCAGGTGTATCTTGGCAGAGCAAAATGAAAACTTCAGCATTTTGGTGTTCAGGAGAGACCCATAATTCATAAAAACAACCCTGTGCTATGATGTTACAGAACTGAATTATTCAGCTAGTACTGGAGAAAAAGATGTAGTTTTAAACACTGTGTTGGAAAACACATAATTTCTTACATATCAGCATGTACTGTAGAGAAGTAGAGGTTTTCTGCTCTGCATTCAGCAGTAGATGAATTAGTAGTCACTCAACCAGCCATTTTGCTCAAGAAAAATGTTAAAAAATGGATGTAGTGGGTAGGGTGTCATTGGGATAGGAGGGGACCTACAGGTTAGAAACAATTGTCTGCAACTATTTTAGGGTGTCATTTTGTGAAATGGAGATAGAACTCCATTTGTTTGACTTACCATTGTGTGATAGTATCACAGGAAGTCTCAAAGGGTTAGGTAGTGAGTTATTTAATGTTTTATTGGGGAAGGAAGATAAAAGTAAAATTCCTCAAACTGCCTTTGCAAGAGGTTTTTTGAAATGGTTGTTGGGCAGTGTAGAAACTCTTGTAAACCACAGCCAATTGGTTAGATTTCATGCATTAAATAAAATGTGCTTTTGCCGGGCTTCTTGGCTCTGAACATTACAAGAAGATACAGAATGTTTTCCTCTTATTGTTTCAATAGATATTTCAGATTAGAATAGCTTAAACAGGAAAAGCAGCAAAACATCCCAGCAGAATTACTAAGGGTTTTGTGTTTCAGGCATTCTGCAAAGAGCAGTTATTGAGTTCAGATCTCCTCAGGATGAGAGCAATTAAGTACCTTTGTGCATGCAATGAGTTGGCTGGTTTAAATCCAGGCCTTCTGAAGAGGAAAGGAGCCATCTCCCATCTTGGTTTTGTGCCTTAACTCTAACTCTCCAATCCATTGCTTTGCCTGCTTTAGCAACACCTGTGGTAAAAATAAAATGTTTCTTGCCAGGGAAAATGAAATATTTTGGTTTGTTCTAAAATGTAAGTAGATTTGTTTTCACATATTGTTGAGGAGCAAACAAGCATGTCAAGATGAGTTTCTTGTTTTGCTTGGTCAGGTTTAATATTCATTCTCCAAGCAGAAATCCATTGTTCTCTCAGCCCTGCTCTTTCTCTCTTAGTGATCATCTGCTCCCCAGTCATTTGCAGAATGAAGAGCTGAACTTTTATATGTGCCCTGAAGCCCTACACACCAGAGAGGAAGGGACTGTGGCCACCTGCATGCTGCTAAACTCAGTGCAGTGTAAAACAGTGTCCACCTCTATACAGATCCTTTCTTGTAGTGGAGACAGGGTAGAGGGTAAAAGGAATAACATGGTACTTTCACTGAAATGTAATTAAACCAGCTGACTTGGAATAAGAAACGTATAAATTGAAATATTTTTATTCATGAGACTTTTAATACTAGTTAATAGATTAATGCTATGTCTTTCTTAAAATTGCATGCTTCTGATTGGAAAAATATCAGGAGTCTATAAATGTTCTGCAGATCAGTAGAGGTGTAAAACTTACATTAGCAAATTCTGTGTGAGTAATCAGGGAGCATAGAATAAATATAGGAAATGTTTTATACTACAATAGACAGCCAGTTAGTGTTCAGCTTTTATTGGAGGATATGCCTTAAAATGAGGCTACTGGATTGTGGGGATACTGATTACCTGCATTTTTTCCCCCAGATTTAACTCATGTCACACAAGTGTCCTTATAATGAACTTAGGTTTTGACAAGGGTAAATTGCATTTTAATTAAATGTGACTGTTTTGATACTTCCACAAAGTAATTGATCTTTTCTTAGAAAGGACCATTAGATCATTTAGTTCCAGATGGCAAGGTAGCAAACTCCTAAATCATTTACATGCATACATCTTAACAACTCATAATCTATCCTACTTTTTCATAAGTGTAGGTAAGCTAAATTTCAAACCTGTAAGAGGTGATTCAATATTCTTTCTCATTGTTAAAAATTGATAATTCTATTTGAATTTGTTTAGTGATAGTGATCACTTATGGTTCTGCTTTTACTCTTCTCTACTCACCAGCCTTTTAAACTGCTTGTTTCAATGAAAATAGTTATTCACTCAAAATCACAACTTAATCTTCTTTTGGTAAACTAAGCCAATGCAGTTCTTGAAATTAGCATGAGGCCTTGTTCAGTCTAAATGACTTCTGTACTTCCTCTGTCTATATATAATTATATATTATTCCTGAGAGTAGAATTACAGTATCTTCACTGTAGTTCTCATCAAGGACACAAAGAGGTAAAGTGTATCTTGGTATTTTCACATACTGCTATTTTGTTTACACACACTCACAGTAGCCTTTTTTTGGGTGGCAGAACTGGGCTGGAAGTTTCTTTTCAGCATTTTGATAATTATTTAGGAGTCATAAGGGATGAAGTCACTATTTTACTGGATAGAGTCCTTCAGTAAAATTCAAGCAGTTATTCATTGCTTCTGTGTATATTTGACTGTATTAAGGTATATGCTGTAAGAATGGGCTTGAATTTACTAAATTAATTTCCAGATCTCTCTGCACAGTTGCCCTGTCTACCTTACTTAATATTCTGCAGACCGGTGGATTTACAAATCTGATAATGAGTCAGTTTTTACTTAATTCCAGATAATTTACAAAGTATGAAAGGCATCAAGGTTTATAACACACAAAATCATTACCACTTGATGATTGTTAGTGACTATTTACATCACTGAATCATTACTATTTAAGTTCCATAAATTGTTCAGATCTTTATTGAATAATGAGATTTTGTGTGGCAGAACAAAGCACTAGATTCTTTTGTCCCTTTGAAAAGAAATGTTTCAGAGACTGCTTTTCCACTGCTGACATCTGTCTTATGTTGTCAGTGAAACAAATTTTCAAACCAAATGTTTGAAGTTCCTAACTTTTATTTTTGAGGTACTTGTGATGCATGATTTGTAGCCCTTTCTGGAATCACAGTATCACTGAATTTGGAAGGGCCTCAGGAGATGGACTATTGCACCAGTCATGCACAAAACATGGGCAGCTAAAGCAAGTTGCTCAGGACTGTGCCCAGTTAAGTTTCTAATATTTCCAAGAATGGCAACTCCATAACACCTCTGGGCAGCCTGTTCCAGTGTTTGAATAATGAATTTTATGTCTGATGTTAAAATGAAATTTCTTCTGTTACAGTTTGTGCCCCTTGCCTCTTGCTGTGCCACTGAATATGACTGAGTCTGACTCCATAATCTTTATTTCTACCTTTTCACACACATTGCTAAGATTACTGTGAGCCTTCTCTGTCATATACTGAACAGTTCTAGCTTTCTCAAGCACTTTTTTTTTATATGCTCCAGTCTTCATGCTCCTTCATTAGACACAGTCCAGTGATTCCTGAAGGAAGTCTTACTAATGAAGTTCTAGGTGAAGCACCTTGGCCTTTACCCATGTCTATTGTCACTGGGTTCCCTGCCTCATTCAGTGTCAGTCCTGGTTTTTCACCTATGAGTCCTTTTGCTGTTGGTAGGTCTTTGGAAGCCTTTCTTATTGCCTTTCATGTCCCTCACTAGATTTGACTTCAGGTGGGCTTTGGCTTTCCTAATCATGTCCTTGGTTGTTCAGTACCTACATATTTCTCCTGCGTGACCTGAGCCTGCATCCTTCCCTTGCATGGCTCCTTTTCTTGTTTAAGTTTAGTCAGGAGCTCCTTGTTTAACCACATGGGTCTCCTGCAATCTTTGCTTGACTTCCTACAGGTGGAGATGGGTCATTCTGGAACCTGGAGGATATGATATGTTCCCTAAAGAACAACCACGCTGAAAGCATTTGTAAATTTGATTGCAAATAGCAAAGGACTTGGAACTGCAAAGAGTAGAGGAATAGAACTGTTTTAAAGTTAGGGTTGTAAATTTCTTGGTTAAGTGGAAATACTACAGAATTTTTATTTCCTTTGATTTCTGTCTGTACATAGAAATACAGGTATGTGGAAAAACATAAATGAAAGAATTTGGAAAAGGAGATGCAAATTTATCTGTGAAGTGTTGGCTTTGAACAAAGAGCATGAAGGTGTAGGGTAGGTGGAAATTTAAATGGACTGTCGAAATAATCTTTGATCTTACTGAATTTCTCTAGGTATGATATAATTTCTGACAGGCCTCCAGGTCAATGAATATGCCTTCAACTCAAGCAAATGCAGCTTTCTAAGATAAAAGATAACTTCCATGTTGTATAGTAACACAGTTGATGCTTCTGATTGCCATTGTACCCATCAAGAAATCATTTCCTGTTTTGCAGATCTCTATAAGACAGCATGCAAAACCACATTTCATTTTGCATTAATGGGAAAGATAACACATTTTACATGTTGTTGCATTTTTAGAGATAGCAAGGGAAAGATAACCTCTAACATTTTCCTTCTTGTGATGGTCCTCCGTGCTCAGCTGCTGAAGTTTGGGAAGGGAGATTTTCTATAATTTCTGGTTTTTAAAATTAGGCTGCACTATACTTTGACATCAGTTCTGTGGAGACAGATTAGAAGTCTCAAATATTCCAGTCCCGCAATATTGCAAGGGAAAAAAAAAGAGTGCTTGTTGGAGGAAAAAAATCTACATTTTTTATGTTGAGATTTCAATTTTAATAGATAAATGTATTCAGGAAAATTGAAAAGGTTTATGTAAGTGTATTATATTTAGATACTGTATATAGCTGAAAAACGTATATAACTTAGTGCAAATGTTAGGAGTTTAGAGAAAGTTGCATGAGAAAGTTCATTTTGGATATGCTGTTGTAGCTCAGGCTCCCTCTGGTTGAAGATTTATGTTTGTTCAAGATATTTTCTATTTCTTTTTCCCATCTAATTTCATTATTGTAAGTGCATTGGCTTTGTAATAGAGGTGGCTAGAAGACAGCCAATTCTATCATTATTCAAATATGAAAGTTCCATACGGAGAGCAGGATATGCCAGTAAGAGGAGGTAATGGTCTGTTTTGTTTTATCTGATTGTTTTAGCACCTTGCAATTTCCTCAGCCATCACACTAGCCAAAAAAAAGTGTGAGTCTGAAAATCAAAAAGATGGGGAGGTAATTTGATGCTGTTGGTCTTAGATATTTTGGCAACAGACTGTGAAAATGTGCAAGAATGTTTGCAAGTGGTTTGAATGAGTATGTGGAGAGATGCGGATCTGAGGTATCTTTTTAAAAATAAAATAAAACACCCTTAACATGAAAAGAGCTTTTTATTTTTTCCTGGTGTGAAAATTATTAGCAGCTACAGGCAGTCCCCATCTGGGGATTTGGAACCTACTGTCTGGTCTTTCAATCAGATTAGTTGGTGATACTAGAAGGAAGGAACGATACTTGGAAGAATTGTGTGTAGCTTATGACAACAAAAGGCTCAACTGGCAACATGTGGCTAACAGCTCACAGACATCTGGTCTAAGCCATTTTCCTGAGGAATTAATTTGTGTGGAATATATATCCCAAATCTATCCTTCTTTGAGGAAAGGCACTTGCTAGAAATTAGATAAAGAAAAAATAATACTGTATCAAACTCTCAGCATTAACTTGACAGGAAAGGAAAAACGGTAGATTTGGCCTTTTAAATTTTTGTTTGTGATGTCTTAAGAAGGACTGATGAACTGTTGGTTCTGGGCCACTTGAGTGGGAGGTAGAGATGAGAAGGATTAGATTTTTTCTATTTTTATGCTTGAAAGTATTAGGTATATTTTGGCATGATTAACTGACATGATCGAGTGGCTTCGTGTTGCTCCGAAGGAATGAAAAGCCTGTAAGCATGATGGAAAGTAAATAAATAAAAATCCTGGTGGAATTTTTTTTATTTGTAGTGGATTTCTCCAGTGATTCAGAGCTGACAAAATATTTCCAGTCTTCTTTCCAGCTGGGGCATCAAACAGACAGAACGTAGGTCCAGGCATTGACTACAACAACTCATGAAGGAGGCTCAAGATTATAGTGCATTGAATGGTCAGAAAATTTCACTTTTCTTCTTTGTTTTGCTAGAGATTGCCCTAAAAGGATATAGGGAAACTATATGGGATGCTGTGATTTTTCCAATCTGTAATTGAAGGGATGAGAAAGCATTTCCTTTTGTGTACAAGTAGTAGACTTTTTCTGACTAAGCAGTTGTGTTAAATTTGTAGTTAGCTCAAAAATTGGTGCTTCAATTTCAGATATAAAAGCATCTTGTTTGTTTGACAGGTTGTTTGGACTTAAAAATCATCACACAGCTGTAAGAAATAACATTTCTTACATAGTTTACCTATAATTTTGTTTATTCAGCCCATACATAAATGGGAAATAGGTTTTAGACAGTCTGGATAATCTATTACAACTAATCTGCTGGTTTCATTGCCAGTTCTGATGCCTTCACAGCTGCTTTCCTGTTGGTCTCCGGAGTTCAGATCTCTTCCAGACCTTTACCTAAGGTCTCCAAAACAGGACTTGTTGCTTCTATGTGGCAGCAGCCATTTACCCCTAATGTCAGTGACTTCAAAGGTAGTCTCAATGTAAATAATGTGGTAAGTCTCAGTGTTCAGTAAACTGGATGTCCTCAACAAGGAAAAGGACTTCAAGAAGATCTCAAAAGTCTGAAATCCTGTATTTATATTTGTTTCAATGGCAATGTAAGAATGAACCAAATAATAATGGAGAAAGTAAGGAATAAAGTAAGGCAAGAAAAGAAGAATTGCAAGGGGCAAAGGAGGTAAGTAAAAGATAAAAGGAAATATAAAGATAATTCAATTAAGGATAATTCAGAAACTTTATGGCAAAACCCAATTCTGCTGGAGTTCTATTAACAACCAGTAAAATGATTAAATTAAGGAAGACTCACAAATTACTTAAATTCTGAAACTTTTTAACACTCTCCTTTTAATAAGAAAAATAAAAAGAAATCCTCTGAAATGTGAGTAATTTGAGGTTTTCTTTGGAGAATAACGTTAAGATTGCTCAAACATACAGAAGATATAAAAGGTCAACTAAAATTGTACAATCTGTCTTTTAATTCTATAGCCTTATGATCAGAAAATAATTCATAAAGGGCAAGACTGTACCAGGAGGGATATGCATATATAATCTGCTGCTCTACACAGTAATCTTAGGAGTCAGAAGATCCAACCTATAACATAAGTCTCTGAAAATCATTTGGTATGCCCTGCAAACTGCAAACACACTGCCTTTCTTTTTCATTGTTATGTTAATCTTTAGGAGAGTGCCATCCCAAGGAAGCTCATCCGTGGTGTGCAAAACACCAAGCTTTGCACAGCTGCAGCAGCTCTTTAGACATCTCTGGTTCTCAGAGATGGTCCATTGTGGAGGATTGTGAATCCTGTGCTGCTGAAGAGAGCCATCCCTGTCGGTGCCCTCTGCACTCCTTTGTCTTCTGCTCGATTTAGACAAGGACACCATTGTTTGCAGGTAGTTACACAAGCAGAGAACACCCACAGCCAGGGTAGTGATCTCCTTCACTGGAGACAGGGACTGGCCATGGCAGAAACTGCCCAGAGCATGGCGGTGAGGTACATACATGGTTTGCTGTAGGTTTAAAAGTCTGCGCTACCAGAGAACTGCTCTGGGGACTTGAAGGTGTTTCTGTCTTGATGTCCAGAGATTCTTTGAGCTCTGAGGTAATGTTTACAGTGGTAAATGGACTGAAAGCAATATTGAAGTAAAACCCCAAACTATGTAATTTCCAGGGTCAGGGAACACGAAAACCTCTTTTGCTGCTTCCTGGCTAGTGATCCTGTGGAGCTCCAGTTATTGCAGGCACATGTGTGTAGCTGCTTCAGAATCCTACTGGTATTTCATAACAACTTTTACAGAGATTTCATATCTTTCACTTTGAAGTTGCATTTCTTGATGCTTCTTTGGGAACTGGCAGCTCCAAGCTGACAGACCGTTCCCCTGTTTCTTTACCATGGTGCCTTTCTGGTATCAACATTTCAGCTCAGTTCCCTGCAGATGTTTATCAAGTCTGCAGTCTCTACCACCCCGAAGACTGCTTTGGGTTTGCCATTTGACATGGTTATTTTTGTTTGTTTATTTGTTTTTGTTTGTTTTTGTAATCAATTTTTTTTAGTCAACTCATCAGAAGGCTGCTTTGCAGCTTAAGAGACTGTGATTTTACACTAGGCCAACAAGGGGATGTTCTGTTTTTATGAGGTATTTTTGGGGTTTTGAAGTTGCAAGAATAATGCTGAAGGACCTTAGTGGATTGTAATGTGACATGGTTCGTAATCATATTGTCTGTGTCTCTTATGTATCTCTTTTTGTCTCTCAAGGGATCAGGTCATTTTATTTCACAATGGAATTTAGAGATAAATTATGTTGTGTGTGTTGAAGTTGGCTATGGGATTAGTTCATTCCAGCAAACCAGGGAGTGAATCAGTTTGGCAGACTTAGTTAAGTTTACCTGTGAACTTGTGTCTGATTAAATAACAAGGGCAGCAGTTCCCCTGCTGTCTGTGATGTACATGAAAATAAAGTGAAGAAACACTCCCCTACGACAGTCAATTAAGGATGCTGATGAACTCCATCTTGTATAAAAGCTGAGCACTATAATACAGTGACATGATGATGAGTTATGAAAGTGATAGATTCTTCTGTGTTTATATACAAAATGTCTCCTGGGCAATATAAACTCCATCACAGGTCCACATTATGATGAATAAGTTTTATGGATTATAATACATTTTTAGTTTTGTGGAGTTGATCTTTAATTACTGTTTTCTGTAGAAAACAATTACATGGGAGATGTCAAGCAGCATTCTTTCTAAGTACTGTAATTTTATGGAAAGCCTTATAAAGTGTTCTTGAAAACAATTGTGACTTAATAACTTAATGGGAAAGGTGGATACCTTTTGCAGAGATAAATAACTTCAGCAGTGATGTATAAATGTGCACTTGCAATTAGGCTGATCAATGTCTGTTATTAATGAGCATATAAGAAAGCAAACAACTTCTGTGGCTTTGTTTAATGTGGCCATAGAGAGCAAAAGTAGCTAAAACTAATTTTACACTTTGTCTGTGTAGAAAGTAATTGGTATGAAATTGCAGTGCTTGTGGTAATCCTACCCCAATGATATTTGTGCTTTTACCTTCATGAATATTGATCTTTTTTTTCTCCCTTGAATAAACAAAGGGAACAAGATGAAAAAATGTCACTACCTAACCCATTCAGTTTGTTTATCTGCTAACAAGTGCTTCCACTTTCTTAAAAGAACTTTGTAGGTTGGGATAACACGAATCTGTTACTGATAATCTTTCCAATGTCTCTTTTTCTGTCTTTTTTCTTTTTTTGGTGTTGTTGTTTGTTTGTTTTGTGTTGGTTTTTTTTCTTTAGTGAGCTACTGTACTTACAGTACATGAGCTTTTATGTGCCAAGGCTGTGTATGCATATGTGTGTGAACAGGGCCTGACAGTGTGAGTCAAGCATTTATTACTAAGGCAGTGGACAGGGGCAGCAAAAACAAACACATTTTTTATCCCGAAGGGAAAAAAAAAAGTCTCCCTGTATGTAGCATTGGTCAAGTCATAGCTCAAGAACTGCACTCAGTTTTGAGCCCTGCACTTTAAAAAGGACATTGAGGGGACTAGAGCATGTCCAGATAATGGCAAGAATGCTCATGGAGGCTCTAGAAAACAAGTCCTATGAGGAACAGATGAAGGAGCTGGGGTTGTTTAGGCCGGAGAAGGAGATGCTCAGGGGGGATCTTACTGCTCTCTGAATCTCCCTTAAAGGGAGACAGGGGAGATTAGATATTAGAAAAAGAAATCACTGTAAGAGTGGTCAGGCATTGGAATAAGTTTCCCAGGGAAGTGGTGGAGTCACCATCCTTAGATGTGTTTAAGGGGCATCTGGATGTGGTGCTGTGTGATGTGGTTTAGGGGTTACAGTGGTGGTGCTGGGTGACAGTCACATTGGATAATCTTGCAGGTCTTTTCCAGCATTGATGATGTAATGATTCTCTGCTATGAAGTTTGAAATATTTTTTATTGTATGATGTATGTGTACCCAAAAGCTCCTGATCATCAGAGGTGTAACTGCAAGGATGTACACTGTCCAGGAATGATAAGCACATCATCACTAATCTCAACCATGTCTGTGTTGTGCTTTGTGATGCACGTACCTGTCTTACCAACTCTTCTCTTTTTTTGTGTGTCTGTGATGTGTTATGAGCTATTTCACTGTGCATTTATCTCAGCAAAATAGTACAGGCTCCAAGGGTCGCTTGCCTTTAGTACACAATACACTGAAAGTGATGCAAGCAATTGCTGCATTATTTACTGTCAGGCTAGAGTTATTAAGAACCAGCCTTAGGATGAAGAAAGTACATATAAACTATAATGCACTTTAAGTGAGATAAAATTTCAGCTACAACTTAATTAAATTCTTATTTTTGGAATAGTTCCTGGCCTGAGAGGATAAGACAGCAATTAAGTGCTGGAGTCGCATTGGCCGAAGCATATGTGAGTAACACGACACACAGCATCTCAACAGAACATTAATACAGCCTTGGTACTAACAAGTATAGAATGGAAAGAGCTCATGGTGATATAAATAGAGGTGGGAACAGGCTACAGATCATGGATTGAGGAAAAAAGAAAGCCATCAATACAAATGCTTTGCACACTCACCAAAAGCCTGTGGAAAACCTGGTGGCAATAACTTTAGCTAGGAGAAACAGCAAGGATGTGTTCAGCAATTGGAAGGAAATAAAACCTTGATAACTGAATTTATTTGTTTATTGTCATATATTTTGAAAAAAAAATCACCCCAACATTTGAATGAAAGATTGCCTTCCTGCCTTTTTCTCATTCAGATCCCTAGATAAAATGACGACTCACTCCTTGTGTTTTGAGCAGATTTGCACTTGGAAGTTTTACACCTTTGTGGCAAAAAAAACCGTCTTTTTGAAAAGTAGAAGAGAATGCCATTCAGTGCTACCCTAAATTTCCAGTAAATAATTGAAAAATAAAATATTTGGAATCTGTCAAGTACAGTGATTTTGGCCATAGTTCAGTCTTGTGCAGTTCATAAAAATACAGAATCCTTTAACTTTTCTATTTCAAAATATAAACAGTTCATAGAAAAAAAATCCATTTTTAGTATAATTATTTAAAAATGTAATGATAAGAAGAAATATTCCTGAAGAAAAGTGTCACTATTTAATAATATGTCACATCTGGACTTTAATAAAATATTAATGCCAAATTATGATAGGAAGAGTACCTCTTTTTCATCTTTCTTTTATCTAAATTGTTTAATATTTAATACTTTATAATAGAGAGATAGAGTAGACCAAAGTAGAGTTTGATGCTGTTTTATTATGTATGATTTTATTACCAGATAAGAGTATTTAAAAATGTTTAGATTATTATAGGATCAGATACAGAATATTTAAAGCTATGTAATGCGTTCTGTTACAGATGCAGAAATCCATGATGTTCCTTGCCAAAGGAGACTGTAGATATAGGCTCAAAATCCATAGGAATATCTATATCTATGGTCCTTATGGGTCCTTTCCAACTTGAAATATTCTTTGATGCCAAGCCAGGTTGGGGCTTTTTTTTTGTCTTTGCTTTTTTTTTTTTTTTAGGAAAAAATGTTGCATTGAGTGACACATCAAAGTGTAGCGTAAAGAAGTCTAAATTAAGCCTTATCAAAAAATCTGAAGAATGGTAAAACCTGGTAAAGTGTGTGGTTGGCAGTTGCATAGAGACAGATTTACATATGGAGTGCTCTTGCTAACCCCATTGTCAACTGAAAAGAGCAACCAAATGTTGAGACAAAGAGTTTATTTGTATAGTTGGTGCTATGTAATTTGATCTAATAGTATATCCTGTTAGACTTTGCTGACTTTATTCTTCACTGCAAAACAAAACCAAGTAACTGCTAACCAAGGACAGTACTAAAATGTCACAGGATGCACAGAGGGGTTACCTGGACATTATTTTCCACATCAAATGGACACTTGGAGATTTCAAAAAATATTGAGAGAAAACACAACTTGGAAAAGAACTTGGAAATATGTCAGGAGGCCACAGGCACACATCAGGGAATCAGAAAGATTCTTCTGAGTCAGATCACTAATGGAATTTAGCCTTCAAATACTTGGCAGTTGCTGTTCCAAAATATTTTAAGTAATTTGACATAATGTCATGTGTTAGTAGTCTGACACAGGATCTTTGCCCCTGCAAATCTATGAACTTTTAAGTTCTTGGAATAGGAATCAGAAGTAACCTTGCAAAGCCAAATTGCGGTCAAGTGAAAACAAATTTATGACCAACCAATGAGTTCACTGTCTCATTTGAACAGGGTACATGACTTGCTTACAGTTTGGACACTGCAAGTCTTTGATAAAAGTAGAATTTTCTTTTACTTGGTTCCCATCTACCTTTCCATATTGTTTGTGTTGTTTAACTGATAAATCACGCAAACCAATCTTTCATTGTCTTTCTGTGTTTCTCTGTATATCTAATCTATCAGTTTTCTGCTGCTGAGTCATAGATTGTATCCCTTTGGGAACAAGGGCCAACTTCTTGTTCTTTAGTCACTGTTTGAAGCACACCAGCAATACATAAGAATTTGCAGTAATTTGGGCTTGAAAACCCAGCAATTCCCACTGTAAGTGAATCTGTGGAGGTCAGATGTTTGTACTGTCCTTGTAGGGAAGCTACATTTTTAAATAGAGTCATTGTGAAAGCCAGAAAAAGAGAAATGTAAAATTCAGTTAACACCTTAAAAGTATGACTTTTCTGTTAAAAAAACCAAATGTTGCAAATCTGAAACGGAATTGGGAAAAGTATATTTATATTACTTACATCAATAAAATTGCATGATAAATCCACTTTTATACATGGATTCCAATAACTCCATTTACAGATTATGTCAAATTACTGTTTTCTCAAAAGTGCCTATTCATTAAGCACATAAAGAAGCCCAGATATTACCTGGAGACTTCATTAAACACAGATTTAAAACACCAAAACATATTTTTGGCAGACTTATAAGTGCCTAGTGAGATTTTTCTGAGGTGCTAAAAACAGTGTGCTTGAAGCAACGTGAGTCATCTGGATGACCTTACTGTACAACCAGAGGTGAACAGGTAATTGAGAGTAGAGTTAGAGAACCTCAAGACTCTAAGCTTAATAGTATTTGCACAGAAAATTTTACTTATGTAGTCAGAAGGACAGCTAAGAAATCCACCTCTTGCAGGGATTAGCATTAAATGATGTGAATGAGCCTGGAATTTCTGTTGTGATCAAAAGAAAATGACAACTTTTTTTAGATGAAAAGAGGAAGAAGATTTGAGCTATTTCCTAAGTTAATATTTCTGCCCTTATTTTACACATTTGGTCTCAGCTGTCTAAGATCTGACTCTCTGGGCAGCTTTAAGCTCCCTGAGGAGACAGAATGGCTAAGCGTGCTCTGAGCATGCCTCATTGGCTCTTGTAGCTCCCTTGAGTTTAGCAACAAGAGAAAAGCCTCCCAACCTAATGCTGACATTAGAATTTGCTCTACATGATGAGTAATAAAGAGCCTTTCTCAGAAGAAGAAAGGGTTCTGGGCTGTTCCCAGCATGGGGAAGTTTGAATTCACAGGTAAGGCTGATACTGATTTTAATAGTCAAAAATACCTGAATGCATTATACAGTTGGTAATAAAAAATATTTCTAAATGAGCGGTAGGTTTGTTTTGGTGCAGGTTTTTTTTGTTGGTGCTTTTTTTTCCCCCTTTTTTTTTTCTCTAATGTTTCATAGTCAGGCATTACCATTTAAATAGTCTTGGCCTAATGTGCCTGCAAAAACAAAAACCAGAAATCCTTAAGAAAAAGCAGCATGACTGTGATGTGAAAATCTGAGACCTCAGAACTTCAGTGTTAAGAAATAGGTGATGGAGAAGAGTGGAACCATTGCTTCCTTGCAGCAGATTGCATGTTGTGTCATTCAGTAATCAATAATGAAATGGGTAGCACCCTCAATTGCACATATTTCACTCTTAGTGTAAGCTCTGTTGTCCTTCTTGAGGATTAATAGTTTTATAGTGTCTCCTTCAGCAGCCAAATGCTTTTTCACATGAACCTTTACTCTGCTGCCTTCTGGGTATTTAATGTGCTGGCTGATGTAAGATTTCAGGATCTGAGCACATAAAAAGAATGTTCCACTAAAGACTAAAATCCTTGAGTTACTCTTTATCTTTTGTACTGAGTTTTCCTGCTGTATACACCCAAGATTAATAACTTCCTGGTGATTTGACCATTTCCAAGACTGTATGGTAGTTCTGCTAGAATAAATCCTACTTGAAACAGAATAAAACAGGATGTAAACTTATGAAAGATTAAATATTTATCTTTTTGTGGAAATGAAGACATGCATGTAAAACATTGCAATGCTGTGACTGAAAGAAAGACTAGCACTCTGTACTGTGTACACTTTCACCTCCTTGGTTCTGGACCTCCAATTAATTCTGGGCTGGAATACTGAAAAAGGAATGTGATATTTTTGACATTCATATAATAGGTGACATAATTTCTGGCTATAAACTGTGTCATACTGGAACATTAACAGCATTTTTGCAGCATTATTTTCAACTACTGGGTTCAGTGCTGTGCTGACAAAATGGCTAATGTGATCCTTAGGCATGAGCACAGAGGATCAATAAGTAGGTGATTTTTACCTCTTTAAACCAAGTCAGTGAGAAGCTAAATATGGTTCTGTTCCCCACAGTCTGGCTGTGATCATATTTTAAATGTGGGCCCAGTGCGTAAATGAGCTGCAAAGATGATGTAAAGGCAGACTTAGAAACCTCCAGCTGTTAGACTGAGAGAGGGAAAAACAAAGGGTTGCAGTACCTTGATTGCTGCATGTAAGTATTTCTGAGGTGAAAAAAGATGCCAGCTGTGGAAGAGCTCTTCATTCTGGCTGGAAAGCACAATGGGTGAGGCTCCCTGGGAGCTGCTACCATGCAGCGAGAAAGGGCAAGCACTGATATGTCCTATGGGTTGTTCAGGGGCTTCTTCACCTTACACATCTTGGCAAGTCCTAGGGCAAAAATCTCTGCAATTGCTGGGCAAACAGCTCTTTAGCCAAGATAAAGTTTTTCAGTCTAGCATAGAATAGTTGAAAGATACATAATGAATGTTAAAATAAGTCAGGCTGACTGGTTAAGACATCCCTTCAGGGCTTAAACCCTGATTATTTCTTGAAGGACATTTAAATTTTGAAGACATTTACATTTCAACCTGGGCTTTTCAAAAGGCAGTCACAGATTCTGCTTCTATTTTTATCTTTATCAGAAGTTTAAAACATGGAGACTATTTCCTTTAGATTCAGGCTACCATAATTCTGCATATGTTTTGTAGGGATGTTTTCCTAAAATACCCCTCTGAGATCAGTGGTCCTATCCTTTGCTCATTGGACTGTGAAGCATTGAAAGGAAGGTCAAGTAATTTAGGAAACTTTCTTTATATTACTGTTAACTGCTTTTACAACATAGAATCTTTTTGAGAGAGAAGAACATGCAATTGTTTAGTAAACTGCTAAACATCTCTCTCTTCTTAAAATAATCCCCTTTTCTTAAAATAATTCTTTTGCTTCTTAATTTTATGAAAAAATTAAATAAAAAAATCCTGAAGCATGTTTTTTTTACTGGTTAGGCTGTCATATGATTAAGAGATTTAGAATAATGGAAAGTAATTGTCTTAGAAATTGGAAAACTGTTGCTGAGATTCTAGAATGGATAGTTGGGAGTGAAAGAGAAGCCCTGCTCAGAGAGAGAGAGGCTTATTTTGTAAAGCTTGTGGGATTTAAGGAAGTCTTAGCATAATGATGGGTTTTTAAAAAAGAACATACCTGCAGAGAAAAATCTCCAGAACAATGCTATCAGGAACATCTGACAGTGGCAAGGCCATTTTCTTTCACATGACTTTCTTGAACCCTCTGGAGGAATAAGAAATCTTATCTGTGTAGGGCAAAATGACTGAACCTGGAACCTAAAATTATGAGCCTCTTACTGAGGGGTCACCTCTAAAAGCTGAGCAGATGCTGTGCGCTACAGACATGGCAGAAATCATAAAAGTCTCTCATGAACTTTCAGCAGAAGCTATTGCATCTTTCCAGCTGTGAAGAGCAAAAGGAAAATGTGAAATAAATTGATAATTGTCATGTATTACTAAACAGTATTGTCTTTGTCAATCACTGCTGCCCGTAGATGACAGTGATACAGTCTTTTACCTATCAGCATGCCTTCTGTCCCCTTACAGTTGACTTTCTCCAATCCCCGACTCCTGACCTTTCACCTCAGTCCATGGTTAGTGCAGATGATGGATGAGCCTTGTTATGCTCCTATGATGTGCTGGTGCAAAGGAAAAATGCCAGCAGGCATGTTGCGCTCATGTTAGATTTTCATAAGAGTAACTTGTCTCTAAAGCAGATAAATAGCTGCACAGGCTGAGCAAGATAAGTTTGTCATGAATGTTTTGGTTGTTGCCATTCAATACTGATGTTATGTTATGTCAGCAGATAGGGAAAAGTGAGCCAGGCAGGAGACTCTAAAGCAGGGAAGTACTGGATGAGTTGGAACAGGCACTCAGTTTTACTAACATTATCCCAGCCAAAACCAGGACATTCAGGAAGAGAGTAAGGATGAAGTCTCCTGTGAAATATTCTGTGCAGCTGCCCATATTGTAAGTCACACACTTGAAATGGAAAAATAAAGCATTAAATGATGAAATCAGTGGAGTGTGTTTTTTTCCCCCAAGAATTTTGAACCTAAATGTAATTTTAAGTTGTTTCTAGTAAGATAAGTAATATGAAATTGTCATGTAAAAACCTTGAATTGTACCTACGCAACTGAGGCTTTTCCAACCTCTTCAAGAATGATTAGTGGATTTTTTTATTTATTTCGTTTTTGTTCAGAGAGAATTCTCTTAATTTTTGCAGGAAAGTGGAAGGAAGGAAAGCATTCACTTTAATCATTAGAAGTCAGAGTAGGAAAGAGATTTCTAAGGAAAATAATAGGAAGGACAATTTCTTGCTAAAATAGTAGATAGGATTTTGTTTATGTCTAAGAAGTATGGTTACATGGAATGTTTTTTGAGGTCTACATGTTTTCATAAAAATGCAAAGATAAGGACAAGGAATGCACCATTAGAGCTCTTGGTGGAATTTTTCCATGACTCCATAGGCTTAAACTGTTGGCTTGAATTCAGAAGTTCAGGTAGTAAATAGCCTGTACAATATCCAAATAAACAACTTTTGTATGTTTGGGAGGCCTGATGAACAAGAAAAAACCAGTGTATATTGGAAAAAGTGAATTTTCAGCAAGACTTGTTATTTCCTGCTCATATCATTTATCACATGTAGGTGTTTATTCAAAAGTCTTGGTCGCTTAATCCTGTAGTTTGTATTTCTCCTGTCCATAGTGCATTTAGCACTAACACCCTTTTCCTAAAGCTTCTTGTGGCTATTGGAGCATTTAAGCTGCTGAAGGATGGCTGCCTTAATAGCCATCACTTCAACACAATTTTACTTGGCTTTTAAAAATTAAAACAAACAGGAAAGACATAGATGCTGCTTCTGAAATATTGTCTACCACTGAACTGCTTTTTCATGAAGAGATCATGGAAAGGCAGTTTCCATTCTGTGGTTCTGTGCTAAGCAAACAAAATTAGTTGTAAGCCTTCTGAAATACTGGCATTTTAATCAGACCATGTTTCAAATTGTGTGCTGTGTCCCCATCATGAAGGGGTTCTAATTCAGTGGTGGAACTGGGGATTGCCCATGCTATGAGAAGGATTCACAGCACAGGCAGCTGCTTTACTTTGCTGAAAGCTATGGAAACTTTGGCTATGATGCACTTCACTCTCCTTTAGTGATTGGAAGTGTCCCATGAGAAGGGAACCTCAGGCACAAGAATTCTGCTGGTGTGGCTCATGGCATGGATGTGTTTTAAACTTGGGAAGTTTGCAAAGGGGAAACTACTGTCAGAAAAAGTGTTTAATTAGAGCCTCTATTTTAATAAATTTTCTGACTATTCGGAGATGCAGTATCAAATAATCGGGTATAAAATTATAAATATTTCTTTGCATTGCATTTATTATTCTTGAATAACCCTTTCAGAGACTGAAAAGATGAGAAAAGAAAACAAAAATCGTATTACAGAAAAGAATGTACATATAAAATTCAGGAGTATTTGAAAGTTCATAATTCTTTTAGCATGCTGGCAGCTGGTGAAGTGTAGGTATGGAAAATCAAGACTGCTGCTTACCTTTCCAGTGATGCCTAGAACTGGTCTGCTACTTCTGCTATAGTTTTTTTCCCTAAACAAGACTCTTGTGACCATCCTGCAAAAATGAAACACAGTTTATTTTCTTCTTTTTTGGCACCGCTTCTCATTCAATGGCAATAAAAGCACGATAATGAAGACAAGGCCAAGCAAACGAAAACAGCGTGTCCAATTTAAAGAAGATCAGTGTTTGCTAAAGGATAATGTTTTTACAGTGCAAACTAATACTGAACCACAGACCTGTGGTTCAGTATTAGTTTGTACCTGGCACACATTCCATGGCATGTAGCCATGGGTATGCCTGGTGCCCTACTGGCGGTAGCATGAGAGGTGCTGAAGTCCTGTGAATCGGGGAAGTGACATCAGTTTACCTCCAGATGGTCACAGGTGCAAACCACATCCATGTGAGTAACAACCCCTTGCAGCTCCAGAATTGCAAAGGGTTAAAAGTATTGATAAAAGGAGCCACGAAAGTAACTCCAGTGCTGAGAAATACAAGTTCTAATGAGAGTTTTAAGGAATTCAGTCTGTCCCTTTTTAGAAAAAGAAGATTTAAAAGTGCTGTGATTATAATGCCCAAATGCCTTTATGGTGAGAAAATCTTACCTCTGTAATTTAAGAGAGAAAAGATTATTGGTGGGAAGTAAAAGGCACCCAAATTTTAATAAGAAATTAGTAGTAATTTGTAACAGTGAGGGCATGGAGGTACTAGCACAGTTTACCAGTGGATGTGATGATTTCTACACCTTATAAAGTCTTCAAATCAACATGAAATGTCTTTCTAAAATAATTGATTTTGCCAAAAAGGCTTTGGGAATAGAAGTAAGGGGAGCTGCATTTAAGGGCTTCTGTTCCACAGGACACAATATTTGAAGTAAGAGTCCTTCTGACCTTATTTTCTCTGAATTTATTACAGATAAGTGTTAGATAGCAGATGAATCACTGCTCTGAACTGCTAGTTATTCCTATACTTACGGTCAGCATTTCATGTAACTACTACTTGTTTATGATCCTGAGAGAATCAAAATGTATGATTTTGTCTATTATACTTATTTTAATAGGTTATATAGTTTTAATACTTCATTTCATTAGTGGAATAGAACTCAAATATCTTCTCTTTCCAGTATAGTCTTGTCTGCTTGACCTCCCCTGACCAATCCTCTATTTTCCAGGAGCATAACATGGCCATTTCAGAAAGCAAGCTCCTCTAAGTCACTGAAGAGAAGCAAGATAATTTGCTATCACCTGGGGAGGTGGTGACCACTGAGTCACCTCCCCTAGGTGAGGAGTGAAGCATCTTTTGTTCACTGGGCCAGAGGCACTTTCCTTTTGCAGGACTCCCTTTCTGCCTGACTCTACTTAGATGTCTTAATGTGAAATCAGTGTGGGGCAAACAGTAGCTTCTAAATACAGACCATATAAATATTTACTTTAAATTTTCTGAGTATGATAAAATACATTCATCTTCCTGATAAACATCGCTATGCACACATTCTAGCATTTGTAGGGAGCGTGGATGTTTTTCTCTTAATATTAGTTTGTTTGATTCTGTGGGTTTTGACATCTCTATTCTTTTGTCTGACAAATCTGTGCGCTGACTTGTAAAAAAAAATCAATATTGTTTTCCCTGGCACTTTCTCTGCAGTTGAGTTGATTTATTATCACAGTTCCCTTTCCCCTCTTTTATCAGTGTATTTCTATTGCTTTAGGGTTGAGTACCTGATAACATCACAGGGTAGAAGACACACAGAGAGTTTCCGTGACCTTATCCCCTGTGTGATCTTGTCCAGTGTGATGGTGAGCCATGGCTATAAAGTGAACAATGATATTATCCAAGCTGTGTGATCAGATTTATGTTCGATTACACTGGAAATAGAGATGAGCTAGAACCAACGAACAAAATTTAAATTTATATTTAAACCGTTCTTGTCCAGTACCTCAGTGGCTAAAGGGAGAGTAGACATCCAGTGAGCAAAACTTAATTTGTCTGCAAAATGGTGTGTGCTGGTACAGTCATACAGCCCATGATTCTTGTAGGATTTAAATCAACCATAGTGGTGAGATGGTTGTTGCTCCCTAAATATGTAGTCTTATTACTGCTGTTTCTCTTAGACACTTATATCAAGGTAGCATTTAAGAACCACATTAAAAGTTCAGAGCTCCCTTACCCTAGACCCGCATGGACATGTCAGAAAAACCAAAATTCACAGCCAGTGTCTCAGACCACATGCAGCTGAAGGCTGCAACAAATAAGGTGCTGTGATCATATTGGCAAGTGCAAGTGTGGTAATGCACACAGGGGCCCTGTTCACATAGGATGCTCAGGGAAAATGAGTTAATGAAGTTTGTTAGACCTGTGCCTAATGTGGCTACAGTGTATTAGAGCCACTTTTTTCTTGGAAGAGCATATCCTCATGCAATGCCTTCTCCCTGGTTGTGTCTTTCTTTCTCTCCTGACCATCTCAGAAATCTCAGACCAGTCCTGGCCTTGCCACTGGGGACTGCCATTATCTGTAGGCATTGTGAGAAAAGTGTGCTTGAAGGTTGGCTGCAAAGCAGGAATTTTGAAGGTGTTTTTTCTATTGGCACAGACCAGTAATGCAGTTTGACAGAGAGGGGGTGTCGGTGGGTGTGTATGGTTGTGTTTTTCCCTGTTTGGGACTGAAGGGATTGGTAGACTGAGGGGGAAACTTGACAGGAGTAAATTCATACATCTGGTAGCTAGAGCAGGGTAATGAAGTGAAGTCTAATAAGAAAGGCACAGTAATGCCTTAACTGAGTCAGTGGAAGTGTGTTCAGTGCAATGATACAGCTGGGGAAGTGATGGAGGAGGGAAGTTCTAGCAGTTACTAGACAGGGTAATTTGGATGTCAGCCATCCATCAGAGGAAATGATGCAAGTTAAAAGTCTGAGATAAGTTTGGAAACTATGCCCTTGCACTATTGGCCCTTCTTTCAGCCTTTCTTCTTTCCTGCAGGGACTTGGCAAGATTTAACAGCAGGATAGTGTAGCTGGCAATGGAAGGACCGAGAATGCAGGGAGGAGCAGAATTACCAGCATCAACAGAGCTGCTGCTCTAGTGCAGTATGTCTCCTAATGATGCCAGAAGCCTAGGCTTCCTTCACGTTCGCTGAAAAAGTAAGTTCTGATTGGCCTTTCTTTCCTTAAGTATGCTTTCATGGAGAAATAGGCCTTCAAACTACAGAATCACAGAATGAACTAGTTTGAAAAAGACCTTTGAGATCGTCAAGTCCAACCTATGACCTAACACCTCCTTGTCAGCTAAACTATGGCACTGAGTGCCACATCCAGTCTTTTTTAAAACATTTGCAGGGATGGTGACTCCACCACCTCCACGATTTCAGTGCCCAGTCACTCTGTCAGTGAAGAAATATTTTCCTTAACTCTGGCATAATGATAGCTTGAGCCATTTTGCTTCCCTTCCCTTATCAATTTTCTACAATTTCTACACTCTGATTTATATTTATCATCAGCTTCTTGTTTCTTTAATCAGCAAGCAATGCTTTCATAGCTGCTCTCATACCTGTTAGGGTAGTTTTAATTGGTGAAGGCATTTTTCTTAATTATTTCAGGCAGAAGATTTTCAGACTCGTACTGAAATGTTTTTGCACAGTTTCCAGGTATCATTTGATTTTTCTGCTTAAATTATTTTCCCAGTGGATTTGGTCGTGTGTTAATACAATTTCTGAGCTGTTTTGGTGATGCAAGAGTTGGAGGCCCAGTGATATTAGGAGGTAGACAATGGTGAATCTACTTATTCTATGAATTTTTGTCCTCCAACTTCATTGATAGCTCCCTGGCTACCCATATACATTCACAATGTTCTTAAAATTATGAACTTCAAAAGTGAATAATGTTTATATCTGACATAGTGATATGAAGTAAAATGGCATGTGTTTTATTTAACACAACTGTGCAACATTGATTTTTTTAAAAGTACCAGATTTTAAAAGAACATCCAGTAACATTCCTGAATTTTGTGTTGCTCAGGAAGCTATCTGAATTTCCAGTCAGCATATGCTTAAGGCAACATGGTTTTCCTCTCAGTGGAGAATTGAAATTCAAGGAATTTTTTTTTCTGGTTGTTTTTAAATTTTGTTTGTTTTGTGTTGGTTTTATCTTGTTTAGTACAGACCAGCTCCAAGGTAAGAACAGGTACCTTTTTTTTTAAGCATCCCACATTATGGTTGAGCTCCTCTCTATCAAGCACTGCCAGGACAGACTCTGTTGCTCTCATTGAATCATGCTTCTATTTAATACATGAAAAACCCTTGCTGATGAGAATTACCCATATTGGTACAATTTCCTGAAAAAATAAATTGGTTGAGTTATTTGGAAAGATGCTACTCTGTCTGATTCTGCATGTCCATGTATATGAGTCAACATTAATAAGATCATGTGAACACTGTCTTTGCAGTCTTGAATACCCATATTTTAGTTTCTTCACAAGTAGATGTAATATTTTTAGTTTGATTTGAAACTAAAAAAATAAATCTAAACACAGGGCTGAATTAGTGATTATAAATGGCAGCTGCAGAAATGTAAAATGTGTGACAATTTTCATGTTTTTTCTGGAAACAAACCCAGGTTTGACTTTGCAGGTGAAATCTGTGGGTGTAATTTACCTTTTATTGTCACAACCTTTCTCTCCTACAGGAAAGAAAATAAATATCTTCCTCTGTTATAGCTTACAAAAGATAAATTCTTGTCTGCGCTTGCTGGTGATATAATTTTTCAAATAGCCATAGTGATTGAAGTTTTGAGTGTATGAATAGAAAATGGAAATAGTTTAGTTGAAAGAGAGTCTTATGAAATTTGCAAGCATGCAGTAAGAAAAGAATATGGAGATAAAAATAAGACACTTTTGGATGTAATAAATGCTAAAGTTAATAATGAGAAAAAACCAAAACAAACTATAGCAAACCTGCAAGGCTTTCACAAGCAGACTCTTCTGAATTTTGAGATCACAGGAAATATAATAGTTTTATAACACTTCTGGTGTTTTTTAAAAAATCAGCTCTGACTACTGACCTATAATAAATCTGCCACATTGCTTCTGTCACATTTGAAACTTATATTACATGATCTTTTACAAGATCACTTTGTTCCTAGTGATTTTTTTCCCATATGCACAAATGCAATAATATTTTCAAATAAAAAGACAAAGATTTTAATTAGTGTTGTCAGTCTGAAGGTGAAGAACTCTATTTTTCTTTGTAAATTGGACTCAATGATCTTAAAGATTTTATTCCAAATGAAATGATCCTATGTTTCTATGAAATACTTCCAGTGTCTTCTAGATAGTGATTTTCTGTCCCATTGGGAAGATAAGGTCATGTTTATGGCTTTTCGTTTAGTTTGGCTTTGTATGCATTTTGTTGCAATGGATTCTCAGTTTTAAAGTATATCTGGAAGCTGAGATAATTTACCACATAGTGAAAGAGTGGTGTTCGGTAAAAGGTTCATGTTTTAGATGAGTTTTATCTGAGTTCAGCTTTTTCAAAATTAAAACAGCAGTATATTTCTTACAAAAGTGATTTTAATTTTAAGTAAGTACTGATGTTCTGGGCTTCTCCCCAGAACCATACCTTTCAAGTGCTTTTGTGGAGAAGCTGTAAAATGGGTAGAACTGTAGCATTAAGATCTACAGATGCATGTTGGTGGTGTGTCCCTTCTCTCTCAAACAGGGTTTGTGTTTACACTTAGTGTGCCTGATGTCTAAACAACAGTTAGGGAATAAAGCTGGACCCAGGAGCTGCCTTTGAGCTTTCAATATTTACCTGATCTGAGCTAGCTATGTAGCTTGTACTGAGTCATGATTGTTCATTAGTTGATAACACCATGAGAATATTATTTATTACCAGTTTAGCAATAAATTTATTTAAATCTTTAATTACTAGAAATTAGTGATTATGCTATCAGCTCAGTTTTCATTCAGAAATTTGAGAATGTTTTCAGTATTCCTAGTGCTGTGAAGAAGTTTAGAACAGTCCTAGTGCACCAAACCAAAAAGTCAAATTAAAAGACAAATTACAAATATTTTCCGATTTTCTCTATCTTTATGGTCATTGGTCTGGGTGTTTTTCTTTGTTTTGTTTTGTTTCTTTGGTTGTATTTTTTAACATTCTGATGATGATTTTGAGGTCACAGCAATGATTTGTTGTTTAGTGTTTGATGTTAGCCCCACTAACACTCAGACACTCAGCAAACTTTTAGCTGCCATGAGTACTAAGCACAGCTCCTGTGTATCACCCCCACCCTCCCAAATGTGTTGAAATGTAATATCTAACAAGTGCTGTTTTGCTAATTACTCATCTGTGTTCTTAACATAAAATTTCAAATTAGATGCTTATTAATGTTGCACCTATGTTTTAGCAAAAATGTTAGTAAGCTATGAATGAGCTGTAAGCCACATAACACCTCTATACCTGCCTTTATTGTATTGCCTCTATTGTATTTATGTATTGCTGCCTTTATTGCTAGTTCTTGAGTAGTCTTGGTGACACAGAGAGCTGCAATGAACAGAGAACTCTTTAGAACGGTATCAAAAACCAAAGGCGAGTCAGAACTTATTTTCCTAGCTTGATTTTATTTTCTGGTGTTTGACTTTTGTGATAAACATTGAGAACCAAGGTTAAAGGTAAAAGAGAAAGGGTTGTTAATGTGAATTGTTACTGTGTGGGAATACCCCTTTGAAATATGACTCTTTGGAATATAACTCTTTAGAATAACTAACAGTATTGCTTTATGATCTCTAATGACATGATTAATTGCCTGAGTTTCTATCTGTTTGACTGAAAGCTCTGCTTTTGGAGGTAGCTCCTGCAACAGGGCTTATGTCTAGCATCCCATCCTAAAGGTTTTCATATGCAGTGGCAGAAGTGAAAGGGAGGATGGTCTAGATTAGATATTTGAATGTCCCTGAAGTGTGAATGCAAGCTTAGGCGTGATTACAGGTCTCTTGTAGTGTCAGTGTTTTCTTTTGCTATTGGTGTCGTGGGCTCCTTTGCAAGAGGAGTCCTCACAGACAGTAACAGAGATGATAGCTGAAGTAAAGAACAGTGGTGATGTAGGAAAAATTGATTTTAAACCTTCTGAGACATCCTGCAAGACCAAAGGATAAAGCTTGATTTAATAAAAATTAACTTAAGTGCTCTGTACTGTAATATCAAGAAGTTGGAATGCTGTGCCTGTATGTGCTTTACCATCTGTGCTTTGGTCAGTGGGGGAGATCCCTTTAAAACTTAGTATGGCAGAGGGAGTCTGACCTGAGGAAAGGGGACATTTTGCCTGTTAATCAAGTCAAGAGAAAAGTCTATCTGAGACATCTTTGAAGGATGGAAAAACTGCATTGCCAGAATAAAAAAGCTGTTTGTTTGTTTTTTTTTCTCATTTTGCAAGCAGAGAGACTAAATCTCTCAAGTTGTTGCTAATTGCCATCTTATACATAAGTAGTCTGATTTCTGTTTAGATCAGCCAGGATTGAAGGTGGACCCATCTAATGTAGGCTTAGTAGCTACAGCTTTAAATGGGTTTGGTGAGTCTCTGCTCTTACCCCCATGGCATTGATTGTGATGCATCTCTCCATAGGGCTGTTTACAATGCCCAACACACAGGACTGTGCCTTTTCTGGATCCTCTGCCAGGGACTCTTACGTTGATTGCAGGCTGCAAGTTTCTAAAAGCTGGCAAAACTCTGTATAACACAGATGTTGAAGCAAAGCAATTCTTAGATAGTCTGATTATAGTGAATAATTGAGACAATATTTATATAAAAATTACATTTCTCATAATCTCGTGACTTTTGGCTTCTGAACTTTTTCTTCTGGAAATACCATGAAGATACTTCATTTTCCATAGTTCTGTGTATACTTTGTATTCCACAGTTTTCCATATCTTTCTTGTTTCAAAAGCAATGGTGAGGGTAATGAAAAATATTGCCTGTTTATTTATGTCATGTATTGAACCACCATGGTTTGTGTCATTCCTGAAATTCCATGATGAAACAGTGATAGAAGTGCAATATGAAGTGGCTGTGACAAAAAAAGAGGACATCCATTCTGTTAATTAATTTTGTATTAGTAAATATGCTAACACAGGCTTAGATACTTTTTGAGAAAAGATCACAAATACTGTGTGATTCATTTTCCATTTCTTTTGTTATTCAGAGATGCAATCTGAAAGTGGGCTGTTGAGACTAGCCATGATATCTCTGGAATGAAGCCCTTATAGCCAGAGTGGGGTATTCTATACCCAAATGAATTTAGAAAGAATAATGCATTTTATATTCAACAGAAGTAAGGGTTCTTGAATAACTGGGGTAGGTACAAAAAACCAGAGATATAATCAACTGTACTTTATGGACTCATAAGTAAATGAAAAATAAAACCCCTATGATTAATAAAAAAACCGATATAAAGGTTGCTGGATGATTTAAGGCGAGATTAACAAATCACTACAATGCAATTTATGGCTTTAGATAATGGGAGGTCAAACATGTATTACCAGCTGACTTAAATTTGATTTGACTGAAAGATAAAACTCTGCTACATGAACTGTATTAACTGAAAGCCTCTGCTTTACATTTCTCACTGATGGCACCCTGGGGAGGCAACTTTCTTGGCATTTCACATCCAATTTAAGCACATCATTGATGAAAAGATGGCTAAATTGGTGCGTCGTTTTGTAATAAAATATCTCACAAATTGTTTATCTGATCAATGGAGAATGCAGTCTCAAGCTGTTCGGGGCTAATGTGCTCATTGCACTAAAATAGGAAATTATTGACTGTCAGAGGGACATGGGAATTTCTAAACGCAGTTCAGATTTCCTGAATGTGAGCAACATATTGTATCAGAATAGTAGGTTGTAAGAGATCAACTCTGCTAGCTGAATTCTCACTGAAACCAAATAGATGTGAGCAGAGGGCATTAAGCACTTAGTGGGAAATGTTCAGCTTCTCATATGATCAGGCTACAGAGGGCAGAAAAGGGTGTTACCTTACTTATGCATATTTTACATCACTGCAATTCCATTGACTTTATTTGACAGTCCTGCAGCGTAAGAGGGAAAGTTACGTCATATGTGTGTTATATATGAAATGCTATTTTCTGACCTGTAGTGAGATATTGTGGTGCCTGGGGTAGGATGGGACCACTCCTTTCAGATAGGAGCATCTGGGGCCTCCTCAGGGCCAGAGTCACATGGAGAGTCCCTGGGGAAATGTCTTCTCTTCAGATATGGGCTGAATGAGCCCTGAGGGGGGCTGGGTGGATGTAGTGTAGGGGGAGCAGCGAACCATCCTGGGAAGGAAGAAGATAGGGAGATAGGGTAGATACTCCTTTTCTTATTTTTAGTTTGGCAGCTATTTTTGCTGGAGCTGATGCCCACTTTGCATCCCAAACCAGTAACCTGACTGTCCCCACATTCAGCTGGACTCAGGTCTGGTCTCACAGGAATGCAGAGTTTTGCATATCATTTATGCACCCTTTGCCCTAGCTTTCCATTTGTCATGCCTTGCTGTTTCTATTTCCACTGTCATTTTCCCACAAAAGGAAGGGGATAGGAATGATTAAGAAAGGTTTTGTCAACAAGCAAAACCCCAGGAATTCTGTTTAGTGAGCAAGGCTCCTGTCTTTACAAGACTGGCCTCAGTCACTGCAGATATGGAAGAGAATGAATTGTGTGATATAAGTTCATTATTTATTTATTTTCCCAGAAATGTTCAGTCCACCATAGAAATGACTCACAGACAGAAAGAAACACAAAACCAGATTGTTGGGTGGATATTTTTAGTGGAAGGAAAGTGCTGTTATCCCAAGGTTGAGGGAGGAAAAAGCTTCTTTCTTTGCAGCCCATGGACTTAGGACCTTGTGAAATTGGGCATACATATTCCTTCCATATAGGAATTGGTAAAAGAGGTGTGAAGTGCTTGTAATAGGAAATCACCTTCACTTGTGGGATGTAGGATATTCCAAGGTGAGTGCTCCCTGGTGCCTTGTTGAAGCTGGTCTGCTGTGCAAAATAGATTTCAGCATTGTTATGCCTACAGGTGAGTGCAGCACTGCAGGCTGCTGACTTATGTGTTTATCTGAGAGAGAAAAGTAATAGGTCCCATTCTCTTCCCCCCCATTAGCTACTATAATTAAGTAATAAGAATTATTTTGATTACTTTATTCAGCCAAAAATACTAGGTTCTGTTCTGTGTTGTAGTTTAATTTTGTTTGACTGAAACTGGTAGTTTTGTTATGGGAACACAAATCATCCTTCCATGAGGAGGGAGGGTGATCTTTGCTTAAAGCAGCTATCAGTGACATAGAAAACTCATTTTGGTCCCTACCAGTGATCTGCAGTGTTACATGGCCAGATGGCCCAACTGAAGTCCTTTTTTTCTTTTCGGACTTTTGGAAGTTAAATAGTCCTAGGCCTGCTCAGTTCTTGAATAACAGTTCTAAGAAATCACAGAAAGCAGAGGAACGAACTAAAGAGTATTGCTTTGTCACTTACATCAAAGACACTGAACAAGTAGATAGATATAATTTTGACACCCTGTTACGGCTTGTGGAAAGCTGGTGAGGACAGAGCTGTTGCCTAAGAACTGACTCTAATTCTAAACGTGTTTCCCAAGTAGTTTTTTGTGGGGAGAATTTGTCACTAATCTTCTCCTCATCCCTATCCCCTCCCCACACTCCACAAAGGTGTTTGTCTTCAGGAAAACATGGTTTTTCAGAACTCCCAAGGGCTTCTGAATGTGCCCAAACACTGATGGTTTCTTTGAGATCACAGTTGTCAAGGCTAGTATGCAAACAAGAAATTTTAGAAAGTATTTTTGAAGAACTTGCTATGTAGAAATATCTGACTTAAAAAAATACGTGTTAAATATTTTTCTCAAAACAAGAAACAAGAGTAGTTTGGATGTATCTCTTTCTTGATATCAAAGATTGTTAGTATTGTGACTCTATCAGCATTTACTGTCAGCACAGAAATTATATTGATGAAAAAAATGTAATAGGCAAAATAGAACAAGGATAATGAAGGAAAATACTCTTGATGAGCAAGTGCTTGATGAGCAACTTTGCTAGTTCTGCAGTGTTTTCATCATCCTTGAAGTAATAATCCCCGATTGTTTCAAAAAATGTATAGACTTGTAGATAATGGCAAAAGCAGAAATGTGAGTTTACCAGTTGTTTGTTAAAAATACTTTCCTTGTGTGTTGGTATGTTCCTGACATTTGCTCATTCTGGTTTTGTGCAAATGAGTATAGAGCTTTTTTTGTATTATACAAAATTATTCTAGTCTTGTATTAATCTTGTCATATGAGTTGTTCATGTGAAGTCACTCTGAAGAACTCTTGAGGATTCATTACCTGTAATTCTTTACAGGCTTCATTTAAAATATACTACCAAGAATACCAATTTTCTATCTAAGTGATAGTAAATGATTAATTAATGTCACTGTTACATTAAAATCAGTGTGTTAATCATATCCTCCTAATCAGGGGAAGGAACATATCCTTAAGAAATAAAATGCTCTGACATTTAGATTGCAGAAAACACATTCTTAAAAATACCTGGATCCAGAGCAGTATTTTCCTCATTCAGCAACCACGTAGTTTTTGGTCTGACAGATGACATCTTCAGGGTGTTTTCCTCACCCAGTGATTAAAGCAAAGCTGAAAGCACATACTTGGGTAGATCAGGGGACTGATAATTGTGTCACTCTCATTATTACAAGACATGGTAGTTCCCAAATGCCCCACCAGAATTCCAGGTATTTTTGGTGAAAATGCATTTGGGATCATGAATCTCTCATTTGTCACATCAAATCTAACACTTATTTATTTAAGTCCTTTTTTGTCCAAGTTAGGACACTTTTCCATTAGCAAAGAAATTACTAGGCAGGTATGGAGGTAGCAGGTGGGACAACAGTGACTCAAACTACAACACTGTCCTTCCCAAAACATCAAACCACTTTTTCTAGTTATGAGGCAGAGTAAGTGATAACAAAAATATTCAATCTCATCACCAAAGGAAGCCATGAAAATGATAAAACATCTGGAAAAAATGCCTTATGAGAAAAAACTGAAGGAGAGAAGTATTTTCACTGTGGAGAAGAAAAGTCTTACAAGGGATCTTATCACCATCTTCCTGTACTTAAAGGGTGGCTACAAAGAGGATGGAGGCTTTCTCTTCCTAAGGAGTAATGTGGAGACAACAAGGGACAACAGGTTCCAGTATAGGTTTCATCTTCACATGAGAAAGAAAGAAAACTTTCAGAGTGAAAACAATCAATCACTTAACTTCCCTAAGGGAGAGTGTCCCCATCACTGGAGGTTTTCAAGACACAGCTGGGAAGGTTATTAGCACATTTCATCTAGGTTCCCTTTTCCAGCAGATGTTGAGGTGATCTTTCAAAGGCCTTCTAACCTGGGCTGTCACGTGATTTTATTTTACCCAGTCAGAGTTTTTGCTGTTTGTTTTTAAAGACTTATTGAGAGGCATCTGATACTCTACACACCCTCACAGTTTGATGCCTTCCTCAGCCCATTCAATAAACATGCATTTTCAGTAAATTTCCTTAGAGCTATCAACACCCATCCCAATCTGGTGTGTCTTTGGCTCAGCTAACACTATCCGATGTGCTACATTAAGGAACCCTCTGACCCCCATTTACGAGAAAGAAAACTAGTTTTGGATACAGGTTTTCTCTAGAATTTATTTCTAATAAGATGAGAAAGAATGTGTGTATTGTGGATACCAGTTCTGCGATAAGCCTTTGGATCTGATCTTTAATTACAGGTTACCATGACTACATTGTTTGATTTTTTTTTTCCCTGGCAAATGTCTTTTCTGAGTTGTCGACATATTTAATTTGTGAAATGCTTTGTATCTTAGTGCATGTAGATTAGATTGAGTATGGGTTCGTAAAAGAAAAAAGCAGCTCTTTCAAAAATCTCAGCATGTATGCTGTTCTCGTGAAAATTAGTGGAAATACTGGCCCTTGCATTGAAATAACACTGACTAACTGGTACTGAACATCTATTTGTTTATGGACAATCGAGTTATATTGAAAATATGTAAATAAAAAAAATAACTGAATGAGTAGATAAGACTAGGCTGAACAGACTTCAGACTGAGATAACTGTAGGCCTCCATGATATGGTAAACTATTAGAGGTGCAGTGTTATCTCATTACAACACATATTTTACTAAAGAATAGTGTGCTCTGAGGCCTGTATTTATACAGCAATACATTCCTGCCTCAGGCCTGTTCTGAGGTGTAGGATGAAAGGACAAGTGGCTTTGAAACTTGAAAAGTAGATGCCTTTTACTGTAGCTGCATATGCAACACTCAGCTGTATTTAGTGGTTTATTGCCTGTGTTAATTGTGAGCAGTAAGGCTGGAGAATGTGTGTTCTAAAGAAGAGTTTCCCCTGCTTTTCAGTTGTGTTCAGAAAGCAAACAGAAACTACAAAGAAAGAAATTCCAATTGCATTTGAGGACTCAAAAGTGTATAGTTCTAAAGGTATTGCTATAGTAGTAGTATTATGGAATATCCAGTTAGAACAGCAGCTTAAATGTTGCTACATTTCTTCTAGTGACGAGAGCTTAGCTAGCACAACTCTGCAATCTATTTCATCTCCACTAAGGATGAATGTGTGGCAAAGAGTCTCTCCTAGGAATTACCCATTTACCACAGTGGTCTGATTGTCCTTTGCTTCTAGTGCAGTGTAAATCTGGAGTGGCACAGTGAAATTACTGGAGCAAGTGCTGTGACAGAGCATCAGATCTGCGTCATGAAACTCTCTCCATTGAAATCAAGGAGAATTAGAGACTGATCTTGGTGCTGGAGGGATTTCAGCTGCAGATGTGTTACAAGAAATTGTAGTGGGCTGCAGCGATATACAGAAGTAACTTTTAAAGTCAGCGATCAAGGATTCAAGGCAAAAGGGAGCTTCTGTGCTCCATCAAGCAGAAAAAGAGAACAGAGTAATTTCCAACTTTAAATGGGGTAAAGTAGGAGAATAATGATAGTAATAATAATAATAAAAAAGTTACTAATAGTGGTTCATCTGGTAGAAATCTGGTAGAAAGGGAATGGAGAACTAAAGACAATTTCTTAAGATTTCTATGCTTGTATTACACTGACATGGAATGTCTCAAAAGATGTTGCGAGAAGAAATTTGGTGTTTTAAGGAACTTCAGACCAACACTAAGAAGGCCTGGCTGAGGGCCTAACAAATATATTAGTGAGGGTAGATGCATGAGAGAAATCATAATACTAATCTTGCAATTGCTGTACTGGGGCTCCCACAGGTCAGCTGTGTGTAGTCCTTGGCTGCTCTGAACACAGAATTCTTACAAGAGTGTGCTAAAAAAGGAGTGGTCTACCACAATATATATCTATTTAATAAGCATTAATTTCCTAGGAGAAATTCTACTTTGCATTTCCAGTAGCTGTCTTGCTCTTACACCTAAGGTTGGTATTTTATCTTCATTTTCTATAAGGATGGTAATTTAATTTTTGAGCCAGATCCATATTGCCTTTAATCTCTGTGTCAGTCTCATTGTGATCTGCCTTTACATTTCTTTTATGTGGCTGAAGAGTTTTTGCTATTTTTTTCTCATTACTGTTGCAGGATCGTGCTCATTTTGCAATAATTTTATTTCCATGGAAACTCCTTTTGACCTCTGAGATGCATTTACCAATTCTCTTTTTCCCTTTCCTTAAAGTCTTTCCATACTGGACAAATAAGGAACACCAAAGAACAACGGAATCATCAAGACTGAGGTTCAGAAGGATCCCTCAGAGAGATTCTGGGAGGGATGTGAATGTCAGAGAACAGCACAACAAGCCATAAAAATCACAGATAAATTTCTTTTGATATTCTTTCACTATTTGAAATTAGCTGTCATGAAGAGAAGAGGAAATCAACAGAGAAGAAAAGTTATTTATTTGAACTGGGAGGAAAGGGAATATGTCACACTTACTTCCCCTTTCAGTCTTTTTCAAAGCAAAATTCCAGTCAAGGTCTATTCCGTTCAAATTCTGAAATTTAAGCTTATCATCACAGAAGCACAGAAAAAGTAAGGTTGAAAGGGACCACAGTGGGTCATCTGGTCCAACCTCCCGAATCAAGCAGAGCCATGCTAGACCAAATGGCACAGGATTGGGTCCAGATGGTTCTTGACTATCTCCAGAGACCCCACAACCACTCTGGGCAATCTGTTTCAGTTCATAATCACCAGCACAGTAAAGAAGTTCTTTCTCATATTCAGATGGAATTTCCTGTACATCAGTTTCTGCCCATTGCCTCTTGACCTATTGCTTGACACCACCAAGAAGAGCTCTATCCTCCATCCTCTTCCTTCAGATACTTCTGTGCTGATGAGGTCCCCTCAGTCTGCTCTTTCTGAGGCTATGAACAGGCTCAGCTCCCTCAGCCTTTCCCTGTAATAGACATGCTCCAGTCCCCTGACCATATTTGTCACCCTTCAGAACTGGACACAGCACTCCAGATGGGGCCTCACCAGGACTGAGTAGAGGGGCAGGATTGCCTACCTCAACCTGACAGCACTGCTCTTCCTAATAACCCCCCAGGATGTCATTCTTGTCCTCCAGAGCACACTGCTGGCTAATGGACAGTTTATTTTTCACCAGCAGCCCCAGGCCCTTCTCTACAGAGCTGCTTTCCAGCAGTCAAGCCCCTACCTGTACAGCTGCATGGGGTTTGTATTACAGGAAAAGAAAAGAATTGCAAAATTCAAAACATTCTAATTAAGAATAAATTGTTCTCCCTAGGGTTTTTGGCTTTGTACAGTACCTGTGTTTTGAACTTTTCCCTCATTTTCTATGCCTCCTGTCACTGGTTCCAGACACTATGCCTCTGCTTTCTTCTAGGTGGGGGGAGAAAATGGAAAATAAAGAGGGTGGTAAATGCGATGACAAGGTTTCTTTAATGCACTGTTTTTCGCTTACAGAATATTTTCTGTTACTGTACCAAATAGCAGGAATCTAAGTTTTAAGACAGATGTCTGGAAAAAAAAAAAAAGAAAATTGAAATGATTGTTTTTTGTCAATCCTTGAGAAAAATGTGGTAATTGAAAGAAAACCCCAAACCTAGCAGACTAAACAGTGCTCATACTTGATGGCCTTATTTTTGTGGAAGAGTCTCGTATATTGACTTAATGATATCTGCTGGAATTGAAACAACAGTGTCTACACAAGGGACTTACCCCATCTAATTGCATCAATTGAAAGTGATTCAATTTTTTTGGCAGAGACAAGCATAGGGAGATGGAAAAAATAAATGGCTATTTTTTATAGTGAAATAAAGGAAAGAAAGCAAAGCAAACAACTTATGGCCCTGAAATGCCATATTTTTATATCTTGGAAACCATGACCAAAAGATGCTAATTTGCTTCAACTCACTCACTGTGAGGGCTCCCTTTGATCCTCCTGCCTTTCTTAGAATGTGATATTCTCACATTTTAATGCAGTATCATTTAACATTGAGATGTATGGAAATTTGTCCAGTAAACAGCTTTCTTGTACTGATTTGGAGCTTGTGGGAAAGATTATAGCACGAACTGGTGCCTGCCACAAGAGAAATGGATTATTACTCTGGGAACACTTACATCAAGGAGGGCCCTTTTACAGCTGGAAGAGGCAACCTTTTACAAAGAGCTGTGTTCTGTGAACTCCTTGTCAGCTTGCTGAAAGTGCTAACTCACAGCATACAGGTCATTCCTTCCCAGAAACATGGAAAAAAAGCTTTAGCGTGCTATTTGTGACTTATTCTCCTTGAGTGTAAAGATGTTTTCTACAAAATGACACCCCATCAATGAAAAAAAAGCAAAAAATCAGATTTAATGAGACAGAGGGTTTAGGGACGATGGAAAAAAGGGGTGTTTTAAAAGACATCAATGCTACACACATAACAGCATAAGCTTTCAACAAACCAGCCTGTGTAATTCAGATAAAATGGGAATGATGGTATTTTCTAGACAAAATCCAGTTCTAATAAAACTGAGATCTGGATAACAAGGTCTCCCTGATTTTCCCCACCCCTGAAATCCTGCTTTACTTCCAATCAGTTTCAGTGTTATGATTAAATTAAAAGCCTCACAAGGGAACATTTTTAATTTTATTTCTGAAAGACCTTTTTTTTTTTTTTAAGTGAAAGAGAACTATAGAATAAATTATTACAAGGACATTAAAAGGATTTCATTTCCTTGAGCATACATATGCATTCTGCTGCAGCATGTCCTCTCCCTCCCAGTGTAGCCATTGATCCACAGCTTTTATAATGAACTCTAATAACAACTCTATTACTGCGAGGCTCCCGATTGGCTCAGGCACCCACAAAATTAGCTACAAAGAAGCCAGCTTGTCAATATTAATTCCGCCACAGAGATTACTTGTTATGGTAGAACAAAGGTGTTTGGCTCGAGCTGAACAACTTAACTCCTTGTCTCATAAAATTTAAGCTGCTATTGATCTCCTTCTTCTATTGTGCTGGAGGATTAAAAAAAAAGCCAGGGGTGCGCGCGCGCAGACACACAGACAGACACTGGCGTGCTGAATCACTCCAATGCATTCTCCTAAACCACCAGCCACCCCCTTGCTTCCTTCTCTTCTTCCCTTCCCCTTCCATCCCCTCCCTGTCTGCTAAGAATCATTCAGTAACATGAAGCAAATTAAATCAATGAATTCATCCTAGCAGATGGGTGCTTTAACAGTCAGTTAGCCTTTAGATAATTGAGGCGTTGACTCCGGAATCATAAAATGGATGGCTCGTTTGTACATTTTACTGAAATAGATCACTGAGGTTAAATAAATGAAATCCCATTTGTCAGGCGGTAATAAATGGCCTCCCCTTCTGCAAACAGCTCTGTTTGGCCTAATAAATACAGGGATGTTACAGTGCTCCTCCCTTGATAGGGTTATGGCTTAATGAAATGGTCTTTCCTCTGCTTGTTTTTGCCTCCTCCTGCACCGTGTGATAAGTAGCGAACCAACGAAGCTTGTAATTACAATCTTACAGAGAACCCAGCCAATCTGTATATAAATCTCACCATCCAATTACAAGATGTAATAATTTTGCAGTCAAGCTGGTAATGAGGTCTAATACTCATGCATGTGATAATCCCCCCTGGATGCTGACTCTATCAGATGTTAGCTTTGTAATTATACTGGCAGAAAATCATTATTTCATGTTCAGCAGAAAAATGAGGTTGGTGGGAAGTTAATTTTCTCTATGCTCTGTGAAGCATAGACAAAATTTTAATGATTTAATCATTATGGTTATCCCTTTTGCAATTGACCCGCGTTACTTCTGTAGAAACATTGGCACATTTAAAAGTCCCTGTTACCCGATAAAGCTTGCCAGGTATGCAGCTTTTAATGTAAGAATAACCGTATACAATTAAACTATTAACCTGCTTGATAGGGGAAAAAATCCATAGTTTTTATGTTTTCATTATTTACACACAGGATCCAAAGGAATGTTTATGTCCAGTCTGCACAGCGATAAAAAAGACTCTTAAATAAAGAAAAAAGAAAAATGCTATAATTAGGATGTAAGCTCTCAGAACAAAACAGCAGGTTCACAGTGGTATTTTAGCAACTCACTAATCTTTCGTTTCTTTTCAGTGTAGGAGACATTCTTGAGACCTTATACTTCTACACAAAGAGCTTGTTATGCCTAATCAGCATTTTCATAAGAACTAGTTTAAAGGAATTGCTTGTGATACATATAATTGTTCTTTTTCTGCTGTCAAAATTTTCTTCTTGTTTCTGTTTGTCCAGCCTGCCGGGAGAAGGATGCAGAATAAGACAGAAGTCATAACATTGAGATGGGAGAGTGAGAAAAAAAACCCAGCAACACAAAATTGAAACTACAGGCAAGTAGGTAGGCAGGGCAAAATACCAAAACATATTGAAAATTGCAACTAGGATATTTAAGGATAAATTACTTTAAAAAATCAACTTAATGAAAATGCCATGAAATTCTTTTGTGGTAGGATTTCAACTAAAGTTGGGAAGGTCTGCATCAAAATAGTACTTTAACACCCCAGTGTCAAAGATTTGTGCTTAATTCTTCTATTTCTAACTTTGATTCTGTGCCCATTATTTTTCTTTATTGACTTACTTTGCATATATGTGGATATATATGTCTGTGTGTATGTACTTACATATTTATGTGTATATATGCTCTGTTTTTCTAAACCATACATTATAAAAAAGTGGCCTGAAATTTATCTTCTGGAAATATTTTATGTTTTCTTTAGAACGAGCAGCAGGATTAGGACCTGTGCAGTTCTTCAGTTGATGACTGTCATCTTGTCTTGATCTGGTATATTGGAAGGCTTACCACAGCAGAACCCAATGAATGTTTGAAGTATGTAAAAGATAATCTCTTATTTGATTCCTGTTAGACTTAGAAGATAGACACAACTGTTGTATCAAGAGCAAAGTAGTCACAGATACCATCCAGAGAATGATCTGCAGGTGGACACCTCTTCTGAACCCTTGGGATGTGGCTGATTCCACTTCAGATTTGTCCTTCCAGACCTGAGGTAGTCACCTAGAATCCCTTTACAGCCAGTGAACACTTCATGGGTGCCCTTCTCTCACCCAGCTGAGGCATCTACCTTTTGAGAAAGTGAGCTCTATCCCAGAAATGCCTTTTCATCCACTGGCTATATGAAAATAATAAAGGTATAGTTCAGATGTTGATTACTACTTTGTAGGCCTCAAAGATTAGTTGAAATAAATTCTACCCTCACCTTCTTTGTGGATCCAACTCAAAGTAGCTCTGGAGAAGGCCTGGGGTCTATTATGTATTATGTATTCAATTCCTAATCTAGTGATACAAAAAAAGGCAACTTGACAGACACGAATCCTGATCTAATTATGGTTCTCAGCCTTAAAAAAGGATTATTTTTTAATGAGTCCTGTAACTCAAAGCACATATATATTTAGACAATTTATCAAAGGTCTTAAGAAGAAAATCCTGACATTACTTATGGTGGTTCAACTGGTACTCCATATGTTTTATTCTTGCAGAAGAAGCAGGATGGTCATGAGGAATGCACATGACCTAAAATTAATTAGGTTATTAAGAAACAGTGAAGACTAAGAGACTTGAAGAAGGACATAATGCAGTAGCCAAATGGGCCATCCTTTGCTGGCAAACCTATTATGTCTAATATGTGTTGGATGAAGTAATTTGAAATACTTAATGCCTTACTAGATACAAAATAAATTGTTCTGAGCTGGTAGAAAGATGACAGTATTAATATAAACAGTTGGGTCCAAAGTAATAAAAAATGCAGAAAACCTCAGAAGAATACGGAAAATAAAATATGAAATGCCATTATCACAAAGGTACTTCTTTTTCTAGAATAATGCATTCCATTCATCCATGTAAGTCAGGGTTGCCATCTTTTACAAACTTTATTGTGAGTTTGACATGTTTGTGGAGAAGGGTTGGGTTTAGATGTATTCTTGAAGTCACAGTTTTGAGTAACATTCCTGCATTTCCTTTAAAAGAGAAGAGAGAAAATTCTATAAATTTGTTCCATAAACTTTAGCTTGGTGTCCCTGGGAAAGTACATAAAGCATAAAAAGGAGTGTGCAAAATTGATACAATTGGCTGTTCTGTCTGAAATGTGTTTTTACTCTTGCACACATACTTTTGCAAAACACTGTGAGACATGGAGATAAACCTTTTTTTCTGAACCCATGTCATGAAAAGATCTTAACTCTTTATTTAGCCAGCTGGACATTTTTCTCACTGAGGCAGAACTAGGATTAAAAGCCAAGTGAATTTTACTGCTGTCTAGAGAATAACTGGACAAGACTGTATTTCTGTACCATAAATAAGGCTAAAGACTGCAGGCAGAGCCTGGGAACTCTTTGGTTCAGACACTGGATTTAAATCCAATAGAATACTTCAGGTGTTTTGTGAATATGGCCATCTTCTAGATAGCTGGATGTTAATTATACTTCCCTCATTTTCCACACAAAGTATTTAGAACATGAACTTGCCTTAACAAAACTAAGTAAATATTTGCTATGTTGTAAGAAGCAAAAAAAAGCTAATGCAGCTTCCCACCCAACTTTGAAAAAATGTTTCTATCTCAATCTTCCTGAAAAAATCCCAGAGGAGTTGTGCAGGTGATGGCTGTGTGTAAAAGGATGAACATTTGTCCTTTTGACAGAGCCTTGGATCTCTTTGAGCTTTCTGATGCTTCTTCTGGTGTCTCATGGCATAGAGAGATGTGTCTGGGAGAATCCCAATTCCTCAGGTTGTGCATGCCAGTAAGTAGGTGAGCTGTATATAAATTTGGGAGCTAGTTTGTTGATCTAGAGGTACTTCATTGAGAGAGAGCAAACCTAGGCAAACAATGGGCCATGCCTGAGTCCTAGGATGTAAGTAAATAAACAGGTGAAGAGGTTGTCCCCTTCTTAGTTACTCTTAGCACAGTTTCTGCCTGCATTCCCTAACACTGATTCATACTTGCCCCTTTTTGACAGTTCTGGCATTTACCTTGAGCTCTATAATCCCCAGAATGTCAGCTATTTGGGATCCTTGAGCCAAAGAGCCTCTCCTGTTTCCAGTCATACTCACCTCCTATTTCAATATGGGATTTACATTCAAAATAAGATCCAAAGTGGAGAGCAAGTCAATAAGACTGCACACCCACCTGGCAGCAGGAGCAGTGTTTGTGGCTTCTCTGGGGATTTTGTCTTGAACATCGACCTTGGCTTTGTTTTAGGACTGTCCTGTTCTGGGACCTCACTTCAGCCAAGTTTCCACCTCTGTGGAAACATACAAAAATGGCATACAAGATTCTGAAACTCTCTGTGAAGCAGCCTTTGATTTTTGTATGAGTTTACAGGAGATCAGCATAACTCTATCTCAGCAATGTTAGGATTATGTATTCTGCTGAATAAATCCAATCCTTAAAAGAATTTCCAGATTCAGCCATGATTCTGTCAGGCAATTTTTGACGATTGAACCCATTAAAATGAAAATAAAACGTCCAGTGTCCTTTTGAGATTTGAGATGTCACCAAAGCTCATATGAAGGGGTTAATTTATTAAAAGGCACTGGCTCTTAGTTGCTAGGTAACATTGACCTTTTCCAAAAGGCTGTACTGCTCCAAGGAGGATGTTTGGTGGAGGTAATGATTCTGTGTGGGGTTTACTCAATGAGTTGGTGGTAACCTATCCTGCAGGGAAGTTGAGAGGATGTAGTGTTGGAACAAGCTGTCATCTTCCAGCTGTCCTCTTCCATACCTATTTCTCTCTTTAGAAAACAAAACAAATAAAAAAACAACCCCCACCAACCAACTAGCAGAGGTAAACCACAGTTTTTTTAATTTGTCTGTGAAACCAGGCAGACTGGGCACTCAAATTGGGACTATTTTGTGCCTGAGCCTAAAAGAAGCCCCAAAGTAATGGGAATGAAGCCCTCTCTTCTGAGTAGTGAAAAAAGAAAAAAAAATGTGCCTGTTTCCAAGGTGCTTATTGAAATGTCTTTTCTTTAGAATGAGTAAGAAGTTAATAAATTAATTTTTAAGTAAGGTTTATTTTTGTCTCAGATTATATGTCAGCATTTATCTTCTATATTAGGATCACTGCTTTGAGTTATTTCTTTACTTTTTATGAGTTTTGTTGTATTTTTAAAGAGACAAGGAAAAAAAGATTGAAAATCCATGTGCACATCCAAATGATTTGTAAGTTGATGAGAACAACCTAATGAGGAATGTATTTAGTTCTGTGACTCAAAAATTACAATTGTGTGGGGTTTTTTAAATAAACATTTTTTAATGTAAAAATAGGTGCATAGACTTCATCCTTATGGGCCAGGGTAACTTACATGACAACTTGTTAAATCGATTTTATGCTTCTTTTAGATCTGCTATTCAATTTTTTAAAGTGCAGATACCATGGCAACCCCCTCTCTCATATGGAATGTATGCTGCTTTAGAGATAAAGAGCAAGTACATGCAAAGATGGAACAGGATGACATGTAAACTTTTTTTTTTAAATATTCACACTTTGGATGAAAAAATATGCTACACAGACACATTTTCTCTCAGCAGCAGTATATTTTATGAAAGAATCACATTTTGTACAATGTAAATAATCAGGTTTTAGTTATTTTCAGAAATAATATAGAAGCACCCTATGCTTTTCTGATGTGTATGTTCATATGTGTATATATGCATATATATATAGCCAAACAGTTATTCATATCTCTACATTTGTTTCAGTCGATAATGACCCCTTAAAGACTGACACTAACATCTTTATTTTTATGAATTTTCCTACTGTTCCTTAATGCTGAGACAGTAACACAGTGTTTTTGATTTTGTTTTGATTTTATGAAGGAGCTGCATAGCTGTTACGACTAATTATTTTTTAAAAGAAAAGGAAAAACAGAGCTGAAGTATCAGTTTTGAGAAAAAGCAGGAGGACCTATATGTACTTGGCTATCTCAGCAGTTATTTACATTGTCTGGATCAGAATTTTCAAAAGCATGATAGTATATTGGATTTCTCAATTAGCTTTCTAAATAATTAACTTCAGGGCAGTCTGCTGGGGCACAGCATTTTTGAAAATCCAGTCTCTTACTCGAGTTGCTTTAGCAAGAGTTGGATTTAGGTTGTGATATATTGTTTATACCCAAAACAAGACAATTGATCAAGGACACTGCCATTTCTCATCATGAACACCCTATTTCTTTCTGTATTCCATACCTTGGTTAGAGACAGGATATACTTGAAATTTCAGCATCTTGCTTTTGTTTTATTTTGTATTCAAGCCTGGTATTGTGATTAAAAACAGACCTGAACTATTAGTAATGTTTCTACCAATACAAGCTGAGCACTCATTTCAGGTTCCTGAATGAGTTAAAGAAAGGAAAAAAAAAAATTTTCAGGATTTAAAAGCACATTATTTAATGTGAAACCTATGTTGTTCTGAACATCAGTTTTGCCATTCCCACCCATAAACCCCAACAAATTACTCTCTTATGTGATCTTGTTGTTGATCATAGAGATGACTTCCACATGCTTAGGGCAATGGAAGAAGGAAGGGTGTTGGGTCTATATTCCAGCTTAAACATCATTAATACTGGGGTTTGAGTGTCTTTTAATATGAAGTTACTAAATCAAGCAAACAGCTATGCATCATCTCTCTCATGTTTTGCTGCATTTCTGACACATGCACTGCTGTTTGGCTGTCTGTTTTCTGGTCACTTTTTTCGCTTCTTGGTGTTATGTTTTGCCAGCTTACATTTCTTTTTGCAAGCTTTAAGAGGTTTGAAAGTTTCATTTGATTTTGATCAGATTGCACAAGTCCCTAACTAGTTTATCAAATGTACTTGTAGCTGCAAATCTCACAAGGAAAGACTCTCATAAGATACTGTCTACAAACAGTAAAAGGAAATTACTACAAACAATAAATGGAAGTTATAGGCTTTTCTTTTTTTCACACCTTTCTGCTGGCAGTGTCTGAAACAGCTCCCGTTAAAATAGGGAATCCCGCTGATGTATTAAGATGTTTGCAAGACCTCCAGACATCAGAGGAATTCACAGTGGAAACTCCAAAAATCATGACAATTGCTATTAAAAAATTAATTCTGCATCTTTGAATTATAAATAAATCTCTGTTCATGTTTAGGGGGATTGAATGCTGGAGCTCATGTTCGCAATGGTTTTCCTTTGTTGAAATCAATTTGCCTTTACCAACCATTTATGCTTTAACAAGAAAGTAATGTGATGGTGAGAAAAAGCATGGCATATTGGGATGTTCCTCTGAGTGCTATTCCCTGAGGCAGCTGCTGGAGAGTATTGAAGGGAGGCTAAATCAACATTGCCTATTTTTTTTTTTCTTTCCCAGAGACCAAATGTGTAACCTCTGTGATGCAAATTATATTTAACCAGCTCTGGGGACTGAATATGTGTTGGTGCTTTGGTGAGCCTATGTCTCTCTATTTGGTCACAGAACAGTATGTCTCTATGTTACAAGGCCAACTGTGATACACATTTGTATATAAATAAAGCAGTAAGTTTGTTTTAAAATTATTAATGACAGGTCTCCATTAATTTCTTCATTATTTCTGTCCTGTTTTTTATGGAATGAGTACTTTCATAGTGAGAAGCAGTGTTGAAAACCAAGATAGCTCCAAGGAATATTACCCAACTCGATCTAAGCAATGCAAATTAAAGCGTTAACTTCAGTCAAAATGCATTCATTACAATACACTGCAAACAAACACATTCATTAATGTAGAGAGTGCATCTTGTACCTTCCTAGCTCCGAGTTCATCACTGACTAGAAATATTAATAAGTACGTTTTATAAATGCTTTCAAATAATGATACCTTCAGGACAATAAATGATTTACAAAAAATGAAGGTCTCTAAGGTCTTTTTGGTAGGTATCTGCAATTATTATGAAGTGAATTTTATAATTCAGTTATTAGGAGTGCTAAATAGACTGCAAATGGTATGGGAAATGTATTTTTTATTTATACATTGTAGCAAATTTTCAGGAAATAACAGTAAATTAAGATATTTATAGATTGTAGATGGATTTTTATTTTACTTCTAAAAAACTTTTTTGCTACCCTAAATTTTCTCATATGTGAAAATAGTCTTATCACAGGTGTTGCCCATATAAAAATGGATTATAAAATGTTCCCCAAATTAAATTTTTCACTGATATCTTTAATAGCCATTTCCATAGCAATACTTTATTAATTGTAGTTGTTAATAAAGTAGTTTTTATTTGCATTCAAAAAATCTATTTATCTCTTAAACACATTCTGAAATTACATTTTTGTTTCCTTCTCATAGAGAGAGCAAATTAAATAAGCTCCCAGCTTCAGAATTGAGGCAAATAATTAAAAACATAGATTTAAAGTAGAAAATAGCTCTGGAAATTGCCTGATGAGCTTGGCTTATTTTCATCTTGGTACTACTACTAAACCTCGTATAATCGTACGTATGATTGAAAGACCCAGAAGTAAAAAACCCAAAACCAAACCAAAAACACAAAACCCATCACCCTCCCTATCACCACCAAAAATGCTGTCGCAGTTTTGTGTGAAGGTATGCACATGACATACATAAAATAGTGGAATTTTTCCTTTATTTCACTGAAGCCTTTTTGGGGGGGCAGAGAGGGGGCAGGGGCATGGGTGGGGGGCAACTACAAAAAACAAAGAAACAGCACTTAGCATAAAAGACATACTTTCTCTGAAAATAATTACCAAAGAAAGCAAATTTTGAAACAACTTGTGAAATGGAAGGTTGTTTTAACTCTTTTTAAAATGCAAAATGCTTTAAGTGAAAACAGAACATGTTAATAAAGATAATTTAATATCCAGCACACCGTATTTTTAGAGCAGTAAACCCCCCAGTAATTTAAAATATTTCTTCCTTCAAGATTAACATTATTTTTAAATAAAAGCTTGAACATGTCTGATTTAGGACCTAAGCATGAAAAACCTTCCAAAAATTGTGGATGTTCCCATTAACTGTTATTTAAATGTTGTCAATCAAATCTGTTTGCATCTGGTACTGATGCCATGTGAAATTTATTTGTTTAAACTTTCAGTCACACATGGAAAGTTTTGCAGATGGTGTCTCTTCTCATCTGCTTTTTCCAATTTTCCCCCTAAACTCCAGTTCTTACTCTCTCGACCCCCCAATTTGATTTCTCCTCCTTCTAGAAAAAATAGATCTAATCAGTAGCATGTTAAACAAGAGGGGATCTTTTATGTATTCTGTGTTAGGACAAGGAAAGCATCGCTGTAGATCACTAGAATAAACAACTCAGGCTGATTCAATTACAATGCCTGGGCCAGGCTTTTATCTGCTGGTGACATCATTTCAATCAAAATGTAAAATAATACAATCCAATAGATGCAAGAGGGAGAGATAGGACACAGACTGCTGCACTTAGTCATTTAATAAAAAAAAGTGGAAGAAAGCTCTTTCTGACAGGCTGCTAGGACTTCCATTTCCAAAACTCTATTACCTGGTATAATAGTATTCAAAAGAATTGAATGCAGGAAATTGTCTATTACTTTTTATTAGTAGAGGCTGTTATGTAGGATACAGCCTACTGCACTGTTTTTCCTTTGTTCCTTTAATTAACAAGAGCATGAAATCCTTCTATTGGCAAGCACTTGTTCCAAAGCTTCTGTTGCCTTCTGTTTTTACTGAAAAGGTAGGGTTTTGTTCTTTTCTATTCTCTGAATGTCTTCTTTTTTTTTATACTAAAAAAGTATTTTTTTTCAAGTCACTGTAATCTAAAGTCTATCAGTTACCTTAATGGGCTCAGGAGAGGGTAGAATGCAGATACATTTCCATAGTCGCAGAACATTTTTATAAAAAAGTTTCACACTTGAGGAGAGAGTGAGATTCAGATTGCAACCATGTGTACTCTAGTTCCAGTCTTCTGACTGTTTCATTGGCTATTGTTGCTTAATTTATTATGACAGAAAAAGAGATAAATTGGTACACACCAATTTGATAGATGCACAGTGCAAAGGAACATATTCTTTCTTCTCAATCCTTTAGGATTTTCTGTCACAGCATAGAATAGGGCTTTGTAAATATCATCAATCTGGCCATCCTACACAATTCTCTCAAATTTTACTGGGAGTAAAACTAGTAGTCCTGATTCCAATGAGGTTTCACTTGCAAGTTTCCCTTGCTTCTACATTCCTATCTATAATATACCACAAATCAGATCTGAGGGGTAGAACTGTCACTTATTGGAGAGCACGTATTTCATTGATTTTAGTGTTTTTTTAAATACATAATTTAGATTCACTGTGATTAGGTTCATATAGGTCTGAACTAACTTTAATAGTAATTTCTATAGCTAAATTGGTACTGAAGAAGACTGAGTACTGAACAGGATCCTGCCAAGGGAAAACAATTTCTACTACAGCTGTCACTGAAACACTCTTCCTATGATGCTTACTGTTTTAAGGTGCATTATGAAGAAGTAGACTGAGTCGTCTGCAGGTGTTGTGGAAGACGTTACTCCATAAATGAATTTTATCAATGTTTTCTTTACTAATGCAATTGCTTCCTCTTCTTACTTTGAATTTATCAGTAGCAAATAGACCTGAAGAGAGCTGAGGTCCTTGGTGGTCTTGAAAGATGTTGACTTTATGTCTTCTCTTGCTAAGAATAAGATTTTTGCCATTCTGGATAGCATTATTATTCCAAGCATGTGGTAAGCTTTCTCTGATGGTTTATTAAGAGGATACCTATGAGGATGAAGTAGTAGCCTACTATTATGGGAAGGAACTAGCAACAACTATAATTACTGAGTAATTTTAATCTTCACTTTCACAACCATCAAGTGTGTTTTATAATTTTTCATATTTGTATTTGATAGGCTGTGGTTTTTTTTACAGTGTCTGCAAAGCTTACCAGCATTCTTCTGCTGCTGCAGTAGGCTTAAACCATAGCAAGGTTGCAACTGTGGTCCGGATCAGACATCCCAAGTTGGATACATAGCACCTGAATGAACACAGACTTAAAGGTCATAGCAAATGTAGTTTAAAACATATAAACTAGCTATCTAACTCCCTATCTACCTAGGCAATAAAGAAATAAGAACTCAAAGAGTGAAGAATGCTTAAAGCTGGCCTATGTGGGACAAGGGCACATGGAGTATTACTGCTCCTGTAATTTGGGTACCTGAGCTGAGGCTGCATAAGCTGAACCTTGATATTGAGCTACTCAGTCCATCTTTCATTTTCTGACATTATCCTCATCTTTTCACGTAGGAGGAAAAGTGAACCAGTCCTAAGCCTAATCAATATTCCAGGGGTAAATGTTCCTTCCTGGAAAAGTGTGAGATATGGATTTTAACTCCTGCAGGCTGCAGGAGTAACCAGGACTTTGGTCCCTTAGCTTTTAGCTGAGTGAGTTTTCTGGTACTCCATTTCTGGAAAAGAAAGGTATTTTGCCATGTGTGTGACTGAGCACTGGACTAGACTGAATTCATCATTGTCCAAGTGTCTTGAGGGAAGGTCTATGTGTGCATGAGGGAACAGAGCCAGTTACATGTGTCTTCAACCATCTCCCATCCCATCATAGATTAAGATATGTGTTAGGGTTACCTTAGAAAAAGGTAATGCATTTGCATGACTGCCATCCAAAACGGAAATATGAGTTGACTGCAGGCACCCCTGGACATTGTGCTGGAGAGCAGACATTTGTCAGAGATTCATTGAGTCTTCATCTCAGTTCAGGCGGAACTCCTATGATCTGCATCTCACAGCACAGTTCAAACCTAAAAAATGTATGCGTGTCAATTCCCTGACTTGGAGCTGGACCTTTTCCGACAATATACCTGACATGTTCAACCACAAATTGCTTTTCTGACCTTATGTAGGCATGAAAACTCCCTCTATCCTGACCAAAGTCCTCACTTGAATGTATGTAGTTGAGACCCTTTAAAGTCATCTTTCCTCGCAGGAAATAAGCCAGGAAGAGAACTGGCAGAATTTAACAAATTAAATCCAGAACTATCCTACTGTAAAATGTTTTTGTGTGTGCTGTGGTTACAGTCCCACCTGGATGAAAGTAGAATGTCTCATGTGCCTTAAGAGTTGAGCCATGTAGTCTTTTTGGAAACATGTCTTTAGTCAGTATCCACGAATGCTAAGTTTATAATAGAAAAATTGTTTTACTAAAATTTGCAAAGACCCCTAATACATTAGGAACATGAATTAAAAAAAAATAAATGAGGCAGTACTTGTTGGTCCTGATTCTCCAGACAGTCTAGTTGGAACCAAGGTACACAAAGGTTACATTTTCTGCTAGGTGCTCCTCTCAGTTCTCCTGCTGTGTTACTATGCTTTCCAGTTTGCACATCTCTGCCCAACTCTTATGAATTTTAGTCCCATTTTCCAGCCCCACTTGATCTACCCCTTCCTCCCTGGAGTCAATTCTTGATTTACTGCTTTTAGCCTGATGTTTTTGTTCTCTTGCAATTTCTTGACTCCCCAAGCTCTGTTCCATTTTAATTACAGGGATATTCTCTCCTGAAACCTGAAGGTTATGGAGTCTGTCCTAGCTGATGATTGTTTCAAGGTCTACCCAGAAATTACATCTTTCTTTTTCTTTTTTTTTTAATAGGCATTATTTTTTCCATATCTACCTGTCAGTATGTTTTGAAAATACTTGAAGTAATTTATATGACTTAAAAAACCAAACATGTCATAAGAATGTTATTTTTATCTAATAAAACTTAGTTTTGTATTCTAGCTCTTAATAGGTCTGAATAGTTCTGTAGTTATAATTAAATTCATCTGATGAAACAAGCTATACAGAAATTTGGATAATTAACTCTTATATTTGTATCTTTGTACCCTGTTTTATACTTTTTCCTTTATAAAAGAATAATATTGCTCCAAAGATATAACAAAATAATAAAAATAAATATTTTTAAAAATTAAAAATAATAATAAGTAATAAATAAAATTTTGCCAAAATAGCAGACCCCTGATTGTTATAAAGGCAAGCTGATAATCATATTTACTCACCTTATTACGTGTTTAGATATCTTGGAATTCCTGTATTTTTCAATACAGGATGATATACTTTTTTTGGGTGTAATATTGTCTACAAAATATATCAGTCTTTTCTCAAAATTTGACTTTTGGAAATAGGTTTGCAAAGTGTTAATCTTACATAAGAAGGGAGAAGGAAAGTGCAGGATTTGGGCATTGTTTTACACCTCAACACAGAGCATTAGTCTTCATGTCAATTAGGATAGTTTATACTGTGTTATGTTTTTGGAGGTTATAAGGCTCCAGTTGGTGGCCGTCATTTCACCATAATGTTAACCTAAGTCATTCTTTGTTGCACATGCAGGTTTGATGAGCAGGCTGTATGGTCAAAAAGATCTATCAGAGAAAGCTTATACAGAAATGTACTTTGTTTTGTGACATGCTGTTCCTGCTGTATAAAGTGCACCTGTTTCTCCAGGTACAGGTCTGCTGTTTAATGTGTGTACTGCAATTGATGAGGTTTACGTAAAACTTCCCAACTGTCCAAACATGAATGGACCTAAAGAAGGACGTAGGATTAATTTGAGCCTGTGGATCGAAATCTGAGACAAACATCTGAGACTGTGAACTGCAGCTCATCTGCTGAATGTTGGCTCCCAGGCATCCTGGCTCCTTTTACTCAATCAGAATTGTCCCAGGTTTGATCAATAAGAGCAGTTTAGACCATCTGGAAGCAATAAAGTAGATCTTCTATCAAATTCTGTATCCTTTAAAAATCTGACTCCAGGAAGTGTTTGGAGATGGTATTGAATAGTGACTATTGGGATGAGACTCCTCTGAAAATACAGGGAAAGCTAGTAACTTTATTGGCATTTGAAAGGAGAAGTTCACAGCAAAGCAGTTTCTGTGCTCAGGTCAGTAGAAGGCGGGATTGGAAGCCCTTCACTGCTGATGGGGCTATCTCCAGAAACAGGCAAAGCAAGGAGTTGTGTAGAGCAGCAACATGACTGTACCTTGGTTGGTTGCTGTTGCTGCTGCTACAGAAAGGGTGAGTGTGATGGGGCAGGCTCTGTTCCTGGATGGGATTCGCACACAGCTAGTGCTGCAATGTCACATCAGTGCAGACAGGAGAAGATCTGTGACCTCTCCCTTGTCCAACTCAGTCTGGTGCCACTCCTCCTCCCTGCATCCTTACCCATGACGAGGGTGTCTGTTACCCATGGTAGTGTTCAGAAGGCAAAATTCAGTTTTGCTGACATTACTGAGAAGGCTGAGCCAGTTTGGGCTGTCTGAAAGTCTTCAAATCTTCTACAACTCTACCTGCAGAGGGGCTGAACTGGAATAATTTTTCTCCATTCCTGTTAAAACTGCACTGCTGTGTGTAGAGTAGATTGAGAGAGAGACATTTTACAGCCTAGTGGTTACAGTATTCACCTGGGAGGGGAAGATGTGGGATCCATTTGTTGTGCAAAGGTCTGTTTATTAAGTGGCCAAAGGAAACAAACAAAAAAAGAGAAAGAAAGAGAAGATAAAATGAAAGAGATAATAACAAATAGCAGAAGAGGTCATAATGAAAGGAGAATTTGATTCAGCAAGTTCTGTTGAAATGGTTAGTTTTCAATAATTCGCTGTGAAAAGGCAGCTTTAAAGAGATTTTGATGGCAAATTCAGTCCCTTCCTGTTTCCCACCATCATCATTAATTTCTTACAAAGACAACTGGTCTTAAATATGCATTCTTCCTTCTCTAAGCTGTTCCAGATGGAAAATGGCATAGTTTAGAGAAGAGCTGGATCAATAATCTTCCTAAATAGAAGAATACCTAGTCAGAGAGCCACGTTTTGTAAGGTTTCCTCTGTGTCGTTGAAGCTGCCCAGTATTAGAATATGGTTCATAGCTTTAGTGGGAAGTTCAGCTGAAACACCAATGTGTCTGGGTTGTCGTTAACATGGGGTAAAATCATTGCGGCAGCAATGGAAGTGCCTGTTGTTACTGTCTTTGCATTTGAAATGTACCTATCCATAATTAACAACTATCTTGATTACGACATATTAGTTTCCACTATGTTGAGATTATTTAAATTATTTCAAGCAGCACCCAGGCAAGTAATTAAAAATTTTAAATCAATTGCAACACGTGTAACATCTATATTAGATGACTTTGACTTGGTAAGACTAATGCCAGAATGATCAATAATGGCATGACTAAAGGACATTTATCCTACCGTTCCACATATGGAGAGATCTGCAAGCACCACAAAATAAACTGCTTGCCACTTTATCTGCTGGTGCTGTTAAGGGGGACTGAAACCCTGCATGAAACTGGATCTGTCCCTTGGCAGTGATCCCAGTTAAGTAGGCATGTCATTTATCAATGTGCCAATAACATAATTTCTGTGATATTTTTTCCTCCACGAATTTTGCATTGATAAAATACTTCTCCAGCCAATAATCTTGCTTATTATATCATACAATGAAACTGCCTCTGCTTTATCCTCCACTTCTTTCCTTGTACAGCTGGGAATACTAGAACAGATCAATGAAGAATTAACCATTTGCTTGACTTTGTCAAAGGAAAAACTACTAAGTATATATTACCTACACTGAAACTAGCAAAATCTAATTTCTGTTTTGCAGAGACAGCTTTGTCATGTGTTAGGAGAAGAAAAACCTAACGCACTCTAACGCCTGGTGCCCAGCCAGACTCAAGCTTCCTTAAACATAAATGTGAGACCTTTGTTTCAGCTTTGACCAGCAGATGGGCCTGAGTTTACAAAGTTAAGTCAGCTTGGATTCCATATTCTTATTTGATACTCTATTGCTCATTATAATCAATTAAAAATAAGAGCTTTCTGGGACTTGATTCAGACCTACAGGTTTCAGGAGTTTTTCCACATAGTTTTCTGTAGTGGAAACGGTAAAAGCATGCTGCTTTTTCTCATTTCACTTCTTTGCTGAAGCTGCTTAAGAAAATTGGATACAACAAATCCATTTAGGATTATGTTGGAAAAGCATCTCTGCTTTTAATATTAACCAGATTTTTACTGCTAAGTTTTGCTGGCAAATATCTGGAAGTTTCAGCTTGCAACTTATCCGGATCATTTAAATCTACAACACTGGCTTTGCAGTCTTGCAAGAACATCTGTTTTGATTTCCAAAGCTATCTTTTTTAGTCCTGGAACACTCTTCTTTAGTGTTGTAGGAGATTTTTTTCAGAATCTTAAAGTGCCTAAGTTATAACTCCAAAACATAATGAAAATCAGGATGAAGTACCTCAGTGTAAAGTTTCTTGTGCTGGTAATTTCACTGAATATATTCAGTGTAAATGGACAAAGAAACAGCTGGATGTCCACATCACACTTTCTTCTCTATGACTTCAGTGGAACCTGGCAATACAGTACAGTTGTGTGCTACACCTCTTATTGTGCTCTAAATAAGGGATAGTTTGTATGTGTATGTATCTTTATATTTATCAATTAATGACTATTAATATGTCTAGTAATGTGCTGTTGCTTTTCTTTGATGGTAAATGCAAGTATTTCATGGGGGAAGTATTGGTCTGAGTCCAAATTTTTAAAAATTATCATTTTCAAAATCAAATTCCTGAAAAATTCAGATGTATTGCAACCAGACAGTGACTATCATGTAGAGAAAGGACCAGTTACACATCTGTTCCTTAAATTAATTCAGCATTCTAAATGCAAGAATTAATAATGATATTGTGTACACCTGCAAATGGAAACCAAAACAGATTGTGATTTTGATAACTCTGCTTCTCACTAAAACTTGGAACAAGTGCTCCAACTGAAAATAGCTCACTAGCTGCTAACTTGTGTTCTCAAAAGCTTCACAGCTTAGCAGAAAAATATTGATTACTTGGCATTCAGTATCAGTTCCAAATAACTATTCCTTAATCATGCTTTTTTATACTTCAATATTTATATACATTAATTTCTTAGTTCATGTACACGTAGATGTCATCACTCTACTGGCTAAAACCTTTATCCTCTGACACACATCTCATGTATATTAACACAAATACCATACTATTGTTAATAGGATTGTATCCCAATCTTCTATCAAATTGTTTACTAACATAAATCTGTCACTTTTTGTATACGCATTCCAACGTAAAAAATAATTCTGTGTTTATTCCATAGTTTACACCACCTTGATGTGTAGTGCCCTAAATCTCAAATACATTTCTGGGTAAAAACCAAGTTCTTATATGCATTGTTTAACTTGTACATTTATTAACAGAACTTCTAGTTAAATTCTAATGGAATTTGTCTTGTCATACTTGTACTGTAACATACTTGGAATATATTATGAATTTTTTTTAGTGCAACTCATGAAAAATAAATGCTTTATTTAATTCCTTCTAAATGTCTTTCTCCTTTATTTTTAACGGGTAGGATAATTTTTAAACAAAATGCTATTTTGAAAAAAAAGTTGAATAAATTTTTTCACCCCCCAAAGTAGAGAAAAAGACCCTTGTTTTGTCACACTCAGAAGTTAGTATATTAAAAATGTTGGCATGAAATAAAATTGCATTTTAAAAGATCTCCTTTCTCCCTTTTATAACATTATTTGCCAAATTTTCCTAGAGCATGTGAAGAGCTTTATTCCTGGGAATTTGTTCTGTGGAAAAATGTACGTATCTATGTTTTAATATTTTCCCAGTTCCAATTCCAAGAGTCCAAGAGGAAATAAAAATTATTTTTAGTTAATATTAGATACTAAAAATGGTATTAGGAGTTGATGATTGTGTAAATCATGATGAAAGACATTAACCTTTCTTTAATGTAAAGCATCTATGTAGCAATTTGGTAGTTTTCAAATATACTCATAAACTGTAATTATCTACTGACATATTTGAAGGAGTATTCATTGTTTGTGACTTCATGTATTCGTTATTTCCTACTCATAGAGCTCATAGTATCTTCATTTAAGTCACAAGAAATCATTGTCCAATTTCCACCCTCTAGTCAGCAAAAAAATGAAACAAGTTAATGAAATGCAAATAAAGAATGTTAAATTTTTTAGTTGAATACACAAAATTTTCAGAATGTGCATGAAAACTTGTTGAACTCATAAACAATTGCAAAAAATATCCCAGTCTTCTCTAATTTGGATGGATTCTGCATTTTAATTATTCCACTACTTTTTTTATTCCACTACTTATTTTAATTATTCCACTATTTTCTACACACTCCTTGTGCTGATTTACCAGCTTATGATAATTCTGTGGATTTTGTAATGCACCTTATGAGTTCTTGTTAATATAAGGTGGAAAAAAATGTGTCCAAAATTATTTATGTAGATCACTGACCATTCCACAATTCTATCTACTTCAACGAGCCTTTAATTGTGCTGTGCTGCTTGTGTATTTAAATGTCTCACACTATGTCTCTTTTATTGAGGTTAGTGTTTATTTGTATGACTAACTGCAAGGGTGGATGGGTAAAATGAAAAAGAAAGGTGGGATCGTGTTTTCCTCTTCTGTCTCTCTCTTTCTCTCTCTCACTCTCCCCCTCTTTTCTAAACAAGCTAAGAGTTTTTATAATTCATCACCTGGCTGACAGATGAGTTCTGCTGGAGAATATTAGAAAATGTCTCAAATCTCATATATATGCTAATGGTATGCTGAGACTGGTTGGTGGTATGCCGGAGTTTTTAATCTGTCTCGACCAGTGTGGAAAGTGGAGGAGACAAGTCATTGCACTCGACAATTTATGATCAAACAACTGAATTGTAAAGGAAGAAGGACATGCAGAAAAGGAGAGTAATTTTCTGATTTAACAGCGTTGTTACTACAAATAAAGAAATCTTGATTTTGACTGCACTCGACATTAAATGAGTTTCCTGTGCCCTGCTCTGAATTTTTCATTTTCAGATTTGTATAAAGCACCCTGCTTAGATACAAGTGACAGATAAGGAGACGATTGCATATGGAAATCAAATGTGTATAATAAAGCCATCTTCTGTTTATTAAATAAACACATGTAGATGACTTCCGTGGAGAATGCACTGATAATTCTTCATTGTGTTCTAGTTTTTTTGCAAGTCACAAAGAATCTTATTTAACAACCACGAATGACTAGATGCAAGCTTTTCTGTTTATTACCTTATAAGAAACCAGGCAGTCTAATATATGGCATTTATAAGCATTTTATTTTGATTCTTTAGTCCAAGTTTTAGCTGTAACAGTACAATACATTAGTGCTCATGCTATTAGAGTTCTGGAAACTGCATTAATACATCAGTATTTTCTGACTATGATGTTTTCATGATAGAAATTGCAAAGATTAGAAAGATAATATGTACATTATTGTAAAATGAAATTCCAGCAGAATGGGAGTATAGCATACAGCACTTCAGATAAAAAAAAATACAGCGCCAAAACTAAATAAAGACTATGGGGTCTGAAGACAGCATAATGATTTCTGAGCCAGTGATTTAATGGTCTAAGTTTCAGATGTAAAAACACTCAGAGTTCATCAAGGGTTGTGTTTCCAGTCCTATTTCTCACTCTTGGTTCTTTTTGCAGACATGGTTTTCTTATAAATTATTATAATCTATTGCAGTGTTGGGTAACATCTTGAATACTGGTGGTTTTTTTCCAGAAAAGGATTTTTCTATTGCAACCAAAATGTTTCTAAGCATTTTAAAGTAAAACAAAATACATTTTTTTCACCTTCTACCTCTGCAGAATTATGTTCAAATTTAAAATTTGGTTTACATTTTTATTTTGAGAATAAAAAGAGGTGAGGGGGAAAATCAGTAATGTCGAGACCCAAATGAACTATTTGGTGAAAATCACTGGCTACATCAGAGGATATCTAAGTAGCTCACCTTGCCTGGGCTGACAGGGCCATTATATTAAGTCCTCTCCAGTATTTGTCAATATCTGCAGATTCATTAGGAAGGTTTTGGCCTCTTGGTATATTTTTCTCAAATTATCAGCAGCATAGCCCTGTCCATTTTCATGCTTGAACTCTGTTTTGATGTTTTAGTTTTGAAAAAGAAGAAACTCAACTAAATTCATACCCCAGAGGCAAAGCATGCCCACCTTCTTCCAGGTATTTACTGCTGGATGAGTGAAGAATTATGAAATTCTGGTTCAGACTTCCAAAGCACCAGGCAGCTTCTCTGCCTGGAGTAACTGGAATGTGAGCTTTGGCATAAGTGCATCAGAAAATCCACATGAATTTCTTACTATGATTGGAAATGATTGCTGTGCATGGAAGTGCACAACCAGTTCAAACAAGACTAGATAAACTGTGTTGCAAAGCCATATGGCTTAGTTTAAACAGCACAAGGAGGAAGTCTTTGATCATGGCCTTTGATCAGAGTTAACCCTAAATGAAGTGGTGGGCTAATGTAGGTAAGAAGGTGTCAGAATCAAAGCAACTAGAGGCTGGTATGAGTCTAGTAAAAGAATTTTGGGGGGGACACTGGTATGCAGATGGTTTGTTCAATTTTGAAGTAAGGTAAGGAAGAAAAAGATGTAGCAGCTTGGGCACCAGTGGAGAAGACCAAAATATGGCAGAAACCATGAAGATGACTGGATGCAGAAGCTGTAAGTGTATGTTATCGTTCAGTGAGTTTCTGACAGAATTTACATATGCATGAAGGGTCATCTCATAATGTTCAGGTAAAAAAAAATGTGAGAGACTGAAATGCAGCTAGAAATGAGGGTAGAATACAGAAATGTGTTTGAATATGACAGATAAGATGAAAGGAAAGAGCATGAACATAACTGTAGTTGCAGATGAGTTGATTGGCAGATCCCCAGATGAAAAGGAGACCTCTGGAAATATATTAAAATGAAGACAAGGCAGAGGAAAATACCAGAATGTGAAGGAAATCTTTTGAAGGAGTTTGGTCTATGGAAAGAGTTTGTTCTGTGAAAGGAGTGATGAGGTGCAACCTCTAGAGACAGAATATTGAGCAGCAAGAAGGAAGAGATTGAATAAATGGTAACAGCCGGGGCTAGAGGCTGAAGAAGAAGAGAAGGCAACAGATAAGCGGAAAGCAAAAACGAAGAAAGATGGCCAAAGTTTCACAAGAACCTAAGGCTGCTGTGAAAGATGACTTTTTGGATAAGAAATATGAAGACACTGGCCATCAAAGTGGATGGAAATGGAAAAGAGTTTTGTGTGAAATCTGTCCAAGCATAATGCTGCGAGGGACTGGCCGAGTGTGAAAGTCATTCTAAACAGGCTGGGGCAGAATCCTTTCACTGTCACTTCACCAAGAAACTGGCTTGAGCAGCTCAAAGCATTGTGCTAGATGGGAGATGTTCAAGGAGGTTTGCTGGAATTCTTCTATTTTCCAGACCTAGAGGGCAAATATTTATGAAGATAATGTGTATCATCAGACCAGAGAAAGCACCAATGCAGAGATATTTGCTTAGTTTAATACCTGGCAAAGCAGCCTTCTTGGCTTTTTGCTAATCTGACTCATAAGAAAATGGACAGTAGAGAGGAAGTAAATGCTATTAGGATAATAGCAAAGTGGGTAGTTAAAAATGTGTGTTTAATTTGAATAGAGAGGTTTAACTGGAAACTGCCTCAATAATCCATAGGAACTGCACAACAAAGTGAAGGAAGTCAAACAGAGTCAGATGTGAAAAAACATTATAAGAAAAGCAAAATGGAATAGCTGTTATCAGTACGAGAGATGGAAGGAGCTTAACCAGGAACTGGTCTGGTACACTTTGTAATGTAATGGCCTCTAAAGAAGTTAGAGGAGAGAGTGGGAGTGAGTTGAAATCTGAATGGAAATTTTTTAGGGAAGATAATAAAATACTTTGTGCTGTGAACATGCTGGAAATCAGAAACCGAACTCCAATGTCTCAAAATAATAAAAATCTCTGTTGTCTCCACAGAGGATGTAATCTTCCTAAGATTTTTTTTTTAACTTCATCAGGACAGCATGAAGTGTAAATGTCAAAAATAATGCTGACACTCAAAAGCAAAGTAGACTTCTTCAGTAAGCAGTCATTGAGCTAGAAAGGGGAATGTTATTTTAACTTTGGTTTTGGACAAAAAGGTGTTTTTCAAGGTAGTACATTCTCTCCCTTTTTCCTTCATCCTCATCCCCTCTAGTTATTCTCACTATTCAGCTTGTTGTTGGCACAGCTCAGGACGCAGGACACAGGGAACATCTCATTGCATTTTATTTATGGTTATGGAGGAGGCAATAATACTAAAAGGCATTTAAGTAGCATTTTAGGAGGCTTGATCTATGTGCTTTTATAGAAAATTCATGCGATCAAGCAAGTATACAATAGCATTTTATCAATAACGTGCTTCTCAACCAGAGACCTGCAAGTTGGATTTTTGGAGCTGTTTGACATTTGTACAAATACATTCAGCACAAGGTGAAGTAGGTTCTTTTGAAAGTCTCACCCAGAGTATTTTAAAAATATCTCTTATATTTTTAATTTTAATTTTCTCCAAAATAATTGTTTCAAAAACCTATTAATGATAAAGAAAGCAAAATAGATGTAGAAATCCCAAAACAACAAAGACACTCTTTGCATATAAAAATGTGAATTAGTAGACGATGCTTTTCTCTCCCATGTTCACACAAGAGCTGTCTCCACCACTGTGCTTGACTGCCCTTTTATTCCATGAAGGCAATACCATGAATAAATAAAACTGGGAGTGTGAAACAGCTGAGTCGAAATGTGCCCTTACCAGGGCATAGCAAAACTTTATTGAACCTCGGTGCCTATGAACAACGCCTCACTTCACCAGTGCCAGCAGATGGCACTCTTTATATTAAGTAGCTTTCATGGGAAAATTTAATTAGTTTCTTTTTTTTCTTTGTTTTTTAAGTTTTGGGAAGTGCTATCCCATGTAATGCTTCTTCCTGAAATTATAAATTGATCTATTCAAAACTTCAAATAACTGTATTTCTGATGGTGTGTATAAACTGAAATTTTCTAATACATGTCTTTCTCAATGCCTGAGGAAAACTAGGAGATGAAATTCAGTATGACTGGAGAGTTAACACTCCTGAGTGTTGGAAAATTAAGGCATAGGAACATATTTCTGGGAAAGTTTTGCAGCTGCTCTGTGTTTCTAGTGGTCAGGCATTTCCAGGCTGGATGTTGTGTGCTTAATGATGGTTGGACAGTTAATTCTGGATGTTTGCAGTCTGGCATTGGATGCCTTTTTCACTTTCAACAGAGAAGATACCAGAGGAGATATAGGTATCCTGGGTGCATTTGAATTGGAAGACCGGGAAAGAAGAATAAGGACTTCAAATTATTCCAGTCTGGTCCTTCAGGGGAAACTCAGGACTAGGGAAAGTGGCCCCTTTGTGAAGCCACTGTAGGGTGGTGGCAGGGAGGTACCTCATCCCATGAGAGCTGAGAAAGCATTGCCTGGGCAGGGGGAGCAGCAGAGGCAGAGCACCACTGCAGCAGCAAAGAGCCGCTTTTCCTCAGGTGCCTCCCAGCTCCCCGCGGAGCTGCCGCTTCCAGCGCTGGTGGCCGCGCCCACTGCGCTTGACAGTAGCGTGTGTTTACACAGGGATTTTAACAGCGAGGGTGGTGTGAATTCAATCTGTGAACAGTTATATAAAACCCAGCATTTTGTAAGTGAAAAGGAAGAAGAAAAGCAGGTTCCCATAAGTGGTAAATACTTCTGTAGCTAATAATGTGCTAGGTTACTGATGGACACAAGCCACATAGCCCCTAGGGGAAAATAGAAAGCCTTCAATTTTTCCAGCTACAGCAGATACTTCAGCTGAAGTGGAGCCTCTTTTTCAGAAAGAGTCAGTGGAAATAGCTTCTGCTGAGCTGGAAAGATACTCTTGATTACTTGCTGTGCTCTTAGATAATCAAGGACACAGTGGAAATACCACATAGCATGCGAGTGGCTTTGATTTATACCAGGAAACCTCTCTCAACCTCAGAACGCAACTGTAAACAGCTGCTTCACAAACTTCAGACAGAAAAACCTCTCCATTTTTTATCTCTTAGTTAATATATAAAAAAAGTTTATTGGGCATTGCACAAATGGATAATTTCCGGTCCTTGCATAAAATTAGAAGATGAAACAAGGATGACTTAAAATAAATTTGTTTCTTGGGTGCAGTCTTTTGCAAGGTTTCAATTACTAACTCAAACCTGTTAAAAATATTTGCCTCATTAATCACATTATGTGGTGTGTTATTTAGTACTCTGGTTATTTCTGTCCTCTAGTGTAGAATTATATATTCCTCTGCCCTCTAGAAACTCCTGACAGAGTTCAAACATTATGTGATTTTACCTCACACTATGGAGGTTTGCAGCTGCTACCTCAGCTTTCATACCCTTAACTATCCTCAGCTTCCTAGTTCTGGCAACTTTTAGCAATAACATCAAGCCTTGGTAAAAGTAATTTCTGGGCACCTCAGAAACATCCTTTTCTTGAAAGAAATACTCAAAGCTTCATATATATAAAAAAATATAAAACATAAATCTTCAAGAAATAGTATATCTAATCCCTCTTTTGTTCTAACTATAACCACTCCTTTTTTGTTGTTGTTGTTGTTTGTTTGTTTTTTTTTTTCTTTTTTTTTTCTTTTCCGTCTTATTTTTTTCTAATCTATCTTAATTTCTCCTGACTCTGGAGTTACTCTATTCTGCTCTGGTCTGCCTTCCCCACTTTAGATGGCAAAAGTTGTAGCCTAGAAAACTAAAACCTAAAACTGCTGTGTTTAAATGCTCCTTCTAGTTCTCCCTTCTCATTACCTCTTCCTATATATAGTGCTGCATGTTTTCCTTCCTGTTTAGCATCTTTAAATCCCCTTCATGCCCTTCGTTACACAGCTTTTGTTCGGGCACTTGGGACTTCTTAAATTGCTTATTAGAAACCTTCTAGCAACACTTCACTTATTGCTTTGAATCTAGTAAGAATGCTGTCACATCAAAATAAGCTATTTCACTTACACTTCTGCTTCTGCACAGTCACCTCCAAACCCTTGTATTGACACATTTCCTCTTTACCAAATATGAACCTCCTCTGGCTTGCTGCTTGTTTCTTTTCTTTCATTTCTTTTGGCTGACCTCTCAGCAACTTTATCAAGAAACAAAGCCTTGCAACTAAGCATTTAACTTTTGTTTTTCATCTGTTGCTCATTCCAGTACTCCTTCCTGCATCTCCATCTTCATGGATGCATTCAAAGCCTGGCAGCCCAGGTGAGGCACTGCAAAGCTGTGTGTTTGAGTAGTGCTCATATATGTGACCATGGCCCCTTCAGTCACTGCAAATCTACACTGCTTCCCTTGTTTACACTTGTTTGAGTGTGTTTGCAACTTTTTTTTAAAGTATTTCAAAATGTACTGTAGTATTCAGATGAAAACTGAAGCAGTTAGGTCCTCTATTTTTTCAAGTGCACAATAATGCATGCAGAAGCCTTTGTTGGAGGAAAAAAGGCATAATCAGAATTGCTACGAGCCCCTACTTCCTTCACAAAGTACTTTGACAGGTTTTTCTGGACAACAGCAGCCCTGTGAGCAGTTCAGCATGAACTTCAGCACCAAGTTTGAGGCAAGAGCAAGGGGGTGATGTGGTTGCCAGTAAAAGATGTTGGTCATTTTTGGTGATCCACCATGTCTGGATCCGCTCAAAGATCTGTCTAACCTCTCTTGGGCAGTGGAAAAATAAATGGAATTAAGGAGGAGAAAAACATACAGTGATAATCCCCTTGACTTAACCCATGATTTTCTATGATTTACTGATTTAACTCATTTATGGTCCATGTATCATGTTCAGAAAATCCTGTTACAGCAGTTGAGTTTAATAAATTCATTTTACATTAACTTCCACTATTTAGGTGTACATTGTATTAAAAAATACTCTGTTGTTTCAGACTTTCAAAGTGATTATAGGTTTTGATATTCCTAGTTCTTTTGTCAGGAGTAAAAATGAACCATGGCTCCCTAGTTACCTTGTCAAGAACATTTATTATTTTACAGATCTTCACTACATCCACTTCAGCACGCTATTTTGCAGGCCAAAATCCTGGTTTGTATGTGTTTCCTTGTGTTATTCTATACCTTTTTATAATTCCTCTTTCTACTTTTCTTAAAATCTTTTTAAATTTTTTTTTAATCAAAACACTTTTGGAGTGTTTTGGGGTAAGATCAGTTTGTGAAACATGACAACTAGACCCACATGAATATTCAGGATATTAACTAATAAAGAAATTATGGTACCATAATGAGTTTACTTTGATTTACTGTTTTTCCTTCTTAATAGTGTTTTTGCTTTTTTTTGCCTGGTGCAGTAAACTGTGAACTGCTGTCTTTACAAGTGGTAGTAGATAACAGAGAGTCCACAACTGTGTTGTTAAGAATATTTTTTGTGTATGCCTTCTTTTTTCTTGTTTTGGCATTGCATGTCTAATGGCATTCTGTCATATGATCAATCACTATGTTGTATGTTCCCCTGACATACTTTTTAAACGGAGTTGGTTCTGACTATTGTAAATAACTTTCTGTCTCTGGAAACTTTTTCATCTTGGTATTTTCCTTCTTTTCAACATTTTTTTTTTTGCAGTATGGAGCAGGGCATAGATGCCAGTGTAGATTCTCATGGCACACCCTGGTAACCTTCCTTTCACACTCTTTATTTTCTATCCTTGTATATCCCTGCATCTTCCTTTTTGTTCCAGAAGAGTTTGCTTTCTTTTGAAGGCAATGGTAAGGAACTCTGGATGAGACCTGTGAAAATTCAATCATTTTGTTCATGCTTACTCATATACTTGCTCATACCTTCAATGCTTTCAAGCAGATCTTTAGGGCATGACTTTCTTGCTAAAGCTGCATCAAACCTGTCTCAAGTTTTATCAGCAGGTTTCATTGGAGGCTTTCACAATTTGCCAATGCACGCTGTTTGCACTTCTCTACCACACCCATAAAAGCAAGGATATTTTTTCCAAATTTCTTTAAGTTATAGTCTATGTGTCACCAGTACTAGTTCACACAATACCTGACTTCCTTTAAGGCTCTTTTAGGAATGTCATATAGGAATATGTCTTTTAGGAATGTCATCCTGGTACCTTTTACCGGCCTCTGTAAGGATCCTTGCTATAGATTTTTATGAAAAAAGTTTTATCTTTGGTTGTCTTCTTCAAGTAAGTTCCTTCTCAGTGAACACCTTATCTAGCTGGCATAAAACTAGTCCATCCATATCATAAGTGAGGTCTTAAACACACTCTACTTTGCATTCTTTTCTGAAAATTTGTATTTCGCTAGCCTAAGTGTGTATATGTAACTGAATATGTAGCTGCAAAATATTAATGCAAAATCCAAATTCACTTCCAGGTGTTAAAATTTTTCAATAGAAAATCCTTCAGCTAGTCTAGAATTCTAATATCTGAAAAAAAAGTGATTTCATGTAAACTGGTGGCAGTTCATAGACCAGTGGATGGTCTATGAGCAAGTCAAACAAGTCAAGTTTATGGATAGCGACACCAATATCCTGCACAATTTTTTGCAATTGTGTTTCACACTCACTGTGTTTCTTTTCAAAGATGGGCAAAGTGAGTGTGGTACTGACCCTTTATATGTCAAGGTTGTCTTTCCATATCTGACTGCATGAATATCATATAACGCTGCAGTTATAGGAAGAAATGATAGATTATGTTGTCATCTGTGCTATATCCTCTCATTTGTATAATGATTCTCATTATCAGTGCAGGATTAGATGAGCAGAGTGGGTCATCACATAAACAAAGGGGAACATAGCTGGATGAATTACTAGGAGGGATGCAGATGCTACCAGCAGTTCAAATCCTAGGTGGGAGTGGATTAAGGATCAAGACTGTCTCCTACATATAGGGAGATCCCTATCTTCCACCTTGGTGTTAATTCCTCACTAGTGTAAGGTTACCACTCCAGCCAAATGTTCAGACAGTTGCTGGTGCATGGTCAAGGATTATACAATCTGTACTCTGAGGCTGTGTTCTGCCTTGTCCCACTGTGTTTGTCAGATGATGCCAAAGGAGCAAAAGGACCCCTAGCCCCTATCTTTGGGGGTTCCCTGTCAGAGGTGGACCCAGTCCCCTGACTGTGATGGCTCTCTTCTGCCCTCACCTGAGGCAGGGCGCAGGTGATGGTGACGTTTTGTCAGTCACTGCTTGTAAGTTTGTTCACAGGCTTTTCTGGATGGTTCCTTTGCTGCCACATGTGCAGCTGAACTTTGCCAGGTTACTCCTTGCTGTTGTTTAGAGTTTCAGGGAGGCAACACCACAGGCATAGCTGTCCTCCACAGGGTAATAACAGGTAATTCAGGGATACGGGAAATCAGGGAAAGAAGATATTTTGGGACAGACTCTCAGTTTGGATTAGGCTGTTGCTGCTCCTGCACAGGAGCACTGCAGAGCCACTGTGGAGAGACTGCTGCCCACCCATATATTACACACCACTAATTTAAATTACTCTTGTATGCTCTGAAGTTAATGCTCCTTTGCACAGAGAGAAATCCAAAATAGGCAGTACATTATTACTTACTCATAGATCTGTACAGGAAAAATTCAGAGAGCTCTGCAGATCTTTATTTATATGTGATAATCTATATCATACACACTCACAGATATGCAAATTGCAGCTTTACATCAGAAATTCACAGGAAAGCCTCAGGCTGATATTAATTCCATAATTTAAATAAAGAATTTCCCATTGTTACAGAGGCCTTGGAGTGCTTCTGTGCTCTTTCTATTTACATAGTGATTTTCTCAGATGAACCAAATGTATAGGGATACAGGCTAGTGATACTCTTACCAGTTATATACTGAATTATTCATCATTACAGGAGATTCCAACCAATACTGATTAATAATTTCTCTTCTAAATACCATTTTTCTTATAAAGCTTCCACTAATTCTGTTCTCTTGCCATTATATATGATTTCTATCTGTTATCTGACTTGACTTTTAGTCTGTATTTAAAAAGTACCAGAACTGTCTAAAGACTATTCAGCGAAACAGACTTTGGAAAGATATATTGTCAAGGGCAGAGTATTGAACAAGGCAGAAGGAGAGAAGAGAAAAATCCAGACAACATAATGATTCAGTTGCAGTGATTACACTTGTAGTAAGCATTACTTTCCTGGAGAAATGGGTGGATGGCCCACTTCCAGAATAAAAATAGACAGTTCTTATTCTGTATCCCCCACAACCTTCTTCCAATATCTCTCATGTTAAGGCATATGATTTTTGTCATGTACTCTGAAAGAACAGGTAGTGAGGGAGGTACTGAGCTCCTTACATTTATGCTTGGGGCCATCAATCCAAAATTAAGACAAAGATATATCTATACAATCATGTGACCCATGTCAGAGCTAACTTCTGACTTCTAGGCCAGCTGGATGGGGATGCTGTCCATGCTGCTGTGCTCAAGGCAGACACGGATAAAAGTAGGCTGGTTATGTCCTCAGGATGTATCACCTGTCCTCATGGCCTGGGCTCAGTATCTATCCTCTATGCTCTTGCATCTTCTCACCCACAAATCTGCCTAGAGTGCCCTGCTTCATACCTAGCATATGCCCATATGGAAAAGGTTCAAGTTGGGAAACCATGAGGGAAACATGTTGGCAGCCTTGTTTGAGACATGCTCTCTTCTGAGTTCACCAGCTGCTTACCATTTCTGCCATCTCTGCCTGACTCTGCTGCACGTGCTTTAGCAGGCCACAGCAGAAAGCTATGCAAGTGCATAGATGTAACCATCCTGGGAGAGCTGGTACTTCAGAATGTAAGAGGTATGCAGTGCTGTGTAGCATTGTGTGTTTTATATAGGGTTTATTGTAAAGTTGGTTATTTTTATAAATTAAGAATTTGGTTTGACCCTCGGTTCCCCCCATGTTCTCCTTTATAATGGTTTGTTCCTCCTGCCAGTTACCTGTCAATCATTGTAACCCATTCCCTTTCATTTCTAGAAATTTCTATGTCAATCTTCCCTTACCTAACATATGATTTGTCCCCTGAGCCTTTTCCCTCCCCTGGGCCATTCCTATTGGTTCGGTTGGGTCCCTCGCTCCTCCCCTGGGCTTTCTTCATTGGTCCCTCGTGTCTCCTTCCGTTACACCCTTCCCCTTTATAAGTACCTCCCTAACTGTTATTCCCGGATGCTGTTACTGGTCGCGCTTGGGTCAGTAAAGGGCCTTGGCATCCGTACGTGTGTCCACTTCCTCCTTCCTTCACCTCAGTACTTCACAGTCCTGCTCTCTTCTGCGTCACCACGCCGCAAACAGAGCCGCTACTCGGGGTTCCTGCCGAGAACCTGGGAGTGGCGGGATTCGTAGTCTCCACCGGTCACTCCGGGAGTGGCTAGCCAGCACCCGTCAGCTCCAGTGGCCGCGGGACGAGACTGCAGTGCTGTATTATGCTGTGTGCATGGGTCCTTGTTTTCTGCCAGAATCAGGACCTTTTCCGCAACTGAAACCAGTTTGTGTTGACTCAGGATGGCACTGTGTGTCCTAAGACTATTGGTAAGGCATGTATCCCATTGCAAATGGATACAACTTCTCCCAACTCAACTGAGTTTCCTCTTGGAAGGAAATGTTTGTCTTGTGCTCAGCTCAAATGCGGGCACTGAGTAAGAGTTATGTGGTGAGGATGGCTGGGATCTGCAGTTGAATGGGGACTGAGCCACGCTGGCTGCCAAGGTTCGAGAAAGCACTACACTGCACTGTTCAACCCTACCTTTAATTGTCAATTGCATCTAACTGCATAAAGTTGTACACCCATGAGATTCTAATTTCATTCTCTATGCCCATTCTTTGGGAGAATTGACCAGCTTGGGTATGTTAAGATTAAAGCTTTGTTCAAATGCTAGGGCAGCATTTTGCTGGGGTTCTGAGACACCTTGTTTTTCTGTTATAAGTCTGATTTCTGATGTGCATGTTAAAATTCATTTCTCATACCGCTGTCACAAACATTCCTCCATATTTGTGGATTTTTATTCTTATCTCTCAATTTAGTTGTATATATATGTAAAATATTGTTAAGTGCAAGTAGTGGTCCCCACATATAAATGAAAATATTCTGAAAAAGGCAATATGCAGCTATCAAAACTGTTATTTTAAATCTAAATTCTCTTTGCATTCCCCCTTGTATTTGGAAATTCTATTATTGTAATAATATTCAAAAAGAATCGTAAAAGTAGCAGCTGTACTTGATGAAACACTTTCTCTTCTAAAATTACAGAAAACGAATCAGTAGTATTAAAATTTTTACTGACTACAATTGTAAGGAATAATAATATAATGTAATATAATGTAGAAGCTTGATTTTTTTTCTTTTTTTTTGGTAAATGTTGTCTGATTTTTGGAAGGCTCATTTAAGATCACTCAGTTTGAAGACTTAAGTCATATGTCCCTTCTGAAAAGGTGAGTATTGAAAGACACAAGAATATACAAACCTAAATTTAAATATGAATTTTTGCAGGGACACAGTTTGTATATGAGCCTCAGAACTGAATTTGAATTACTGTTCTGCTTTATTATCTAGATTTCATTTAATGCTGACAAGTAAAACATTTGGGTTCAAATGTGTTCTCCCATGTTATGCTTTAAGAGCATGAATGCTAGTGTTTTTGACAAAGAGGTTTCTAAAGATGGTTTATATAAGAGATAATTTTTTGTTTCAGAATAGACATTCTCTTTTCTCTGAGGATTCATTTTATAGAGAAGATTTAGAACACATCACACATTCCTTTCTGATTTTGGTCAATAAAGTTATCATGTAATTATCATCAACCAGTATTTAATAATTAATTCCTACCTCTAGGGCTGTCTGTGGACGAAGTATGATATCTCATCTAAAAGCAGTGGCTGAATTTGTCAGTGAGGTATGGGGGAAGATAATCAGTGTCATCATAAATAATAGAGCTTTCATAATTTTAACTGCATTTAGAAATAATTTCTGTACTTGTAACATAGCCAGAGTGCCTGCAGTCAGGATTTCATCATACTTTTTGCATAGTCTCTGAAATTTTGAGTAAAAATCTAGCTTTACACAGTGTCTATAAAACAGAAATAATGCAGCTGTGGGCAGCTTAAATAGACCTGGCCTTGTATACCTCATCAAATGAGACCAGCAGTTTCTGAATTTGCAATCATCTCAGGGGGGAACTTGGGCGCAAGTGTTTGCTGCGCACCATGTTGGCACTCAGTCAGAGAATCCCACATAACAGCATAGCATGCAGCAACTGCACAGCAGAGGAGGCTAAAAGCATTTTCACATTTCTCTTTATTTGGACATATCCAGCAGTGAGTCTAACCTACTGTTTTGCCCATTGCTGGACATTTTGGTGTTGGAGTAGAGTTCCTTCAGGAAACTGGCAAGGATGCAGGGACTATTGTGTGACATTAATGCTGTAAAAGTGTCACTGTCATGTTCCTTGCTGTCACAGGCACTTCCAGGGAGCAGAGCTTGGTTCTAGCTCTTCTGCCTTCCCATAGCTTATTGCAAAGGGGTTTTTAGTTAAAGCATACTGGATGGAAATGCACTGCATGTGGAAATGCAGCTTCCATTAGACTGATATGGCCAAAATTGTCTGAATTTTATTTTGTAACATTTGGCTCTTGTTTAGCTGAAGATTTATCTAGATTATCAGGCTGCTCAAAGGAATGGCAGAAGAATGTGGGGCTGTCCATAAATGTTGCTGAGTCCTTGTCTCTGGAAATATTCAAAATGCACCTGGATGTGATCCTGTGCAACCTGCTTTAGGTGAACCTGCTTTAGCAGAGGGCTGGGATGAGATTGTGTCTAGAGATGCCTTCCAACTCTGAGTGTGATGCTGTGACATGGCTAGTCATCCCCTTGTCAGGATGGTCACAGCTCAGTAGACTTCACTAACCCTCCTATCCAAGGTCAGGTGTATCTATCTAAGAGGTCTGTCCTCTGTTATTCCCTTGGCCACATGAATTAACCTTTCACCTTGACTGTGCAGGAGTTTGGGACGTTGTTATAAAGCAGCTGAGGTCCTCAAATGTTTGAAATAGCTACGTGATTCAGGGTATAGAGAGCATTTGGTGCTCCTCACAGCATGAACTGTAATCCTGACTTTTTGGAGGACAGTGTATTCTGAAGAAAGAGGAAATTGATCTGGTCCCTTCATCAGACTCTGAGATGCAAACAGAATGGGTGATACAAAATCAATAGGGTAGCTACTGATGTAGTCAAGATTCCACCATTTCAACAGTGTGAGGTTTGATGCGAGGGCCATCGCATTGACCTGTGATGTGAATCCTGTCAGGTGAGTAAAGTTCCACATGACACGGAGAAACACAGTACTGAGGACTGTACAGGAGCAAAGCACCTTTAGAGACACAGAGCAGACCTCAGCCACTCCATATTTCTGACAGACTGCTTGTTTGATTTGCATCAAAAGAATGACAATTTTCAGATTGCTGTAGCTGTGGAAGATATCATACTGGTGCTGGAGGGAAGCTAGAAACTTTCAAAGCAGAGGGTTTGGAATCCTAGAGCTTCAACTCCACTGCTGGTCAACCCATGTCTCTGGGACAAAGCAGTTCCTTCAGTGGGTTTAACTCCCTCACTCTTTGTGGTGGCAGAGACCCTGGCTTGGAATATGGTCATGCCTCACGCCACCTAGAGAGGGTGGAAGTATCTGTAACAGTCCTGATGAGCATCTGCTCAGTTTCCTGTCAGTCCAGGGCAATTCACAGACCACTGCACACCATGTGTCCGAGCTCACTGCATAACAATGGCAAGGATCAGCGTGTCTGTCAAGAATGCATTCTCCTTATTTCCATGTGTGGCAGAATTGATCTTTATGGGAAAGAAAGATTTGTAAGCCTAGCCTGTGTTTGATCTCTCTTTTGCAAACAGTGATTACTTCCACCACATTTAAGTGAAAACATTTTAAAGTTTCATTGTTTAGATATTCTTAAAAATGGAAACAATATGAAACACAATGATTATTAATATTCACTTCCAAACAGAATCTACATCTTCCTTTCTATCTCAAGAGTGTCTGTCACATGGAAAATTCTAATTATAGTCACAAACTTAATGAGAACCACTGCAGAAATTATAGCAATATTAAAAGGAGGGAAATTGAGGAATTAGAGAAAACACTAATAACTTGCTAATTTCTCCACTTATCTGTGATTTGCATTTGTATTTTGATTCCTTTATATCTCTCATATTGAAATACTGATTTTTCAGGGATCACATTTATACTTAGTTTTCCTTAAAGAATATTTAATAACTTATTATAATATATTATTTTCCTAATTGGAAATGATGGTCACTTTGGAGATATGAAGGTGCAATTTTCCAAACCTTTTAATTCATGCTTACGTATTACAGCAGTGGAAGCCTTACACATCTAAATATTGGTTTGTTTGTTTATTTCCATATTGATTGAAGGGAGGTCCATTGATAGCTCTTTGTAAGGAAAAAGACTCTTGAAGTATTATTTTTCAACAAGTTCTAGGTAAAGAAGAGCAGGAATTAAAAATAGACTTTGAAGCTTTTCTTGCTCTCGTTTGAAATAACTTCTGTAACGTGAAAGAACATAAACTTCAAAACACATACCCTTTCTTCAAACTCTTTTTTTGCGCAGCTTAGGGAGATGTTCTAATATGAAACATGCATTTTTTTTCCTGGTCTGCTCTTCAGTCCAGTATGACCATCTGTGTGTAGTATGGCTTTAGCTGCCTTTAAAATTATTCTCTAAAGTTAAGAGAAATACTTCTGAATTGACCCCAGTGCCTTGGGGAAAAGAGAGACAGGCCATGATACCCACTAAGTATTTAAAAACAGACAATAATTTAACAGAAACCAAAGAAAGTCTCAAAGCTATTAGTTAAATTTTAATCTATACCATATTTTATAAATACATGGGATCTAAGGGCTAGAAAAAAACCATTAGATCATATAGATTTATTTCCTGAGCTCAGTGATTTATGTTTGATGAAAGCGTATCTTCCAGGCAGACTTCCAGACCATGCTTTGGATATATTAAGTTGTGGAGAATCCACCACTTCCCTTGGTAGTCAGTGTCACTTTAAAAGCATAACTTAGTACTAAATATGAATTTATCTGTCTTCTTTATCTTATAGCTCTTGATTCTTTTTACTTTCTTTAGTAGATGAGAAGCCACTTAAGTGCACAGTACTTATACAACTATAATTAAGCCACATTCACCTTTTATTTTTTCATCTTTCTTCTGCTAAGCCAAACCGCTTGATTTCCTTTAATGTTTTACCACATGGCAGATTATACAGCATATGGATCATTTCTATTGCTACTTTCTGTAACCTCACAATATTGTCAACATCCATCCAAAAGGAGGGACAAGAAGCCAATTTGCAGTGATTCAGCACCACTTTGGTGAAGCTCTTCGCAGAAGTAAAACAGACTCCTGGCTCCTTTAGGTGTCCCCTGTTTGGGTGCACATGCATACACCTCTCTCCCCATTTATATACTGTTTACCATAACATTTTAATTGTAGTCCATGTTTGATTGCTTCTCAGTCCAGATCCCAAAATGTTTCTTGGAGTTGTTCCTCAGTAGAATATCATGTCTTTTTCTGGAAGTTTAACTTCCATGACTTATGCCTGGCAACGGCACATAAAGCTTTGCATTGCGGCATTTTAGAGGAAACCTGGGTTGAGTAACCAAATGGTTGTTGATAGAATTCTGTGGGATTGGACTTGAAATGATGATTCTTGAAGGTTATCACAGAAAAACACTCATGTAAAACCTGTTCTTCACTGGAACTACCTCTTGAGAGCTATTACTTGCGCTGTCACATTTGTAATATGTTTTCATCTGGTATGATGTGTAACATAATGATGATAACTATTTTGTGTCTAGTTGGTTTTTAACTTTATTTAAAACAACTTTCTCTGTTTTGTTTGTTTCTTTTTCTCTTTTTTTTTTTCAGATGATGCTAGTTGAGTATAAGGAAGGAAGAGGAAAGCCGCAGTCTGAGGAGACTACTTCAGTGGCACACCTTGAAGACAAACAAGACTTACATTCTTCTAGCTGTCTGGCATGTGTTTGCATTCATAACCTAACTCTTCCAATGCAATCAGTTTCAAAATTAGTGGTGACAAATGCACTATCACACAATTAAGATACGTCAGGTCTTTCTTGAAGTCAGCATGCAGCAATGTGCTGAGTGGTTCCATGCTCAGTACCAAGATGTGACTACCTCTGCATCTTCTTAAATATTAGAAAAGAAAAAAACAGAAATTGATGTGAAATTTCCATTCAAACCTATTTTGAGGCAAAAGCCATTAATATTTTATTAAGAAAAACCCAAACTACCTGAAACAAAAGCTACCAAACCCAGAGCATTTTAATATGTTTTACAAAGTTGCATAACTAAAAAAAAAAAGACTCACCTTCCTGCATATCCAGGGGTAAATGTTGTATTTTAACCAATGAATTCAGCATTTGATATAAGGACTTCTTTCTAAGGCACATTCAAGGCTGAAAGTACTCCATCCTCTAAAAGCTTAAATTTTAGTGATGAGTAGAAATTGTGCAAGACCACTATTAAGACAGCAATAAAAAGAAGAATAGATTGTTAGGAAAATGCTGTTATATTCAATACTAAAGTAGCTTCTGCAAGAAAAATGTCTATTTTATACCCAATCCACCACCAAAAATGAAGAAATGGTAGAAAGAGTCCTGTTTAATTTTAAGAAATGAGTTTAGAGAGCCATATGTACTGAAGAAGGGAAATAATGGTCTGTCAGGATGGTGGGGTGGATAATGTAAAATTTGCATACTGAGGGTCAAATTTCCTTTACTTTTGCAACAATGCAAATCAGTCATAAATGTCATGAGGTCAGCAGACTAACTCTAGGTGCATAGATGTATAATGGAGAATGGAAATTTGATTTAACCATGGCTGGATTAAAGTAAATATTATGCTCCTGACAGAAGGACCAGCATGATAAAATAACAAAATTAATAAATAATAAATCTCAGACAATATTGTCTTTAAGATAAAAATGAGAAGAAGGAGTGAAACAGTGTGAAAATAACTGGCTCATTCATCTTAGGTTGATCTATAAGCTGTGGCATTTACTGATCTCTACCACACTGTGCGTTCTCAAAGACAAGTAGGCAGTCAAATACATCCCAACTGTTTCTTCTTTTTTTTTTCTTTTTTTCTTTCCATATTTGTTTGGGGGTTTTATCCCTTTTTCAGAGAGACTGAGTGCAGAAACATTTTTCCACATAATGCTACAGATGCCTTTTTCAGGACAAGAAAAGGAAATTTTTCTGATCATCCATTTTCTGATTTCTGAGCCATTTTCCATCTTACTAAATTGCTTAATACTCCCTGTAGCTGGACCTGTGACCTGGAATCTTTATGCAAGATTAATGGGAAAGCAAATGGGAATTAGTATCTGGACGGGTTGCTGCACAGCTCTTGCTTTTATCTAGCACTCCACCTGTTTTTTTTTTTTTACAATTATGCTTTCATTAGTTTCTGAAGCCAGCGATCCTAAAAGACCTTCCCATTTCTTCTCTCTGTCTTCCCTCCCCCCCCAATCCTCAATTCTTTCTATCTCCTATCCTAAAATTATCAAACTCACTCTGCTTGTAACTGACATGCTGACAGGAAATTATTACACGTCATTACACTTCTTAAAACACAATTTACCCAGCCTTTGCAAATTATTCTCCAGCAAGTGTGAGGGGGTAATGGAAACTGTCTATTCCACTTACAGTTGTCACTCATGCTTTCCTCTGTACAATGAACAATTTATGTTTTCTCTCTTTCCAAAAAAAGGCTGTGCTCGAAATATGTAAAAGCAACTTATCACAGAATAGGAAAATAAACCTCCTGTTCAAGTTCCTTCACTCTGCCTTATTACAGAGCAGATCCATTTTCTATCGTAACCTCATTAGTCCACATGCAAGCACAGAACAGGCTGATGTTTATTTAGCAGGAGCAGACCTCCTTGTGACTTCTGGCCTGCCAATTGCACTTGACACTGCTGTAAAAGAGAAACGATCTTGTGTGACTAGTACCCAAAACTGATAATCCACAATCATAATAGTCCTATTCCTTGCCTGACATTTTATTCTTCGTAGATAGCTACTGCAAAAGGCTGTCTGTGGTATGTTTTTCCTCTGTTGCTGCATCTTTTTTTTAGTTTGCACTTTGTCTTTTGGTTTTGTCTTCTATAAATTCAAACTACCAAATCGTAAAACAAATAGGTCGTGTTTATTTAAAGGACTTAGAAACAAAAAAAATTTTGATGTGCTCTCCCCCTGAAGTTGATCATATTGATTAGCTTTCAGGCATTCTTCTGTCAGGCTCATTCTGCCTCAATGGGAGAAGGATGATGAATTGTCTGACGACTAAAGGCGGGGAGAAAGAAATGCTAAGCCTGGGTCTGGGAATTGGCTAAGTGCTTCTGCGGAGCCTCAGCCTCTCAATTGCTCTCAGCAACTTGGCCTCCTTGATTTATAAACTGGAGTGGTGATTAATAGTCTTTTAAGTGGACAAGGCAGGCCAAATCTGCACAAATCGGGCCACTCAAACATGACTACTACTTGTAGGAGAAGAATAACAGCCTTTACATAGAGGTAATTGAGACAGCTTCAGAGGATCTGGTAGTCTGCTTCAGCAGAAATAAATCAGCCACACAGGCCATCTATTCTTGAAATCTGTCCTTCTCATCAAACCTCTTCAGGTCAACACATGGAGTTGGGAATGTGGTGGGTTAGCAGATGTACTTCAGCCCAGAAACCAGACAGATCGAGCTGCCACTGTGCTCTGAGAGGTGAGAGCATCCCACCTGGGCATCCCTCTGCAGCTTCTCAGCACCAGTGCTGAACATGATCACACATTTGCCTTTGCTTCCCTGTCAGATAAATGGGGCCTGCCCCGTGGTTTAGAGGCTTGATTCCTCTCCCTTTCCTACTTGTCCCATAGCTGTATCGCTACAACCTTTGCCTGCAGCTGCCCAGCACCGTGTTCTTCCTTCAATGGCATGTGGCTTGAGGGCCAAGTCAGGCTTCCTGCATCCTAGAGGGGAAGATGAGCTCAAAATGTTTCAGCCAACATTCAAAACCTCCACTAGCCACAATGACCAGTAGTGATTCATTTGAACAGAAGAAGCACTGACAACAAGTGCTTAGTGTGGAATAGCTTCTGTGAGCCACCCCTTTCCTCCAAAATTTGGCTCCTCAGGCAAGTATCTAGTGTGATCACCCTTAGGGCAAATTCTGTAGACAAATATTCTCTTGTAGAGGGACTGGTGAATTTGAAAGCTACTGTAGTGTCTGCAGCCCAAGGAAAAAGCTTTTTTGTACTGTATTTGTGAGATGGAGAACAGAAATCATGGGAACATAATAAATATTTATCAAGGAAATGATACCTGGAACCAGGAAGGCTGACCAGTGGTAAATAAAGTGGCGTGGGGCAGCAGGGTTGACAGGAGAAGGGTAATTTGTGGTCAGAAAGGAGCATACACTCTCCCAGAAGGAGATTCCAAACCAGTTTCAATCTAGTGTCCCCTCTGTGAAAGTTCCCCTCTGCCTGACTGAGGGGAGGAATCACAGCCTGATTTCTAAAACTCAGTTCTGATGAACAGAGATGTTTCCTGTGAAGTTGGTAATATTTTTCCACTAGCCTTCCTCAAGCAGAAGAGCTGTAACTAAAGTAATGAATTATGCCCAGACTCAGGCTACCTACAGATAAGATGCATCATTATTCTGTTTCTGTGAGTGCTGTGGGCTTCTATAAAACCTAACCCCAAACAGCAGCTTCTCCAAAGGACAGAAGAGGTTAAAAAGCACAACACTAGAACAACACTAGGACAACATAACGCTAGAAAATTCTCTCTAGAGGAACATTCCTGTTTGCCTTGCTATTACTAAAATGTTGCTTTTAATAGAAGGGGGTAGGAATCACAAGCCTCAGAGCTCTGCAACCTGTTACCTGCTTGAAGATGACTTCCCTGCTTTGCTGCATTTAGGTTTGTTCCTGTAAAAACTGTATAGAAAAATATCTGACTCACAGAGGTTTTGTGAAAACAATTTTAAAATCTCTACCTTCAGATATCAGAGCACAGGATTATATATCAAAATATACATGTACACATAAACACACACTCACACACACACATGCACACATACACATATTCTTAGGTGATCTCCAGTGATGTACTTGAGCTTGTTCTTTTGACAGCAACTACTTTGAAGCGAGCGGCACCGACTCTTCCATGCCTGAAGATCTCAGCTGTATTCTCCCCAGAGATCAAAAATCTTGCAACTAGAGGCAGAGTGTAGACTGAAAAATCACTTTTAGCCCATATCAGAATGGGATGTTGATGTGGAACTGAAACTCCAATGAAAACCAAAGAAGACTAGCCTTTATCAGTGATCCTTTTTCTTCCAGCCTGTTGCAAGCTTGTCGTAAGGACTCTTCTGACTTGCTGCTGTCTGAAGAAAAATCTCTCCGTAAGCTGATAAGAGAATGGATTACACTATGACAAAAAGTTTATAAAGAAAAAGGATAACCTCCAAAGGGCTTACAGAAGTATTTCTGGCTCTAATGCTGACTGGACACTACTCATAATAAAACTCTCATTGGAAAGTGAAGCTATATTACTTGTTCATTCTCAGGGAAAAAAACACCCCAAACCCCCTTTT
>NW_005054311.1:4517793-4523029 GCF_000277835.1 Geospiza fortis
CCAAAACATTTTTTACTCCTTATTTTCTTAGAACCTTCTGCAGTGTGGTGGCAGGATTCTCTCTGCTGCTGAGAGGAGATATGGAGCTGGGTGTCCTGAGGGTGTGGCTGCCTTGGGCAGGCAGGGAAGACTTAGGATGAGCCTTTGAGAGGCTACTGGAAGGATCAGTTTGATAGACTTAAATAAAATAACAACATATATGTATGTGCATGCATGTTTGCATGCTGCATGTTTGGGTATATGTAGGTGTGAAGACGTATTAAGTCTAAGAAAATGTTGTTGGTTGAATTTTTGGAAAATAAATTTATTTCTACATCAAAAAATGTACAAACAGAGGGTGGTAACTCTGGTTTGAAATTCTTTTTGGCAGCATAATCATTGAGATGGAAGAGGATGGTTCCTTGGATATCAAAGATCTCTTTAGGTTCAATACAGAAAAGTAGAATGACTCAGCCAGCAGTAAATGGTGGTCAAAAAAAGAGAAAAAGACAAAAAATTCCAAGCAGAACAAAAAAGCCAAACCAAAAACCAGCCAACAACTAAAGTGAAAACAAACAAAACAAACCCACAAAGTGTTTCAGAGAAGGCAAATGGATAAATTCTAATTTGTTATGTCTTCATTATATTTTCAAGATGTGAAAAATATAAGGAAAAAAATATAATAAACTGTTAGAATAATGTTGCCAGTGAAGGCATATGCCTTATTTAGGTCAGCCAAAATTCAGTTGTAATTGGATTAGAAGGACCCCAATCCCAAGGGATAAGTAGATAAAATGGTTACAGCAAACAATGTAGACCAGACATTATGATGAGGAGGACACTGATAAAGGAAATTTAATTGCCGTAGAACATCCTAAATATGCCAAACTAATGTCTATAAATTGAAATAAGGAGCATATATTTTTACCACTGATAAAAGCTGCCAAAGGAAATAGCTGGCAACCCCACCCTGGCTCCCTTTCTGGAAGCTATGCATCAGCTAAATCAACCTGTTAGGTCTCCTTTCTGGAAGCTATGCATCAGCTAAATCAACCTGTTAGGTCTATATAGGGGATAAAATGCAAAAACTGTTTGTACAAAGGAACATGGATCATTCTGTGTTCGCTGATTACCTGTGCTGAGACCACAGGATCAAATGTTAGCCTTTTGTCCCTAAAGTCTTGGCTCCTAAGAGAGAGCATCAGTGAACTCTGCCATTGACTGCCATGATATTTCCTGGTAAATGCCACTCCCAGAACAGCTGTAGGCTTTATTTCCACGTGTAGTGGCGCACAGCTCATTATTATTTTCACTGATTTTATCTAATTGTCTTCAATCAAGGTTCTATATTAAAACAGCTACTCTTTAATTTGAAGTTCTAATCCATACCTAAAATCTTCTACAATAAATATTTGGGCCTTCACCTGGGAGTTCAATATACATCTGTGAATATTGATCAGTTCACTCAAAATCTAGAGTTTCACACCAAAATCTAACTTCTTGCAGGCTGGTTCAAGAACTGGTATAAGTGGAATGCAATACAATACTGCTGTTTTTCTTACAGGCAGTTGTATGCTTGCAAGCTGTCCTGTCTTGTTTTATTCCCAGCATTTTCAGGCTTTACAAATACGGGGCCATTACTGTGTCTTGGACAGCAAGTCAGCACATACAAGAACAATAACTGCATTTTATGGCACAAAATACAACAGTTTGATACAGCTGCCTTCTAGTTTTTTGCAATCATTTTTCAAGATTTCACATCTGCCCACAGACAGAGTATGCTTCGAAGAACTGCTGCACTGTCATGGCAAAAGTTTATTTTGCTATGGGTTGTTTCATCTCCAACCGGTTGCAATATTGATTTCTCTCAGTGGATTAATTATCAGTGGCAGTTTCAGTCTTCCTTGCAATGGGCAGAAGGAAAAATGATGTTTTTATTTCAAGGAGGTCTATTGACAATTGTGCCTGGGCTTCCCTTGGGTCCTAAAGTCAATGAAGTTAGAAGACCCATGTCATGGAAGTACTGTGCATGAAATTATTTATTTTTTCTTTGGAGGTAGTATCATGTGAATGCCATGATGACTGTTTATTTAAAAAAAAAAGAGAGGAAAAAAAGAAGGCTTCATATGTTTTTCATAATATGTTGTAATTGTAAAAGTAACACTGAAATTGAACAAGTATTGAATGATAGCACAACATTCAAAAAGTAGCAGGAGTTATTCAAACTAACAACAAACCTAACAAAATATTTAGTTTGAAGAGAGAGGCTGCATTCTTCTGGAACAGAGATTTTCAGTTAAAAGCCCTATGCAGAATTTGGAAGGAAAATCCAAGTTTCTGTTATTACCAAAAAGATCTGTGTGTAATGTTTTGGGGATCTGCAAAAACTAAAGTCGAAATAGATTAAATTTTTGCATTTTATTGCCTTATTTTCTCCCAAATATATATATATACACATATACATATATATAAAATAATATATAATATATATCAGCATACTTACCTATTGATATAGTATGTTTCTTTTATCTTTTTCTATGTATATCTATATAATCTACACATAATTGTTCAAACTTTGATGATATTGTCACAATGCAAAGGTTGTGTACTCATTATTATTATTACTTTAAAAAAAATACCATGAAAATGTTATTATTAATGATTTAATGTGTGCATTTTTTTCTTCAAATCTTAATTCAGTTGCTAAATAAATCAGATGTGAAAAGATTGCAAATTAAAAATTAGAGATTATGTGGGTAAGAGTGACGGTTTTCTTTTCATTGCATTGTTTTGTTTTCAAATATGCTTTCAGCTCTCTACAAATTTCCACTGCAGCATACAAGATTAATGATGCAACTGTTCATAAAATAATGTACGATTTTATAGTTGGTACACAATGTTGCAAAGAAAATTATATAACCTGGATTTAATATCTGATTCTTTAAACTGGATACCACTTATTTTACTGAGATTTTGTTGAAGCTATGTAGGCTAATTGGTTTGCATATCTGGAACATACTCCATCAGTTTTGTTATGTTCAGGACATAGACTGAGGAGTGCAACTGAGAAAGATATATTTACTCACAGAAGAGCTAATTTGGTAAAGAATCAAGCATGAATACAAAACTCTGTGACAACATTCATTGCAACTCTGTTGAATTTACTCTGTAAATTTGAAAAGCTTGCAAAATGTTTCTCTCAGCTGTCTGGTTCCTCAGTTTTTGCAGAGGTAAACAAAGAAGGAAACCACTATTTAAATATCTTACTTATCTCCAGCACTTTACAAGATGATTATTTCCCTAATCACCAAAGGCCAAGGCAGCACATAAGCCCAGGAAGACATCTCCTAAGGCTGAAAAGTAAAACCCCTCTTAAATAGAAAGGGAAATGGACTGACAGGGGGGTAGTGACAGCAACTTCTGTGTATTTTTAGTAAATTGACCTTATTTTGTGTCCTCCTGTTGTTTTGGAGTCAGAAACTCTGAATTCATTAGCTAGAGCTCAGCTACCCTAAATTTACAAGGCCGTTATATTGCAAAACTCATCAATGATTCCCAGCAGCTGTGAACGTAGTCATAGAGTTTTACTTATGTCCAACACAAACATAATGAGGTAATTTGTTGAGAACTGGGCTATAGTGGAAGCTCCAAGCAGATGGGATTTTTTTTTTTTTGAGCTAGATATGAAATATTCTTACATTTCAGAGGAATCCATTTCTTGTTCTCTAAGCATATGCAGTGACTATTTGGAGAAGTGGGGGAACACCAACTAAGAAGGAAGCTTCACTTCTAGCAAAGTTTTGCACAAGAGAGCTAATGATATTGTTTCCTCATCAACCGAATTCCAAAGGGAAAAAAAAAGGTTGTTGAAAAAGAAAATACATAGGAAGTATCTGCAATTTTCAGGCTTCTTCCTGGGAGACATGATTTTTTGAAAACATTCTTTGAGGACTATAAGTATTATATCAACTCAATTAAAAAAATGAAATATTTGGATGATGGAAAGTACAAATTCATATTATCCATGTACGTGTGTCTTTTTACAATAAATTCAAGGGCAATAATATTAATTTAATAAACATGTATTTTAAAAAAATTATGAAAAGCCACATAGGAAAATTAAAATCATTATGTTGTAGCAAACAAAGCGAAACCACAATAAAGCTGAAAAAAAATGAGTGAAGCAGATGTGCATTTTCATGCTTGACCATGTTAGGACCATGGCAGTGCTGAGATTGTTTTAAGCCATCACAGATGAAACATATCAGGGATTCCTCAAAAACCTGTGCATGTTCATTTAGATATTTCCATTCTGCATCCTGTTCCTTCCCTTGCAATTAAAATACTTGATCTGGAAATTAATCACATATATTTACCACAGAAGTGGTTCAAAAAGAGGCTTCTTTGGAGTCCTAAACACAATCCACATGGCCACATGTGCTTGCTTGCTGTGTTGGCTGGAAAACAAAAATGGAGTGTTCCAACATTGTCACTTCTCTCTCTTTATTAGGGGCCTATCCTTTATCCTTGGAAGCCAGGATGTAAACGCCTTTGGGAAATTTGATTTCATTATTTATAAACTTATTTTCAGATAAGGCTTGATAACTATTCTCAGATAAGATTTCCGGAAGCCATCCCTCACTGTTCTGTCCTGAGGAAGCTGTGAGGAGCCGCATAATGTTTAGAATTTCATACTAGAATTGCTTACTCTCATAATGTAGTGGCACATATATAAGGGTGTAAAACATAAAAATACGGCTTTACTCTCCAAAGTACCAGTATAAAAAGGAAGAAAGAGAACAAATTACTTTTTTTCCTACTGAAGAAACATGTAGATTGATTACCCTCAGCATAATTGTAAACAGAGACAGAAATTTGCTTGGAAACAAAGTACAGGTGGGCTACAAAAGGAGCACACATAAGTTGACAAACTGCAAAAAAGAACCATTGTTGGGGTGCGTGTTGTTTTGTTGTTTTAAGGTTCTAAAGTTGAGTTTTGTAAGTTTTATATTTTATTCCCATTAAGTTTTATTAGTTAAAGATGGCGACTTGAGCAAGGGGATTTCCAGGGCTCCCTCCCCCTCCCACGGTGTCAGTTATGTGTCAGTCAGCCGGGTCCTCCTTATTTCATGTAAATTTCTTTGTCCATCAATGTTCCCCCTCCTTCGTTGTCCGGGCAACCCCCCTGTCCATCACCCCCGCCCCACTCCCAAAGTCCAGAAAGTTCTTCGGGGTTCGGGTGGTGATTGGGCTAGGG
>NW_005054311.1:4523057-4523963 GCF_000277835.1 Geospiza fortis
CTTCAACGACTCCACTCATCTCGCCTTGCCGCTGCCAAGCATCCGCACCCTGCTCTGCTGGAGCGCCTCCTTGAGCTATATCGCCAAGGGGCTCCAGGTGGCTGGGGAGCAGCTCTGCCTTCAGCAGCCTGCTGTCTTCCTGGCTAAGACAGACTGCGGCCGCTAGCAACTTTCCAGCAGTCTCGTGCTCTGTGGAGCGCCGCCCGGGCTTCTTAGCGAGCGACGGCAAACCATAAGAAAGTAGCGGAAAGAAACTGAAAAATATGCAATAAAACAAACTCAGCCTGCTACCTGAATATCTGATTTTAGGATCTTTGGAAAAATCTTTGTGCCCAAACCAATAAAACAATTAAAATTTTAGTGTAATGATATGAAATAAAGAAAAGACAGGGGAAGAGATTTTTTTGCAGTTTATTCATAAGTGGAAATTATATATTTATATCTATATCTGTATCTATATAGCTCAACAGTTCAGAATTTGAACTACAATGCAATGACTATAATTACACTGTAGTTATGCAGATGTAACACTGGATTCAATACTTCAAGTGTCTGGTACATACATGTCTAAAATAGGAATTAAAAAATGACTGAGTCCTATTTTGGTTTAAAAACTTGGAGACAAAGTTGACATGCAAATGCACATTGAATATAAATAAATATAATTTTTAAAATTGAAATTATCGAAAAGCAAGGAACAGGGAGGTTTTTTAGTATAAGAATTACATACCAACATTTTTTAAACACCTACACTCAGTTTACAGATAAGATTCAGGAGAAAATGCACTGATATTGTGTGATAGATCTTAGATGTTGATGGGTGAATGTGAATCATGATGGAAAAGTTTTGCCTCGCCTCCCCTCCCCTCGCTTTCTCTTTCCCCTCCTCTCCCTTTCTCTTTTCCT
>NW_005054311.1:4524127-4531478 GCF_000277835.1 Geospiza fortis
TCCCTTCCCTTCCCTTCCCTTCCCTTCCCTTCCCTCAGCATTAGTTATGTTTGTGGAATTTTTGCAAAGGGCCATATGATGCATCCTGACCCCAAGATGAATTTCCCGTCCCTAAAGTTCCTGTATATAAAGACCAATTATGCAGATGAGGAGAATTTCACCCAAAATAAATTGCATGCTCCATCTGATTATGGGTAATAGACTATTCCAGACCTACACTGTCCTCAGGTGGAATTGAAGGATCCTTTAAACATCAAGGAATATATTCATAACCATTATCCTCTTAACCCTTTGATGTGAAAAGATTGCTATAAAATTTACTAAATTCATCTAAAATGACTTTTGAATCTCCAATCACTTTGTTCTCTGCATTAATAATACTAGGACTAATCCTGCATGACTTGTGAGATTTAAGATGAGTAGCTAATAGCTTTTGAATCAAGGGTGCCTTTCAAGGTTGCCTCTAAGCAGTATCTAAAACTGTGTGTGTGCAATTTGTCTTATCCAAATTGGTGCATATTCAGAAGACTATGTAACCCATATACAAACTGCATTTTCATTCAAGATGTATGTAACTCATATATGCAAATATAGTCTGAGGATTAATAGTGGATTTCTTTACACACAGAACAGAAAAGAACTACACACGAATACTTACAGTTGCTTCTGAAACTTTAGCTGTATTTATCCAGCTAGGAAATGGGGGAGTTTGATTGTTCTTATTCCGGTTTCGGATCCCAGGTGTTTTTTGTGCTTTTCCATGGTTCCAGGATTTCATTAGATTAAGGCTAACACACTGAGACTAGTATTTTCCTCTTCTGTTCTCCACCACTCATCATTTGTCTCTCAGGTAAAAAAATAGGGTCAGAAACGCTAGTCAGTGGGAGCAGCTGCATCCAAAGTCTGAGCTTTCCTACATTCAGAGACTATTTAAAATCTGGCCATTTTCTTGTTTCTCTACTTTGTCCGACTTTCGTCTTTTTTCATTGTCTCTGCAGCCAATGTTTATGCTCACCTGGTTCTTTTGCCATTTTTCTCCTCTAACTGCCTCAAATTCTTTCTTTCTTTATTCCTTTCACACACCCCCAGGTAACCTCCTAGTTCTTTCTTTGACATCCCTGCCTCCATCCCCCAAAGATATAATGGAATATACTTGCTATTTTCTGCTGCTTTTACTTTTTTGTTTATTTAGAGAACAAACTTCTTGGAACAAGGATGATTTTTTGCTACCTTTTATGCTTACTGTGCTTAGCACAAAAAAGTTTACCCACAAATCTTATGCATAAAATCTTTATTTTTTTCCTTGATTTTTGATTTTTTCTTGATTTTTTTCCAAATTAAAGGAATATTTTAAAATATTCATTTAATTTGTGAATACTCACATTCTTTTGCAAATCAAATAAAGACATTTTCATAAACAGAAACAAAACAAATTCCCAGAAAATATTTTTTCACCTCTCAAAAGTGGTAAAATCACAACCTATTGAAGGTAACAGTCTACGTGTGATCATGGAGAGCATTACAGGACATGATTCCTGTTTGTGAAAGTTTAATCACAGAATCACAAAATAAGCTGAATTGCAAGAGACCCACAAGGATAATTGAGTCCAACTCCCAGCCCTGCACAGCACCATTCCCAAGAGTCACACAATGTGCCTGAGAGCATTGTCTAAATGCTTCTTGAACTGTGTAATTTAGGGATTTAAATGATTCAGCTTGTCTGCAAAATGGTAACTTCAGGAACTGGTTAGGCTATCATCACCAGTGATGTTCAAGATCAAAGCCCTGTGTGTTGAGTTGGCCCCCCAAGAACATGAAATCAGGAATGGTGTCAGTGTGAGTCTGATGCAAAGTTCTGATTAGTTTTGAGCACAATGTCCTTTCTGTTTCCATCCTCAGAGAAGATCAGCCCAGACCAAAAATTATGACAAGCAAGTGCTGCCATACCTGTGAGCAGATCTCCACTATGCCTGGGATAATAATTTTCCCCATGATCTAAATGCAAAAGGAGCTGCTGCCAGAGACAGTGACAAGAGCTGTAGGATCCAATGGCACAGTGGAGTCCGTGTGTATGTTAGTCACTTTTGAGCTCAGTTTGAGCCATCTCCTGGTGTGTTGATCAGGGGTCCAGCCCACCCTAAATTACCTAATGACTCATTGTACAGTGCCATGTCTTCAGAGATACTGTTCCATATTGACTGTATTTTACCTGCAAATCCAAGGTGCATTCCAAGCCGGTGTCCTATCTCCATTTTGAGATGAAAGCTGGAGACAGTCCACTTCCCTGTCTTCCTTCCTTTCCTCTCCTCCTTTTTCTCTTTCCCCCACAGACATGAGAAGGTATTTGTGTGGACAGTTGGAAAGGGTCCATAGGCTGGTTAGATCTCTGGTGTGGGTGCTCAAAACCAGGCTTTGAGCTGCATGATCAGGAGACCTGGGAGACTACTGCTCCTGCAGCTTGGCTGTTATGGTTGAGAGTGTGGCTGAGCTCACATCCTCTGAGGGAAGGAGGGACAAGCTTGATCAACTCATGGAAAATATGTAGCATCTCACACATGATTTTTAGAGGATGCTGAAGGGTAGAAAAGGCAGTGATAACTTTAGGACTCAGCCTGTGTAAGCTGTAAGGAGGCACCATTTTCTGAGGCCTTTCTTAGGCCTACTCGTGTCTGAATGGGAACATTTGATGGTGACATTACTGCAATGAAAACGTTCCACAAAGTAAAGCAGCAATCAGCAAGCTGCATCCCAAATAAACCTGTAAGACTGGAGTTTACAAGCTGTAAAAGAGCAGATGATAAAAAATCATTTTATTGGAAACACAGAATGCTTCCCAACTGGGAAATTTTAATGCTGGAAAGTTTTAATGCTGGAAAATTTTAATGCTGGAAAATACATACAGACACACAACTTTGTATCACAGCATTTTGCGTATCAAGATCAATAGGATAGATAATTTAAAAAATTGGTTTATTGAGTGACTTAACTGCACTTAATATAATTTGTTAACTTTGCCAGTAAAGTTGTATTACCCAGAAATAGCTTGTTAAACTAAACATGACAGTTCTCCATATTTTCCAGCAGACAAAAGGATGGCAAATGCCCTTGGCTTTAGAGAATCTTCTAATACTTTAAAATAACCTTCCACAGGAGAAAATAGTTTTCAAACTTACCCATATACATCTGTGATACGACCTGCTTCCATCTGTGCCTGTCTACTAATATACATTTTTATTAAGCTGCTATATTTTTCCTCTCTAAAATAGATCTTTCACTAAAATAATTACTCTTTCTCCATAACAAAATTAAACTAAAATAGTGAATAGTGCAGTTGACAATATTTCACAGTATTTTCTGTTATTTTTTGCTAAGAAATCATGATTTCTTATTAAAACTGTTATTATCTTTTATTCTTCTCTAGCTTTTCTTTGTCTCTGGTTTACACCTTCCTTCATTTTATAAATGTCTGTGTCATGATCAGAGTATTTTGCATTAGGGTTCTGAAATTGCTTGCCAGTGTTCAAATTCCTGCTATTTTTCTGAATGGAAGCATGTGATGATAAATTTTAATTAATGTTGATTTTATAATATTTTAAGTCTGCCTTAAGGATAAAAACTGAAAATCTATCACTGTCTCTTAATTTTCAAATCAATCCAAGAATATATGAAATGAAACATCACAAAAGGCACTTATAGAAGATATAAATTAATGGGAAGCTGTTTGATTTATTATACAACAGATAAGATCTGCATGATACAGCTTCCTGATGGTTTATGTGCCTATGAAATCTTTATAATGAAGGTTATTCCTGAACTCATAAAATTTCATATTCCAGTCTATACTCTGTGATCAACCTATAATGCTAGATTTGGATTGATAAACATATTAATTACAAAAAAAAAAAAAAATCCTCTGTTGATCCAATGAAGATAAGCTATTTGGGTGGAAGATATAAAAACAGAATTAACTTCTGCCACAGCATATCTACAAGAGAGCAGCAAAAATGACCACTTGTTACCTATTACCTTTTCACTTGGGACAGAAGGGGAAGACTTCATAGAAGTGAAGTCTTTTACAGATGTAATGAAATAATGATCTTTTAGATATTATTTCATATTTTATTTCTCAGGATGTTTTGTTCTATAGGGAATACACACACACATATTTGAATTTCTGTATTAGCTGGAAATCAGTTTAGTCTTTAAACTTTTGTTTGTTTCCTAATAAGCCAGATTTGAATAAATTGACAGTTAAGGGAAGGAGATAAGATGCATCAATACATCAGGCAGCACTACAATGATAAAAATTACTCTGAAAAAGACCAGCACCACTCATGTGCTCTGTTTCCTCTCTCACCTGAAAGGCACTAGCAGCTCTCTGAGGAACAGGTATGCTCAACCCTTCAGCTGAAGCTGATTCGTTCAAAGACTCAGTGGAAACATCCCTCAGTAATGTCCTCTCCTCTTGTCCTCAAGGGCACTTGCCCTTTTAGAGTTACCTGGCTGCGATTGTTCAATATAAACACTTGTTATAAAGATACTATCTTCATCTTTTACATTCTTCATTTTCAAAATCAAATCTGAGTAACAGAGCTAGGCTTGTATTTCCACAGTAGATGTCATTTAAAGAAAGCATGTGTTTAAATTCAACCCTTTGGAAAACAAAACATATACATATACATATACATATACATATATTTGGAAAACAAACCATATACATGTTTTTAACATTAATATAAAAGTGTCCCAATAGGAATGATTTCCTTAGTGGGAGTTTTAATCTCTACCAAGTGTTTGGTAGAGCCCAAAACAGGAAGAACATGTGGCACTTTTATTTTGCATCAAGCATTTGCATAATAAAGGATAAACTAACAAAAGAAGTGACTTAAATAAAAAATGGGTTAGCCAAATAATTGAAATTTATCCTTAATGTGCAGAGGAGAGAAAGTACACATGAAAGGCTCTTTGGGATTTTTTTGGAAAACAAAGACCACATGAAAAGTTGGTTGATGTTTTGGGGTTTTTTTACCCTGTATTTCTATGAGTTCATCCACATGCATTCATAAGCTTTATTTGTCTTTCTATAAAGCAATTAGAAATTTTACTAAGTGGAAAGGAAAGTACTTTATCAATTAAGCATCAATTTCCATTTCCTTATTTATGATCCTGCGGCTAGTAAGCATCAATAATTTCTGCTTTGCTACAATGTCACCAGGAAGATTGATTGTGCATGTCACCTCAATATGAGAAGACTTAAATGAGAAACATATACTTGCAACAGCACCAAATGCACTTTTGCAAAAAGGGGCAACTTAATCACATTTTTAAAAACAGAAGTTTTAAAGATGCATCATGCCATTGTTCTGATGAAAGCTCTTTATTTTTCATCAAGATCTTTATTGATATCATTGTATATTTGTGACTATGCACTCAGCAATCAGCAAACTAAAAAAAAATTGCTAAAAATGAAGGACCCAGAAAATAAAAGAGTGGCAAGGGCAAGGCTGCACAGAAAAAATTTCAATCATCTGCCTGTGCATATAAATTATGACACAATTAATTAGATGATCACTATAAAATTACTTGAATACACTTGGTCTTTTTTTTATTCAGTAGATAGAGCAGGAATTGGTTTGGGAGCATCAATTGTTCTTCAGATATTTTCCAAATTCTCCTCCAAGAGAAGCCATTCACATTTTGGTGAGAGAGGCACATACATATTTCTGACATATTTCTGTCTCAAACTTTCGGCACTCGGTTTTCACAAGTTTATAGAGATGCTTTAGCCCTCTACTCAATACTGGTATTTTCACAGGCTGGCATGTGCAGAGCTGTTCAGGTTTTAGTTCTGCCAGGAGTTTCATAGAATTATGCAAACATTGAGATTGGAAAGACCATCAAGATCATTAAGTCCAACCTCTGACCGATCACCACTGTGCCAAATAAACCACAGAACTTAGTGCCACATCCAGTCACTTGCTGAACACTTCCAGGGACGACAATTCTACTACTTTTCTGGGTAGCCTGTTCCAATGCCTGACCATCCCTTCAGTGAAGAAATTCTTCCTGATGTCCAACATGAATGTCACCTGGTGCAGCTTGAGGCTATTTCCTGTTGTCCGATTGCTACTTACCTGGGAGAAGAGACTGCCCCCTGGCTACACCCTCCCTTCAGGCAGCTGTAGAGAGTGATTAGGACCCCCCTGAGACTCCTTTTCTCCAGGCTAAACAAACCCATCTCCCTGGGACACTCCTCACAGACCCTCCACCAGTTCCCTTGCCCTTCTCTGGACATGCTCCCACACCCCAATATCTGTCTTTAAGTGAGCAGCCCAGAGACAGTCACTTCCCTAGTCTTGCTAGCCACACTGGTTTTGATACAGACTAGGATGCCATTGGCCTTGGCCACCTGGGCACACTCCTGCCCACACTCATGTTCATCTGATGTTGACCAGCACCCCAGCTTCTTTTCTTCTGTGCAGCTTTCCAGCCATTCTGTCCCCAGTCTGTAGTGCTGTATGTGGTCCAAGGGCAGGACCCAGCACTTTGCCTTATTGAATATCATAGTATTGGCCTTGGCCCATTGTTACCCCTGGAGCAGGGCTCTGGATTGTTTAGGGGGATGGCTCTTTGACAATTGGGTGTGCTCAAAGCAGATAAGGCAGAAAGGACAGGCACAAATTTGAGCAGACTGCCTCCTTCATGGACTTGCCATGTTGAAGAACTGGAAATGCATTCCCACTTCAAGAAGCATGTGAGTCTCTCTTTCTAGAACATTGTGCTGTGGAGACAGTCGTTCCTCTTCAGACCTATTAAATATTTCTACTACACAAAGAAGTGCAGAAGATACTAACAGAAGGATACTAAAAGGAGATAAATTCACATCACTGACCCAAAATGATAAAAACATAGAGAACAGGAAAATGCAGTTTTCTTCATTGGGATGCAGATCCTGCATCCCAATGAAGAACCTCAGTCAGGATTACTGGGTGTTGTGTCTTTGTGCCATTTCTCTGCTGTTTAATCACAGATGGAAGAGACCTGAAACATTGAAGAAGCTCTCTGTCTTCAGTGTCTCACACTTTCCTCAGTAAAAGCTTTCTGGAAACCTCTTTGTCAGGACTCTTGCTCACCTGTGTGTTTATGGTAAGAGCACATACCAAATGAAGGGCACAGAATATCTTTACAGAGGGTGTGCAAAAGCACTGTGTCTTGTAGGATCTAATTTATTATTCCTGTCAGGTTTCTCAGCATATCACTGTCTTCGTGGATTACCATGCATTTTCACAGCTATTGAGAGTGCTTCATAAATATGAGTGAATTGGTCACAATACTTCTTTGATGGGTAATT
>NW_005054311.1:4531522-4569022 GCF_000277835.1 Geospiza fortis
TGTCAGGTTCCCTATCCTTTGCTTGCAGAGAGCTACTTGCAAGAGGGCAAGGATGCCTGAAGAAAGACCTGCAAACCACTAAGTTCCCGTCTCAGTAGGGAAAAAGACTTTTAGTGAAGGGATAGCTAGATGAGGAACATGGCAGAGCCTGTGGCACGCTCCTGCCAGCCTGGCTTCTGCATCTCACTCGCAACCCAGAACAGAAATGCTCTCTATCTCAGGCTCTGCTCATATCTGCTGGGGAAAAAAAAAAAAAAAAGAACCTAAAAACCATTTGCTGGTATTTAAGTTATCCTTGTCTGCTTGGTGTGTAACACATACCACAGGTTGCCCTAGGGACTGGTGGGGAGGAAAGGATTTTTCACTTTTGGGATGAGGAGCAAAGTTTGGAGGAAACTACATTGGAAGCTACATAGAAGATGATATTAATTCACGAGTGAAGCTTGTGATTAATTGTAAGGTGGATGCTTTGTTTTCACACAGAATACATTTTTTGGCGACATATTGTCCAGTATGATAGTACTTTTTAGTGCTGTTTTATAGTGGTGTAAATTATATTAATTCTTTATCCTGGAGACACAATATACTGTGCCCCATTACTCAGACATGGGTGCCCGTTATTGAAAATTATATTTTTTACCTTCTTGGGAAAGAAACCAAAAACTAAATAAAAGGTTTTCTACCTGTTTCAGCATTCTTCCCTCTCGTCTTTTCTTTCAGCCTTTTTCCCATCTTTCTGCCCCAAATATATATATGTGAAGGTAATATGCTTATTGTTTTTTAATTACAAAATGAATGAAACTTGGTACAAGGTAATCCTGAATCTAGAATCTTGACCCTGTTTTATGAGATCTGAGGCCTCCTTTCAGGTCTAGTTTTCTACTGACTCCTTTGACATGCTTCACTAGACCTAATAGCTCCCTATTACCAGTTACAATTTAGCATCTGAGCCAGGAGCTGGAGGAAAAAGGGAAAAAGGAGTGTAAATTATACGGAGATGCAGTGAACAAAGGTTTTATTTCTCCTGAGCACAACCCTTTGATAGGAAAACGGGGGAGACAAATGTGTTGCTAATTTAATTAAGTAGTATGAGATGGCAGGGTCCACAGATGCCATTTAGGACTGGATTAATCAAGAGCAGGTGATGAAAATGAATAGTCACACATAATGTTAGCATTTTTAACAATCCGACACAGTCTAATGGAATCAAGTGCTATTTAACAACAGGGCTCAGTTTTGCTTGCTAATCCAAATTTATCTACACTTTCGCTGTGCACATTCATGTGGATCAAGAACTCTGTTCCCTCTGGTTCCCATTAATTTTCTGGGGCATTTTTAGTTATTTAACGTTTTGTACAACATGTTCATGTCCCCTTTTACTGCACACTGAGAGAAGAACTGAGAGGACTGAGGAAGCATTGCATCCTATGGGCTGAACAAGTGTAACATCCAGCAGGTAAACACTTTTTCACAGCTGAGAGGTCATCCTTCCTGGTATAGAATCTTTGTTTTCCTCCATGTATTCCTTTCCAAAAGTACTGAAAAGTTCTGGTCAGCTGTTTCCTTATCAAAGCTTGAAAATATTTTTGTTCATAAATTTTGGGACCACCTACAGCTATTTGATATAGCTCTTCCAGTGTGCCTTTATCTTTCCTGGCAATAACTGAAGCGTGTGACTTAGCAAAATCTTCAGTCTACCCTCCAGTGAAGGAGTTGCTAGATGAAGATTGAAACCTCTGTCAGACTGAAACAAAATTTAACTACATATGAAGTCATACTTTCCTAATAAACAGTTTTCAGCCAGAATAAACTTGGTGCCTGCAATTTCACTGCTTGCAAAGGATTAGAAGCTACTGTTGGAAATCAGATCTGTGTCCAGTTGTAGTCTTATATCTCTGAACAGGCTGTGGCCAAAACAAATATATCAGCTTTACAAAGCAGTGGGCAAGCAGCTCATTCCTCTACTCCTCTGGCTGTTTTTGACACAGAGGAGAGTGTGTAGGAAAGTGCTCTGGCATCTGTTTCTCATCCACTTGAGCAGAGAGGGCATAAAGACTCTGCCACCTATGCTAGGGCTCTGAAAGCTTTATAACCTATTACTTCTTTATGTGGTGTCATAAAAGTAAACCAAAACCTGTCTAACATGAGACTGACGGAGTATTCTGCAGTATTTCTAGTTTTCAAAATCTGAGCTCTCTTTACCCTCTTAATGGATGGATTTATTACATGTCAGAGTGCAATTTCATATTAGTCATTATCAGGTCTTAGGATAGCTTTATTTCAAAGAGAGGGGCTGCTGCTCCACTAGGTACTATGCATTTTGCTGCATTTATGGAGTCTTGCCAATCTTGTTTCCTCAATTTTATGAAAATCAATTACAAACAGCCATGTCTCAGTCACCGTCTTTCAATATAACTGTTCTCCAATCCCTGAAGACTCTTTAGAAGAGATACCTCTGTGTATCATAAAAACATTTGGGGTTTTAAGTACCTCTGAGTATAAAAAAATCCAATACAAGAAATTCAAAGATAAATATATGTTTCTTTCCGATGAGCATTCCCAGTATGAACTACCTAGTTCTCCTTAGTTGTGTTTGGCTCGGGTTTTTCAGGTGAACATTTTATTTTTCAAAATATACCTGACATGGAGAAGAGAATCTCCATGAGGGAGAAAAAAAAAATCACACAAAAAGGACCCTAGACCACAAATAGCAAAACTCAAAAAACCCTTTTGTGCTTATATGAATGTGATTATATAATAAAAAAAACCCACCAGGATTACAATAAATTTCAGAATTTTTTTGCCAGCTGTTTCTGACAACAGCACTGTGAGACTTAAAACCTTGGTAGAAATGTTGTGAGGCCTTTAGTAGTAGCACATTGGGGTGGCCATGCCCAGCTCTCTTTTTTCTCCTTACATGCTGGTAAACACTCTACCGTTCTCAGCTCATTAAAATGAACCTCATCCTCATGGCTTGGGATAATCTAAACTACTTTTGACCTCGGTATCTGTTTATATCTTTTTGCGCTGTAGTTCCTCCTCTAACATTGTAAGTTTCTCCAGCTGTGCTTGCTAAAACCTGTCCACAATGTCCTTAAAGCAGGTGTGTTCATAAAGCTGCTGTGACAGTTGAAGAAATCACCACATCTTCCTGCTCACTGTTGCCCCCAGCTGAGACATCACAACTCACAGAGCAAGTACTCAGAGGCTTTCACTTCAGTGCCAGGATTTTTACTGAGCTAACCTCTCCTACTTGCTCTGACCCTGACCAGAGTCACTGATGTGGGGTGGCAATGTCTTAAACTGCTGTAGCTGCTTTGTGTTTATGACCATGATTTGAGATTAAATGATCATCAAACATTCTCCTTCTCAGAAGAGCAGAAATAAGGACAAATCAAGTGGAGATGTGTGATCAACTGAAGGAACAGGGTGCTTTCATTCTAGAAAAATTCATCTTCAGTTGGTAGTTAAGAGTCAAGGTTTGTTCAACTACTGAGGTGTGAGAGATGAAGGAGAAGGAATTGCTGTGTGCTTGTCCTTCAGGCTCATGTTGAAGAGGAGAAAGAAGCTGCTTTGAATTGGAGGGAGGGGGAGAGAAAGGATTGCCAGAAGTATTTGATGTGTCTGTTTCTGCTCTAATTAGGTTTTCAGAACAACATCTATAAAGATCATCCTTTTTTATTTTTAAAAGTTCTCATACTTTCTCAAGTGTGTTCACTCTTACAGATGTGATCTTGTACATTTCATCCCCCTTTGAAGGCTGGGTTATGTTCTGAGGTATACTTGGGTCTTTTAATTAAGAATTACAGGTAAAATATTTAGAATGCTCTTGAATTATGGAATATTTTTTGTTTTGCAAATGGAAAGGTGTAACCAATAGTCTTACAGCATTTTATATTAAAAGCAGTGTTAAATTATAATAAAGGAAAAAAGTTAAAAGAATTGCAGTGTGGATTTATGTATATGTGTAGAAGATTAATGCCTTTAGTTAATTTGGGTTGAAATATATATTCTAATGAGGTGTTAAAATTAGTTCTGAGAGTGCTCATCTGGCAACTATAAATATGTTATAGCAAAGTGTAATTAAGCCTCTCTAAAGTTTTATCTCTTCACTTTTCTTTTCCCTTTCTTTTTTTTTTCCTGAGCTTAGAGAAACATGAAGTCAGTTGCAATGATACCTCTTCAGAGAAATTTATAGTTTCATAGAAGTTCAGAAACAAGTTATTTTATGTGCATTCTCACTCTTTGAAGAAGAATGGTGAGAAAATTGTGACAGTGAAAGGTTTAGTGTTTTCACAATTTTGAGATCTGTCTGTAATTTTTTTATGTTACAAAGATCTTCAAGTTATCACCCAGACTTAACCAGATGGATGGAAAACTGGATGGATGAAAATAAGTGTGGGATGTCCAGGCTCAGAAGATAGCAGTCAGTGGGTCAAGCTTTGCCTTCAGGCTGGTGACCAGTGGAGAACTGCCAGGCTGTCTATGAGGGACTGGACTCTTTCAGTAATGATGTGGAGGAGATGATGGATGCCAGCCTTACCAAGTGTTCAGGTGACAAGTTGTGAGGGCCACTCACTGTGCTCAAGGGCAGGAGTCCCATCCAGAGATACCCTGGCAAGGTAGGGGGCCAAAAAGAACCTTGTGAAATGTAACAGGGACAAATATTAGGCTGTCTGCTGGGGAATAAAATCTCCCTGACAACACTACAGGCTTGTGCCTGAATGTGGGAGAATAGCTCTATGGACAGGTGCCTGGGGGGCCTGGTGGACAGTAGGCTGGACTGGAGCCATCATGCCCTGGCAGCGCTGAGTCCACAGCATAACTTGTTGTTACCAACAGGACAATAGAAAATAGATGGAGGGAAGTGCTTATGTCTCCAAACTCAGCACTCATAAGATGATGTCTAGAATACATACAGTAACTCTTTGGGATTCCATTGGAAATCAGACAACTAGGAAACAGTGAATGGACCTACTGTCTATTAATGTCTATAAATATTGTAAGCACTGTTTAAAGGATTATTATGACATCTCTGGAAACTGTAACAATGTTATTCATTTGGCATTCTAAATATTTAATTTCTCACCTTTGTAGTAAATTAGTTGTGCAGTTTTATCACTGTAACCACATTGAGAAACTAATGTAGACTCATGGTCCAAAGTTCTAAAGAGGTGAGAGTCATTCCTGGGGTGTGATCAAGATGGATTCATCACTTATAATTCCAGGTAAATATTTAAATAGTCAGATAGGAGCATCAAAGAGACATTAAAAGGCAGTCAATGTTTATTCCTGTCATCTTGAATGAATATTCCAAAATGGAGTCTTATTGCAACTAGAGGCAGTGAGGAAAGAACAATGGAGTGACCAAAGCTTCCCACTCTCTTTTATGCACAAGGTACTGAGGAAAGCAACAGGGATCAAACAGAAGACATGGAGTGAGGGAATGCTGATGCAGGGCAAGGAAAAAAAAGGAGACTGGCAATGTTTAAAACAACACGACAAACACAGAGTTTATTTTCAGCTGAAGATATTTTCAGAAATAATATCTATCTACTGGAATTGAGTATAAGGTAATAATAAAAATTCAATCAATACATAATCATCTCCAGAACATATTTACTTATCCATTTTTGGCTATAACATCTTTTATACATTTAATTTCTTAGCTATTTATTTCATGAATTTGTATATATTGAGTACTGGAATATTCTGACTATGATGCTTGATAGTAAGTAAAGCACTGCAGAGCTGCAAGTGGAGGAGACAAAAGCTACTGTAATACTCTGCAACTGAAAACTTATTTTCATTAGGTCAACCATAGCCATATTTTTCTGAGTAGACATGTAGCCATAAATTTCGCTAATTTTTATTCATTTTCTCCTGCCAAAGGAAAACAGTTTCATGCTACAGCCCTCACAGTAAAAGACTTCCCATATATTAAATGGTTTGATCTTGCAGATGTTACAGGATAAAACTAATAAATAAAAAACCACCCAACTTTATTCTGCATTGTTAAGGAATCTGCTAATCCATATAGATCTAAAATTGTGCAAAACCCCCTGTCATTTCTTTGGGAAGGTTTCTAAGCTATATGCTCTGCCTCTGTGGCATGGCCTTTGGCTTACCTGAAATGCCTCTGAAAATATCCAGTAGAGATATTTTAGCATCTGCAGCTCCATGGTGCTGACAGCCCAGTTCAGAGAGCACTGTGGTTGCAATGGCTTCACCTGGACAATATCAACCCAGTGTGTGAGCACGGAGAGAAGAAAGAACAGATTATGGGAATGAAGAACAAAGACAATTAAGCTTAACTCCTCTAGGTTCAGTACTCATGGTAATTTTGGGAAATCTAATGGGAATGACCTCTGAGGTGAGATGCTTTCCCTTGACTTCTTAAGGTGGAAGATTTATTACAAATACTTGTCAGGTGAATACTCAGAGTGACAAACCTGGAAACTCTGGGAGGAGCAGGTGTTGCCTTCTTACAAGACGGGACATCAATACAGCTCAAGCATTTCCACCACTGTTCAAAGAGCATAATCATCAGATGTAGACACAGTATCCCAGTTCCATTTCTCTAGCACAAAGGTAAAAATTTAAATGTTCTCTTTACCTGCTTACAAGTACAAGAGTCAGACTCACTGAGGGGCTGTTCTCAGTAGAGAGTCTGTTCTGCTGTGCTGTCCCACCGATGTGCTCTGTATCATGTCAGGCTTTATTGATCTGTGTGGATGTATGTTTCTAGATCAGTGGACATCTGCCACAATACTAACAGAGCACTCTGTAATTGCCAGCGGAGAAAGGACTTTCTCCCTGGCAAACATCTCAAAGAGCAAACCTTGAAGTGATATCTGGGACAACTTCCAAGAAGCTGGTATGTTTCTCCTTTGCACAGCTAAGATAGCAGCTGTTCTGGGTACGCTTCCAATCACACACAAGTTCTTGTTGTTGAATTTATTCTTTGGTTTTTTATTTGATTTGTTTTGTTTTGTTAGTTTTTTTAGACAGCAAATGGAATTTGGTTTAAAATGTAAAGAGGGCACCTCCATGGATGTCCAAAAATTCTGTATGTGCTTGGGTAAAAATCTGTGTACAGCTTCATGGCATACCTTTTCTCTGAGTTAATTAAGAAGTATACATAAACTTGCTTGAGGCCTGTTAGGAACAAGAAGAGCTGTAAAAAAATCTCAGTAAGAACTTTTGTCTCCTGGCTTTAGCAGTTGGGTAATTATGTAATTATTGTGTTTCTTTGTTTAGCGTGTGCTCCACAGTCTCATTAGTCAGCGCAGCAATAGTAAAATGGCTGTGATTTCCACCAGCGCGATAAGACGTGCTGGCTGCTACATTCAGAGGGATAAATTGGTTATTTTACAAAGTCTCAAAGGGTGAAGGCTTGGGGGTTTTACTTTAACGTTTGTCACATGATCTCGCTGCGTGACATCGCAAATCTCCCATCTCTGCTTTGTTGGTCTATATGCATGAATAATTTTCCCAGTGCTTGTTTGTAGCTGAGCGGGAGAAAGAGAGAATTACCGCTGCACAATCTCTTGTTGTCGGTGATCAGCATTCCGATGGTCTGAGCTGGCTTACAACAGTGTAAAGACATCAGTGGCATGTGTTATAATATATTGAGCATTGTACTCCTGAAGAACGCACGAAAGAAAGAACATTGTTCTACTAGGGAGCAATTCATCGGGTTTTTCCCAGAGACTCTTGGGTCAAGTTTTTATAGGCCTATTTGATTTTCAAATTCTTTTTCCCCCTTTTTCCTCTCAGTGAGCCATAGTGTCCAAACTTGTCTACATTTACTTCCCATGTTTTGTGCATGGTAGATGTCCTTTAAAAAGAGTATCTCAAATAAGTCTTTATTCTTGTTTTGTTGGCTCTTATTCTGTGTTTTCATGAACTCTGGCCCTGGCCATGGCAACTGCAAGAAAAATGTTAACATTGATTGACAGGATTAAGAAAGCCTCCATGCCTATCCGCATTTCAAACACTTTGGGAACAATGGTGTTTGGTGTGATTGAATTAATGAGATATCGTGGACTGTCAAAAGAGCACACATACTTTACATAAACCTGATTATCTTTGCATGGCAGAAATGAAAAAAAGGAGGGAACAGAGGTTTGGCTTTCACTCATACCTCCAAAGGAGCCATCAAAGTGTGTGTGCCCTGGCTCAGAGAGTGATGTGCCCGCTCAACTGGCCTGCCCTCCCTTTCTCTCCACATACTGCCTGGCTCTGCTTAGCATACATCAGCCATGGGCTTTAACAAGTCTATTCAGGCGACTGGGCCCAAAACAACACTCTTTTCACAGCGCAGCACCTCTGTGCTGATTTTTTTTCCCCTATGGGTCTATTGTTTAACTTGAACTAAGCATACATTTCAACAATTAGACCCGAACTGGCTCCTACCACCCTAGCTTAACCCCTAAGAGTGACATCAGTCATGATACTACATACATTTTGAGAGGTGAGCCACAGCTGGCGTTCACTTTTAGCAATAGAATTGCTGGAGAGAGAAGAAAGTTTCATAGGGAACTTCTTCCCACTTAAGTCTTTAAATGATATTTCTATCCTCTGGGAAATGTTCCAGCAGGCATAATGGTTTGGTGAATAAATACAATTTATTGAAGCAGTGCTGCATTTTAGCATAAGCTATGTTTTTTTTCACAAGAGGACATAATGGATTAAAAGGCTCTGAAATGAAATGTAATCCAAAAGCCGAAAGGATTCTGCCTACCTGCATACCTGTCTATCTATCTGTCTACTTACCTGTCTTACGACCTCTCTAATAATTTTACATGGTCCTTACTACCACAGATGAGCATTAGTTCCTCAAATACACACAGCATTGGCTTCTTGAAAATCTTAAGTTTAATGGAAATGGCATTTGTTTAATGGCATACACCGCTTTCAATCATTTTCAAGCAAATAGTTATTTTTTATTGAATTAAATGCCTTAATTTAAAAAAATCTAGCTGATTTTTTCACTGTATTCATGGATCATAAGAATTTTTATTTCTAACAATATTTTTCTCTCTTTTTTTTGTGCTGAATCCAGATGGAGGCGGCGTAAAAGTGTTTTTTATCCAAAAGACTCTGGTCAGCAAGACAAGTCTTATATTATTTCTAACTTGCCTGGAGTAAAGAGATACTGAGAAAACCTCAAAAAATGTACATACTAGAATGTCCAGACTGTTTTTGCAGACATATGAAGAACAGATAATTTAAATGAAGCTTAAATAGAAAACAAGCTTTTCTAGTTTGCTTACAATGTCTCAAGCCTCTAGGCCTCTGAAGATCCTCCTGTCATTGCATTAGTTCTCACCAGGTAGGAGTATGTAGCCTTTATGTAAACATGAAATACAATATTTCCTTTTTTAAAGGATCCTTTATTCACCTATATCATGCTTTCAGTCTTAATGACTAAGCAAGATATAGTCTTTGTAACTTGAGTGGTTATGGTGCTGAGCTTAAAATGATGAGATTTGTAATTCTGCATTTCTCTCTTTACGAACTTCCCTAAAACCTTGCAGCCCTCCCACAAGCTTTAGTGATTCTATGTTGAGATAAATGATTAATTTTCACTAAGGCTTTTTAAAAATACTGTAAGAATAAAGAAGTTTAAAAATCACCTGGTGGCGCATATTGAGCTTTGCTTTGTAAAACATTAAATAATTTATGGCAAAACTCATTTTAACACGTGTGCATATTTTCTGAGGCCATGGATTAGTGACAGGCCTATCATAACAGATTAATGTTTCGGATCAAAGAAAAGGTGGAGAGCACTGCACTGTGAAGTCACAAAACAAAACAAAATTTTTCCCCCCAAAGCTTAGCCAGTAGATGTCTCTGTTTCACAAACCCTGCCATGGTATCAGCTGCCACATCCTCTCACTTACATCTCCTGCACCCTTCTGATTAGGATAAACTCACCTTTACATAAAAATGGCAAGATGATGTGAGGGTGGTGGTATTTTGAAGCCTGTGTGAAGCTGCCTGGATGGTCAAGACATTTGAAACTCAGTTGTGCGCACCATAAGCAGTAGAGATTGAGACAGCTGCTTAGTTGGAGACTCTCTAATAACTGAATTGGCATAATCAGGCTGCTTTGCACCACTGACAGGGTCTTGGGGGTACCATAATTTCCCCCTTTTTATCAACAACCCGGATTTCCAGTATATATATGACAACAAATAGGGATGTTAGGCTTCCCCTCAGTGCTCTGCATAGTCATCTGCTCCTTCTGAACTCTTCCTCCTCCAGTCCTACGACACTGAGTGAAGCAAGGGGAGCTCCAGACCCCACTGGAGGAGCATATCTTACCTTCTTAAGGACTTACGTATCCCACAAGGAAAACCTCTGCAAAAAGATACTGGACAGAGAGGTGTCTTTGGGAGAGGGAAGGGAAACTATGTGTGATGGCATAACCCTGCAGTTTCTTCTGGCCTTGAGCTGCTGCCAAATTGCAGTGCCTTCTGCAGAATACCCTGCTCAGTGCAGCACGGAGCAGCTTCACCTTCCGCAGAGTGTCACTGGCCTCCTTTGTCTCCCAGAAGTGGCAGTACTGCCTATTCCTCCTGCTGAGAGTTCTACCGTTGCGTTAGAACATGTTTCCAAGCACTCCTTTAAATTCAAAGGGCCAGTTGTATGTCTATGAGATCAGCAAAATAAGGAGCTTGAAACGGCAAAACTGATTTCTGCTTTTGTGAACACAAGTATTGTTGTTATTTACGTAGACTTAGATGGTCTTTCCTGCTCTCTTAGGAATAAACATATGCTATACCATGTTATTTTCTTTAATTCTTTTTGAATTAATATTGCTTGCTTTTCCTCCTCACTTCTAGAGAATTTACAGTAAAACTATGCTTTTCATTCATTAAAACTATTACAAGTTGAAATATTAACCCCTTTACCCTTGATGTAAACAAAAGGATGGCCTTTTCCTCATCAAATGGATAATTTCAATTTGGATGAAACCTGAGGTTGAGGATTTGAAACTGGTTTAAGCTAATGAAAGTCCTGTCTGCTGTTAAAGTTGTTAATTTTTGTCCACCATCTGCAGTTCCTCACCATGCTTTTCTTCCACTTCTCTCATGTCAGGATTAGCACTGGCATGTGTGCATGCATGCCCATGGTAAGCTAGATTGCTGCCCCACCTGCTTGTCCTCCTGGCTAACCTCAGCTCAAAAAGGATAACAGGGATACCTGTTTGGGGGTTGGATGGAGGTGGGATTTTCATGTTTTATTTAGATGAGCCTAATGCAATGGTGGAACCCCAGCCCAAAAGTGGGAGACTGAATGTTAAAAAGGTACATGTTTAAGGATGTGTAAGTAACAGCTAAAAATTTTCATTCCACTGAAACAGAAACTGTTTAATTTTTATCTGCCATCTTTTTTCTAGCTTCTTTACTGAAGACAATATAATTTCTATTTTGTATGCATCAGTACAAAAGGTGTTATTACCTATATATTTTTTCCAAAATATAGGTAAAATTTTAATTAAAATGTAATTAGGAAAGCAAACTATCCAGTTTCTACACTAGCTGAAAATTTTTATTATTAATATACAAAAAAGTTGTGCAACAGACTCTGTAAGAATCCTTGGCAAGTAGGTATGAAAGGGAGTAACAGAAAGGTGAAAAAATTGTTTGAGAACTAATGAAGAAACCTTAATCCAATTTTGTTGTGTCTGACTTTGTGTCATCTTGGTCCTACTTTGAATCTTGCACAGTAAATTGATACCTCTATCCCGATTCACTGTGATGGGCATGAAACCTCCTAAGAACCAGTAATGTCCCAGCCTTACAGCCCTTATCCTGTCTTAGGCCTCCTTCAGGAGTGATTCAGCCAAACTGTAGCTCGCACATAGCACACTGTGCCATCAGATCAAGAAGATTAGCCTTGGTAGATAACTGTGCAGGTTTCTTCCACATGTATTTTCCTTGCCAGCCTTGATATCCCCTCTGTCTTCTTTGATGAGCAGGAAACCTTTCTTTCTCTTATCCCAGCGCACATTTCTAACATATTTTCCCATGTGTGCATTTATTTAGGGCATAACTACAGAAAAGTGTTATGTTCATGAAGTGATTCTTTTGCTCTCAGACAGGTGTGTCAATGTCTCTCATTAATTCTTTGGTGTCTGAGCAGAGGCTACTGCTCCAGTTCGAACTCACTGGACCAGCAAACACCAGCAGATGTAGAGTAATGCTTTCAAGCATATGAATTAAATCCTAGTGGCTAACATATTATAAAGTATTGCTAATTTTCCTAATCCTGGCAGACACTTCAAGCCTCATCTCCAGTAGTATCCTGACCCAAGACGAGTTCAGCAACAAAAATCCCATTTACCCCAGAGCACTCACAATTTCATTAGGCTTTCTAGGAAAAGGCACAGAGTGCACCTAGGAGCATGATCTTCCTGCCACTTCCCCATTCTTCTAATTCCTAAATCAGCTAGTATAGAGTTAAGCATTTTAGATGAGTAGAATTTGTTAGATTTCAATTTTTTTTTGCAACAACATTATAAATTTTCTATTATGTAGGCCTCAAGTCATCTAATGTCAAAGATGTCAGATGATGGGTGAAAATTAAATTGCACATCATACCTATATCATTTAAATAATGAACATACAGTGACATATTCTAGGGGCAGTTCATTTCTAGTTACATTATTCTAAATAATTTCCACATCTTCATTTTTTTGAGCAAATTTTGCAATAAATTTTAATTTTAAAAATGATTTTGTGCAAAACCCTACCAACGTAACAAAACATCTACACTGAAAATAATTTTCTTTAATGACAATATATGCAAAATAATTCGCCAGCTATATAATATGTTTCTTGTTTTACATTATGGTTTTGTGACCATATTTCCCACTGGATTAAACATAGCAATCTGAATTTTAAATCTGACATTTAGAGACTAGGAGTTTTCCTTGATAACAATGGTTTTACTTTATTTTTCAACATTGTTTTAAGGGGTACATTCTTTGCACTGGAGATCCAGTATCCTTGAGTAACCAGAAATCGTTAATAAATATGATTATCACTAGAAGCGAAACAGGGGAAGCTTTGAGGTTAGCACAATGCCCTGGCAGAACACGTTTGACTGGATGAAAAAGTTTACGGAGATTAACACCCACAGAGCTAACCCACTGCTAGGTTGTTGCAGGTTAATGGAAATGTATGGCAACAGGCAGCAACATTAGCAGGGTCTTTATCTTTAGGTCTCATAAATATTCTCCTTAACCCCTGCTAACACCCATGTTTTAGGCTTTTCTAGAAAGAATTAGGATAGATAGCTCCATGGTTATTTTCAGGATTAGGCACATTCAGCTCTGGGTTTCCCCCTCCTGACTGTCAGTTCAGAATTGCCCGGCCTCTTGGACACTTATTTTGGGTCTGTATCAAATGTGGTTTGTTTATAGCTGCCCTTGTCTCTTAACCAAAGGAAGGGAAAATTAACAGCAAATTCTTGGGTAGTAGAGAAGTGACCTCAGGACATTTTGTTTGAAATGTAGTGCTCTATTAAATAAAGCTCTGAAATGCATAAATGAAGGTTCACAATTTTCTGTGCTTAAAAACCAGTTTGGTCATTAAGGTAATATTAAAAGGAGTGTGAAGTTCTAAATCATATATGAGTTTATCTCTCTTTTCAATTCTTTTTTAGTTTCTTTGTATGTTAAACCTCAGAGACTTTATTATATTGAAAAATGGAGCTGGGAAGGGGTTAAGAATCTTCGTTGACTGCAATTTCTCAATCAGCCTCGGGAAGCCTCAGGTCAACTTTGCTCATAAAACTCTGCACAAATATTTCTTTTTCTATCAGAGGAATTCTAATTCCACACACAGACCAGTGCCACTCAGATTATTACACATTATTAAAAATTAATTTAAAAAAATGGTTTGGTCCCTGAAACTGTGAGGAACCAAGCTTTGAAAAAACTCACTCCCATAATAGGAAAATAAATACCAAGTAAAGTCCTCTTTCCTGCTTTTTTAATATTTCTGTTATCCCTTGTTTTTGAATTCTTTCCTCTTTTTCACCCTTGCACAGTACAAATGAAGATAAAGGACTATCCTTATGGAAAAATAAATTTAATGGAACTTAATAGGGAAAAAAAACCTGCTATAGAGATTAATAGGTTTCCACAGAAGTTACTCTAAAAACCATATAATTTAAGAGAAACTTCAATATAAAATGTGAAAAATCACTCCCTCCTGTGGTAAAGCCTGTAAGAGGGTGGGCACAAGAGAAAATACTTCTGTCACAAGGAGGCTGCTATGCTGTGTGGAAGTGGGGCCGGAGTCGCCTGTCCCCTGCAGCATGACACAGACCCACAGCCATGCCCTGGGCAGGGGTGGCCACAGGCGGGTGACCCTTGCAGGAGAGAGCGGGGGGACTTTGTGCTCTTCAGGAAACTGCTGCCAGCTGCTGAGAAAAGGGTGGCTGTGGGTGAGGGGCAGCAGATTTCCTCTTCAAATATTTTTTGGCCATTGTCTTGTCCTCCACCTCAGTTTGAATCATGTGTATTTTCAGAGTTGCCTTGTTCCAATTTGTGGTTTAATAAAACTAAGTCCTTTAGGCTATTTGTGTTCCTGCATTGTAGCAGAGATGGGACTGTCCTAATTCATGATTTTGGTGAATATGGGATCTGAAATACACCCAAGTGGACATAAATTTCTAACCTAGTTCTGATTCCATCCTGGTAACTTCCCATGTGCACACATATGGGCCAAATGAGCGCTGATCCCAACATGAGGATTATTTAAGAAATTCAGTCTCTTCATCAAACTGTGTCATTTGCTTATTTTCTATCAAAAAAAGTTTATAATTCTCACTATATTTCCTAAAAATCTTGTGTGTGTGTGTATGTGCATAAGAGCAATTAAAGCCTGATTTATTGTATCCATCAGGTGGTGGAAGACCTCTACCTCCCCTAAAATGCTTTTACTTGTTTATTTGTACACACTAATAAGCTTATTAAATATGAATATGAGTAACATTCTTTATTAACAGAGTCAGATTGTTCTCTTAACAAAGGTGGCAGTTACTTAGAATTTTAACCAATGTCAACTTTTGAACAAAACTTTTCTCTGCTAATTTACCTTACACTTTCATAAGAATAAAAATAAAAGTAAAAACCCCCACCAAAAATAGGGTTTGTTTATGTTAAAATATTCAGAGGGTAATTTCTTAGGCAGATTTCTCATTTCTTTATACTGCTTTGTAGTAAACTCTGATCATTCAGGTGCTCATCAGAGCAGCTTCTATTGGAGACCAAGAGAACAAAAAAGATTAGGTGAAGCAGAGCCATCATCTCTGCAAAAGGAAGGGGGATGTATCATTTTTGGTGTTTTCCCAGAGAAGACATATAAGCAAAATATACATCACACAAAACTGTACAAATGAGACCACCTGTTAACCACCTGTTTAGCTGATAATTTACAACATTTGATACTTTTCAAAAAGGTCGATATTTGACTGATGCTGGCATATAACCCAAATTCCAAAGCATCTTATAGAGTTCCTGCTCTAATAACCACTGGCATACTTGTCAGCAGTTTGTGGCAGTGAGTAGACTTTCACATACCCAGCTGTATACTTATCTGTTGGACTTTTCAAATTATATGCAGAAAGTACTAAGAAAAAGTCCTGTGAGGACTCAAAAAGTGGAGGAAACAGGTAGATAGATAATATCAGGTAAGTTGGTGACTTAGCATTATTTTCCTTAAAATTTCTGATGCCATGTACTGAGCACCATGGTTCTAGATCAGGTGAGGACATGAGATCATCCCAAGATGGATCAAATCTAAAAGCTATGAAGGTTGTGTCATTTTCTAGAAACAGGATAATGCCCAAAGTTAATGGTCATATTGCAGAAGCAGTAGATGAATTTAAAGTGTGTTCAACAAAAGGGATTTTCTAAAAAGATTGCAATAAAATTTAAAATGGCTCATTCATCCATTCACAAACGTCTTGGAAAGGATGGACTCTAAGAATGTACAAAAGTTTGTTGCAAAATGTAGTTCTTCCACAGCCTGTTCTCCTAGGAAAAAAAATCATGAAAAATAGATGCTGATCACAAAGAAACCATGGGGAGCTCTTAAAAATAGTGCTGGTGAGGACCTACATTCTTCCTGGACCAAAAAAGAAGACAATTTCTATGTTACCAAGATGGGAAGACAGCACAAACATATGTACTTTGATCATATGAAGAATACCGATGGAAAAGACCTTGAAAGAGTTAGTCCATCTGAAAGGGATCATAAGAGACCACCCCCTTGCAGAGGATGAGTGGTGAGAAGATGGTGTGTGACAGATGCTCAGGAATAAGTTACTTATAAATCACGCAAGAAATGGACTGAAGAGGCTCCCAAATGTTGCAGTAAGATGTTACCAATATTTTATGTAGGTTTTACCTTATGTAAGGGGAAGCAAATGTCTCTCATACCTCATTTAACTCATTCATGGTGTTACTCTGGATTCCTGACCAGCCACAAGTCTTGTTGCACACAGAACCTTTCCAGGCCAGTGGGAATTAAGGTCAGTTCTCTCTGTATACATAAATGCAGGCTGAAAACATGGTGTGTAAGATAGTTTGATATCTGATATTCCCACACATTTTCAACACTCAAGATATAAAAGGTGATCATTGGTCCACACAAGAGGATAAATACTCAAGCAAACAAAACAGGACCATATACATAAACAACTATTTAAGTATTAGATGAAACTCTTTATTGTCTCAATTCTATTTTCTGGGACATTTTTCAGAGGACATTTTGTCTTTCTGCATGAGTTGGTTTTAGGTTTGAACCTGGAGCGTGAGCTGCAGAGAGTGGAGGCATTGTGACAACATATCTTCCTTCCTGTCCCCTGCAGGTAGGAGGGTCAGGCAATAAAGACACTGAAGCTCACGGTGTACACATAGCAAGCACAGAGACTTGAGTCTGGAGGGTAAATGTGATTAAAGGGGCACATCTGCTATATTTAGTTCAGTGTCTGTGGGAAAAGGTGGTTCTGAAAAACATTTTTGACAAACTACATTTGCTTATGTTAAAGGCTGGGTAGTTAAAAGTCCAGACAAAAAAACCCATTGAAGGCCATACGAAGAGAACACTTTGCCTTGTTACAGGAGAGCGAATATGTGTTTTATTTTGTGTATTATATGAGAACAAACTTCTGCTGCTCTACATTGGGAACATTCTATCACGTTTGCTTTCTGTCCCTAAGACTTTATTTTTTTCACTCCTCATTTCTTGCCTTATTTTTCCCCTTGACAATTCCTTTTTTTGTTGGAATTATTTGTTTTTAATTCACTCTTATCCTCTTATTCTCAGAGAAAGGCACATTGGTAGAATAATTTTTAAAATATTGGTGAGGAAGAACTTGTTGATGATTTTACTAAGATTTTCTGAAGCTTGCCTGAACTAGATATTATAATTTACCAGTAGTGACTTAGCAGTAAAATAAGAACCAAGGAGCCAAACAAATAAAATGTTTTAGGTTCATTTTTCAGAAGAACTTATAGGAATGTAGTCTGTGCCAAGTAGTAAAGGAACTGTGTTCAGGGACCTCAGGTATAGAGCTGCTAAAACAGATATTTATCACTAGTAAATGTATTTGTGCATGTAAAAATATATGATACTTGTTTCAGAATTGGTTACCTAGCCATTATATCTATGCACAAAAATATATACAAGGTGTATAAAAACAAACATATATTTTATTCAGCTACCTTTCATTCCTTACTTTAAAATGCAGGGAGAGGGCAAAACATTTTAAAATGTGAAGCTACAGAGCTATATTTAATGCCTACAGTCAACTATTTTTCCCTTAGAGGATAAGAAAATTTATTAAAAATTTCTATGTATTTCTTGCCTCTTCCTCGCTTTAAATTTTTCTGCACTTGTCTCCTGAAGAAATCATGCTTGCATTGACCTATTCAGGCTATGCTCCTGTGTTACAAAAGCCATCTAGTGGAGTGGGATTTTTTTATTCAGGAGACCATATGAAAGAGCAGATCCTTAGCTCAAGTAAGGTATCCTAGTCTCATTGATTGCTATGATGCTCTGGAAATTTTCCTCAGCTGATGTTGACCAAATTTTAAACATCCAGTATCCACAACACTTTTTGTTCTGTAGGTCTCTAAATTCTAGTTTTTTTGTTTTGGTTTGGTTTGGGTTTGATTTTTTGTTTTTTGGGTTTTTTTTGGAATAGTTAATATAAAAATGACCAATCTGAGGAAAAATTCTGAGACAGGAAGGGACAAGTGGTTTGCTCACAGTGAACTGAGTGATTTATTCACAGTGAATTGTTTACACATGGAGAGCCTTAAAAAAAAGAACGTGCAAGTTAACTTGAATCATCACATCCTTGTGTGCTCAACTTCTATGACCGAGAGCATGAAGGGACATGTAGGTGAGTTAACAGGTGCTCTGAAATCAGCCCATGGGACCCAGGTTTTCCCTGGTAAGATGAGCTCAACATTGTAACATGCTCTAAGCAGCAGAGAATTGTCAAATTCTACTTATTCCCATGCAAGGGAACCTTTCCCTTACTGGTTTCTTCAGCTCCAAGGCTGAGGGATGCAGGTTTGGGAACATGGGAACAGAGGAAGAAGTTAATGAATTAACATATCTTTCCATTCTTCTTGTTCCAAGGCATTTCACATTTAATATATCGACTGACTTTATTCCACTTCAACACAATATCCCTATCATCATACTGATGCTTTTACAACGTCCATGGTTGCAGTTTTGTGACTGCTCAGCCCTTCCTGGTCACCTGGAACCATAGAAATGCCTGCACATTCCATAATTTTCCCAGAAGGTATTTTTCTGGGGCTGCCTGGTATCTAAAAGATCAGTCCCTAGAATCTGCTGAGATGTTCACCAGTTGCTGTGCATTGGTGGGTATCAGATATAGGTGTTTTAGAGGATCAGGAGGAAGAGATAACAATATTAAGCATTAAAGTGGCCCCTATTGCTTTGTCTACTGTAGCCCCTCATTCTTTAAACCTGGAGCTCTTTATTGCTCCTGTTTTGGCGACTGTTCTTTCAGCAGTTATTGTTTTGCCCTTAAATACATTCCTATTAAAAACAAAACAAAACAAATCAAGACACGCCTTCACACCCCAGAAGAAAAAAAATCCTGGAAGACCCTTTCCATTCTTTTCAATTACCTCCTTTTAGTAATTTTTGACCTAAAGATCTCTTACCAGGAAATAAAAAAAAAAGCTTGGGAGTGAAAAAATATGGATAAGTAGTTATGGGATCAGCCTCAAGATAAGATTCTTAAAGGACATTTAAATGGGACATTCCTTGGTTGTCTTTATTGAAGAGGACATCCTTCCTCTGCAGAAATTCAGTGTAATATCATTGTTGCATCAATAACTGGATAGGATGATACAGCTTGTCTGTCCTCAGGAAGACTCATCTTGCTAAAAATAAGGGAATGGACTCATCTTGAAGACAGTTATCTACATCTGAGCTGTGATATCTGCATCTGCTGTGACCTCCTGTAGGCTACACTGCAAATTTTGGCAATTAAGGAAGAAGAAAAGATTAATTGAAACTAATATGTGGAAAGAAGCTATCCAGTAATATTTAGGAACATGAAGACTTGGTTTGCATGAGAATAAAAGAGCCTGGTTTGCTTAACATCAAAAATAAAAGGTAAGAAACAGAATTTCTTTTTATAAATATTTTATAGGAATAAACACCAGAGAGGTTGGTAAACTGTAAGACAAACCTGGATGAAGAAAAAAAATATATGTAACTGAGATATCTCAGCCAAGAGATAGGTCTCTAGATATCAGAAGAGTAAAGTTATGGAATAGATTTACTATAGCTAGAAGGAGCAAAGGGGATCAAACTACTTCTAAGCTGGTTTTAGGTAAATTTAAAACCGGAATGATAAAAATGTAGTTGCCTGGAATGGGAGGGGATGTGATGATTTTGACTCTTGATGCATTCTTAGAAGTGCTAATGAAGAGTAAGTTGCAGAACAAACATGGTTCAAGATTCTAACATTTTTAATTTCTGATCATGAAGACAGCCAAAGAATGCAGAAAACCAAAAATATTTCCTAAAAGAGGAAGTAAATTTTTGTTGTACATATTTTCTCCACTCCATCATTATTGCATCTGCCAAATTTTGGATAGGAAATTTATTGCATATTCTAATTTAACTGTATAATCTTCTTTGTGACCATTCATTTGGTGTTCAGAAACAAGAGGAATGGTCAGCTTACTTTTCTGATAGACTTTTGTCCATTAATCATTCCTGGTGTGGACTGAAACAAAGTGAATCTGAAGATTACATTCTCTCCACTAAAATTATATTAATTTTATTTTATTTTTTTTTTTTATTTCAGTCCCCTCCATTTAATATACTGTTCCTATTTATTTTCTCTTCATTTATTGTTGGTATGGGTGAAGTATCTCCTGCAATTTGTTTTAATTTCCTAATTCAAGTCTAATGCAATTCAGTCAAAGACCTTAGACCTGAAGCCTAAAAGTCAGGGTGACTTTCCATAACTCTCATTTGCTCACTTTCCATATCCAAATTAAATCTAGTCTCTTATGGAAGACCTTCCATAGACTTCACACCTATTTTACAACTCCTTTCCGGTGTGATTCTCTCTCAAACCTAATGAATCCCTCAGACTGACTTGCTGATATCAGTGATGATGCTGATTTATGTGATAGCATATTCAGAAGAGAAATTTATGTGTAAAAATACGAAAGAGCAAAACAAAAGATTCCTTCACCTTCTGGCACTGTTATCACAGCAGTATCTGAGAAGTGAACCTTCTGTCTTCTGAAATCTGTGGTGATGATTCCTCAGTGCTTGGTGTTATGACAACTTTTGCCTGCCCTCTGACATGGGCATTACCTTCTGAAATACAGGATGCAATAGAAAAACTTACTGCCATAGAAGTTATAAAGATGGAAAAAAAGAACAAAAATACATTTATTGAAAATACACGTCTCGGTATTATACTGTAAGATCTGAAAAATTAAAAATTTCTCTAAAATATTTAAAAGACAATAAGAGACTTTTTTATTTGCAATGATTTTAATTTTGTTTCTCATTATGGTGTGAGAAATTCAGGGTAACAGCACTGAAATAAATGAAATTTCTCCAGATTTATGTAAAGAACTGAGAAAAAAAAATGGTGTCCCATTGACAAACAGGACCAGTTGGAGATGAGTTCAGCTCAGCTATGGAGTTCTTGTGGCACCTGGGGAAAGTCAGTCTTTTTGTAAGTGATCCTGAAAATATGTAGAAACTTTGGGTAGGTCAGCTTGCATCTGGTTTTGAAATTTCATTTACATGTTGCACTTCTTTTCACCTACCTACCTACCATTATATATAGAATATATGCTTTCTCACTGCATATGAAAAGTGGCTTTCAGGGTCAATTAAATGATCTTGCTATAAAAATAATAATAATTAAATATATGAAGATGCCATTAGTGGTATAATTAATATCCTTTCTTTTTTCTTTCTTTTTTTTAAAATTATATGTATAAAAGAAAAAGAGTAAAAATTTTCAGTCTAATAGTACTGAAAATATTTCAAACTATATTGTATGGTCCTAAATAATCAACAAGAGTGCAACACAAAGGGTGTAATGATTTTTTAATGTATAATTCCTCATTTATTACTTTTCACAGGGAGCTTAGATGGTGAATGGAAATAACATTTTACAACCATTTACAGTATCATTCTCTATAGGACAGCTCCAAGTGAGGCAGGAAAAGGATGGGATTAAAGTGGAAATAAATGAAAAAATAAAATATTTCCTTTTGAAGATTACATGTTTAAAGAAAAAACTTTGTATTTTCAGTTAAACGGTCCTTTGCACCCAGGGAGCCTTTCTTTCACTCAAAGAATGCTTGTTAGTAACAATTTCTTGTTGGCAAAAGTTAAATGTCTTTTCTTTTTGATCTTAAAAGTTTAATTCTTCTATATTAATCCTGCTCTTAATCAGACAGATTTACCAAGACTTAAGAAGGACACATGTACACACACAGCAGGGAACAGACAAGAAAAGAAAAAAAAAGATGACAACTCCTATTTATGGTTAAGCTTTGGAAAGATATAATTAATTCAGAACCCAGATTATTCAGGATTCAAGGGACGGTAGCTTGCATTTCCTATCAGTGCAGATTTTAGCCCTGGAAGGTAATTTCTTTTTTTTGACAGAAATTCTGGAGCCTTCACTTCTCCTCTTCAAAGGCCTCCCATACCAATTAAAAACTGACTGCATATCATTCTGGCGCCCCATGAAGGAAACTCTTTGTTTCTTCTGCATCATAGGTGCTGCAAGCCAACCAAACTACAAGTCCATGAAGTTTCACAACATTAAGAAACATAAAAAATATAAGGGACAAGTTAAACAGATGGGTGAGTTTGAGCAAATGTCATGTTACAATCCCCTGTCAGGAAATGAGGCTTTACATCAGATGGTGCTTCAGTCACATGTCGATCTGACTTGCAGTGAAAGCATTGAAAAAGAACCTCTTTTAATTTAATTTTTTTTGGCAAATTGGTTGGTTGCATAAAATAATGCCTTGTTTTGCGGGTCAGTTGTTGATTTTAATGTAATCAGTGCACCCAGCTCATTGGCCTAGGCAGTGGTGAGCCTCACCCAGCCGTGGTAAGTCTCAAAAGGCAGGATGAGGAGGTAAAATTACAACTTAATAGCACTTCCTGCAGAACCTTTTCCAGCTTCTAGTGATTTGTAGCTTAGGATTTCTTGAGAAAGAGCTCTTGAGGAGTTCTCCTCCACGACATTTGATCAGTTGTCTCTTGAAATCACAAAAATTTCTGACATTTGTAGCATCCTGGGGCAATGAGCAAAGATATTCTTTGCATAGAAAAATATCTGCATTTATTTGTTTTCAATTTTCTAGTCACATTTGTTGTCCCCTAGATGTCATAATGAGAAAAAGAGAGTACAGACATTCTGATTTTATCTTCTGTGAAGCATACATGGATTTTATGAATCTCCACTACTCCCTCATTCCATCCCAGTATTTCTTTTCCGGTCTGACCAGTCCTTTATTTTAGTTGTTCTTTGAAAATAAACTATTTCTCACCTTTGATTACCCACATTGGCTTTCTGCTTGAGTTCTCTAGTGTCTGGCTTTGAATATTTTTTGAAAGGGTAACAGACTAATATTTTAGATGCAAAACGTAATTCACAAAAATAACATAATTATATTTTAATTTTAATTTAGGGTTTAAAGCTTTTTTTGTTATGTTTTGCTCCTCTGAAGTACAGTGACAAGTTTATTCTGCTTTAGCAGAGGTGTCAACAGAATTTAAATTTTCTCTTTCCTACAATTTAATTAACAAGTGGACTGGTGCTTCTGTTGTTTTCCTTGGCTATGTACTCTATGTGTTAGCATAGATTGAATTTATTCTACTGTTCATTGCTTTGAGGACAGAAGAGAAAGTTCTGAAGCATTAAAAACGCTCTCATCAGACTGTGAAGGTGCATGACACAGCGTTGTGGTGCAATTTTCAAACCAGGGACTCCCCAAGTAGTTCATGCAGGACAAAAAGTCTTTGTTTTCATATGCTCATCCAGCTTTAATATATGCTGTCTCTACTGGGAGCAGCCACATATGGTCACTCCTCTCTGAATTCTTGTAGCTGCTTTTCTTAACCTGAACAACACTGAAACAACCGTGGTCTTCCCATTTCTGCAGGAATAGCTATCTCAGGATCTGCAGCGGCAGCTGAAGGGTTAATTCCCAATGGACACAGAAAAGGCAAACAGTCTGGGTGCTGGTTTGTAAAACGAATTTTCAATGTGTAGCCCACAGACTATCATTGATTGCGGTAAATAAATAAAACCACTCCTGACTTTTATTGTTGTAGGGAGTAATTATAATTCACAGGGCCAGACCCTTTGTGCCACAGAATGCTTCATTTGTGGTTTGCATGAGCAGATACATTAACTTCTGTACGCTCTTTTCATTAGAACGCTATTACTCATTGAGGACTGATCAATATATCATCTATACAACATCTTGAATGTGGATGTCTGGACCCATTGTGGGCTTGCTGATAATGACTTCTTTATTCAAGCCAGCTTGTAGGAACAAGGAGATAAAGAAAAGGGAAGAGAATTATAGCATATGCTCATGAAAGTATTCTAAAGGTTATAAACAGAAAGCAAGAGAAAAGCTACAGGGTAGGGAAAGCGATCATAGAGAAAAAGAGTGTAAAGGAACTGAAAGTTGAAAAGGAAAAAAGGTTAGAGTTTCACTGTATTTCTTTTTCTGACATTATGCAAAGCAAGCTAAGTTTTAATAAACCTTCTTTTGAAACTAGTCCTCCCCTTTGGGATTATATTGCCCTTTAGGTTTTCATATCCTAATGCTCTGCTCATCTTGTGAGGCATTTAAGTATTCCCAGTGAAAGCAGAGCACCATTTTCCTTCCCCCTTGCAATCTTTTATTTATCTTTTGTTCTCCTCCTTTCTCTCCTCTCTCCCTCTACCCCAAATAAACTCTCTGGGGCTCAAAGGTTTTATTTCTTTCATTAACTTTTAATTTCTTGTGCATTATTTTTTTCTTTCTGTTCCAAGCTTTTCTAATGCTTTTTGTCAAATTTTATACCATTTTACTAGAACTTTAATGTGTGGTGTGACAGACCTCAGCTTGATTCAAACTCACTGCACTCTCCATATCTGGGATATATTTTGGGAAATGGTAATGAATAGAAAATTATATACCCACAAAACACTTTATTAATTTATTCTGGCTTTTTTTCTTGCTGGTCCACTTTGGCTTCTGTTTTGCTGTAAAAAAAAAGAACTGTAATCCTTTTTGTAGATTGGAGTGGAGATGACACACAGTTGAAGGAAATACAGAAAGATTTAGAATTGTTTTCAAGAAATAAAGAAATAAGAAAAAAGAATTTATGAAAGAATGCTGAAGGGAGCCATAACAAGTTTCAGCCTTGGGGTGGGAAGAAAAAAATGCATTGTTTTTTTCTGAAAGAAATCAAAACCAGTCTGATCATAAAGCAGATCTTCATCAAGTAAGTATTTTAAGTACAATGACAACTGAAATCAACCCACTGTTAATGGTGCATGAAGTTATGTAACTGCATAATGCATACAGGAAAATTAAAATCTTGTGAATTGATTTAAGAGGTTCAACAGCTCAAGAGGAGCTTGCAAAGGAGAAGAGTACTTTCAGTGACAGAAGGTCAACACCTGGAAGTCAATAAGAAGTTGAGGTAATAAGGAGGACAAATCAGATTTCTGATGCTGACTGAAAATTAACAATTAAAGATCTTCCGTCACCTTTTAAGAAATATTTCAGAAGAGGAAGTTGGTTTTGACTTCAATCCAGCAATCTAAAGGTGCTAACTTTATCCATGGAGATTAGGAACTAGATATTTACACTGCGAAGAAAGATAAGCAGCATTGCAAACTGCCATAAGACTGATTGAAATATTACCCAGTATATTTTCATAACAGAGATGATCAGAACAGCTGGTCTTTTTTCTTTTTTTTTTTCACATGAGAAACAGATAACTGCAATTTCTAATAAGCTTAGGATGGGAAAACTTTTTTGCCAAAAAAAAAAAATAATAGAAGTCCTTCTGTGTTCAATACCCAGCTCCTTCCAATAAATTTTTGACTAGAATGCAAATATTCTATTTTGGCATATGTTCATTTGTCAAGTGACATCAAATATTGTTATTTGGAGGTAGGTACCAGTAACTGTACTCTGTTTCATCTGGTCCAGTGCTTTACAAATGTTGCAGTTCAGGCATCTCACTTGTGCCTCGTGGTGAACTGTAAGGCTGCAGCATGAAAATTATAGGATGGCCTTAATCTGCCCCAGTTTCCACTTTCTGTGAAGGTGAGAAAATACCGTTTAATGAGTAACCCTGTATAAATTAAACTTTTCAGTTTGGTAATCTGTATTGGGTAAAGACTCCAATCTCCAAAAGAAAGAAAAACAAAATTGTGTAATGAAAAGGTAAAACCGGGGAAAAAAATTAGCATTCAAGTTCTAGCTGGCAATCACCCTGGGTGGCTGGGCAGACCTGGTTAATCTCTGCCCAGTTTTTATCAGACCCCAGACACACAGTCAGCCAGGTATGACCTCACCTAGAAAAGGCTCTGCAGCCCCTGTGCTGATGCAGGGCTCGTGCAGTACAATTCATAGTCCAGAGATTCCTGCTCAGGGTCCATAAACAGCATGTGGAGAGAATTTAAACACAGCTCTAGGATGCAACACAGCACACTGTTTGCTCACTGCACTCTGGCTTTTTAACCTTGGTGCCACTGCATTTCTTTGTAACTTGCTGTGATTCTTGCCTGTTTGTCCAGCCCTAATAAAGGCACAACGCATGATTCCACTTCAGTTTATTGTGTTAGGGTTCACGATGCATTCCATAATGTGTTAGTTCTTCTGGGGGTCAAATATGGAGATGCTTCAGACTGCTTTATGTATAATGTGCCTTTTAGACTCCAAATTGGTGTGTCTGGTTCTATGGTATTCCAGCAACTTTATTCTAGTGGTTTATAATTAGTTGTGGTGCTGAAGGAGAGGTTCAACAAACCAGTGTGTTTTGTACTTTGTTTCTGCTTTCTCCTGCTTCTGCCAGACCTCTCAAACCTTTCTTAGTGTGACTGACATTATTATTGCAGTCTTTGACTCTGCTTCTATGAAGAAATTCTCCTCTGCATGGGTTTCTCCTGTAGAATTTTTCCTAGCTGGGATGTTCCAGCAGTATTAGGTAAAGCAATCCTGGGCTCAAGTGGGACAATATATTAGCGGTATTCATTGAGCCCAGAAGCATTTGAGATTCTAATGTTCAACAGTTTGTGTCCTTTAAATATCCTTGGAGGTCTTGCAGCCTGTCTTGGGACTGGGAACTCGAAAGTCTCTTCTCATTAGCCCTATTGAGGCAGCAGCCACAGTGATCAGTCCATCCCTAGGATTTGGCCAGTCCAAAGACCATTTTCCTGCAATCACCAGAAGCTAAACAGCTCAAATTGCTGCCCTCTGGTATTTCTTACCACTGTACAGATTTTCTTAGCTTCAAATAGTCCTGAATAGACTCCATAATTGAAGGCCTGCAATTAGTGTCTTTGCATATCCGGTTCTCCAGCTGGTAAAAAGAAGAAACTCAGACTTCTTATCTTCAAATTCTTCTCTCCTTTCTGTGCATTTCAGTGCTTTTCTGTTCCTTATTCCTTATCACAATATGACTGAAATACTTATAAAGTGATTACCTTTTGGAACAATTTAAACTTCACTGCTTCATAAGCTTCCATTCTTTTTGCAACTGAAAAATTAAATAAACTCTGCAAAAAGATAAATATTTTATGTTCTGTACCCTTTTCCTATTGCCCAAATGTGTCAATCTTCTCAGTTATTATTTAAACACTATCTTTGCACCTCTTTTTTTTCCTACTAAGTGTAATAGAGGTTCTTTCTTGTATAGAGTTCTTTCAAGTTATTTAAGACAGCGTTTGCATTAAATATATTACATTAAATAAATTGTTTCCCAATATACTGGAAAAAACCCACATTATACTCACATATTTCACTAAAAATTGCCTAAAATAGTAATAAAAAGTACTAAAGAATTGTTTTCTCTAGAGACCTATGATGAATTCTATTTTATTCATTTCTTTAAATAACAGCTTGGTTTTCATATAGGGAATAAGCTCCTTACATAAAAATAGTTGAGGGCCTTTGAATGTTTAAAGATAAGAACAAAATTTGGAATAATCTGAGCAAATTCAGAAATCTGATCTGAAATCCTTTTTATTTTTCAGGTAGGAAGATTTTTCACCCATGTAGGCATTATCAGCTGTGCCTGCAGCTAACACAATTGGCTTTTCTGTGGGAAATGCTGCGAGGGACACTGAAACCAAAGGATGAGAGAACAGGACCATGGCCTGCAAGTACCATATTGAGAGAAGGTAAACAGCATCATAAATGCAAGATAGGTGATCAATTTACTTATTTGGGAAAATGAAAGGTCCTGAACCTTGTGATACCTTTAGACTCTACACTGAAAAAAGATGGTCAATTACAGTAAATGGAACGGAGAGACACAAAAATTATGAGCTAAAAAAAAAGCTGACTAGGAAAGGCTGAAGCAGCCAGGGTTAAAGCTGAAGAAGAAAAGATAGGGGGGAAAAGGTAATAATAAGGTGAGATATGCAAAAGGCTGCCATGAAGAGGAGAGTCCAAGTGCTCTCCAGATAATGGATGATACAAATGAAAATGGGTTTATACTACAGCAAGAATGCTCCAGAGCATCATCCCTGTTTTCCAGCGCGACAGAAAGTCCTGGAAAAGATTTGGTGGAAAATATGGTGTCTACACAGACCTGTATAAAAAATGGATCTTGAGGGGCTCTTTCTATTTCAGTCTCTGCACCAAAGCAAACACTCCTACCCGCGTGTTTGCCACAGCTATTTGTCAACCTGTTCTGGGATGTCTCTCTATATCCCCAGGCTGGCTATTCTAGGTCTTCATTAGACTCTCCTTTAGGTGCCTTTCTTAATGTCCTGCCATAATTGGTGATGAAAAAAAGAAAATCTTTGTGTATTTTGTAAGCAGCAGTACTCACCCAGCCCAGCAAAACCTTATGTGGAGTTCCTTAAAACCAGACGAGATAGCAGCAGCAGATACTACCATGGATAGGGAGTTAAAAGGGAGTTGTCCTTTCGGCACTTGACTGAAGTTCTTCCAACATGATTTCTTTTTCTCCATTTGCCAGCAGTACACCTGCATGGTTGTAGAAGAGGGTACTAAACACAGAGGTACATGGGGATCCAAGCATGGGTTTGAAGCGCAAATAACTGAAGCCAAGCTACCTGGCAAGTTTGTGTGAAAGAACCTGGGTGAGCTTGGAAAGCCTGTGCTGAAATTCAAGCTGGTTTCAGATGCATGTTCCTGGGTTTCCCAGGTTGCCTCTGCACGAGCTGCAATAAGCATATCCTTGGTATCAAGATACTGTAATCCAAAGAGCAGTCTTTGTCATGCAGACCCTGTTCTACTTGTTGTGATTTTCAGTGTGAGAACTGTAAATTCACTCTCTTATTTTTGCATTTGATCAGGAAGAAATTTCACATGAAACATCATTGTTCCATGTAATTAAAAAAATTACGAATGGGTTAACTTTACTTGTCCTTAACTTCTCTGAGTGTTCTGTATGTCCCAGGGCCCTGGTTTTTAGAGTAATGACATAATCTGAAAGCATCTGTCAGTATACTCATTGAGCCATATGAGTGAACCTGCAATACTTGCATGTCCTGAGGGCCCAATGAGGTTGGCTGTTTGGTACTCCACTAGCCAGGTTTGTTCTCATATCCTGGTGAGCAGCTATATGCATATCAATTTTATCTTCCAATCAATATTTGAAGTATATGAAGCATGCATTTGTGTGTTTAGTATGGACCCTCATGACTATGTGAGAATGTGTTCTAAAAAGAGCGTGTGGAATGTGAAAGGAACATGAGTGATGTACCTCTGTACAGTCATGCCAAACAAAAGTAATTTGAGATTGCTATGGTGGAGTGGTGGAGGCTTTTTTTCTGGCTAATCTCCACTTTTTGTAAGCTGTTGTTTGTGCAATATTAGTATATTTCATCATCTAAACTGGAAAAATTTGTGTTCTTGTGTAACTTTTCTTACTTTGTACATGGAAATCTTTGATGACTGCTCAGATGGATAAACTAAAGGATTTGCCTGAGTGCTTGAGGTATTAGCGCCTCAGTTATTATCATTCTTTGGAAAATGAAACAAGGCCACAAAGAGGTCTTGTATAAATTAAAAATGAAGCAAAATGAAAAAGTAAATAAGTCAGGAAAAATAATTAGCTGACATACGTTAATTTTTTAAAAATACTTGTTTGTGGAACAAACTGTAATTAAATCCTTAGTGAGCATATGGTATGCAAATACTAATGTAGTTTATTAGTATGTATTCAGCAGAATATTTGGGCAGATCATTCACATATACATATAAAAGCAAGCTGAAAACTAGAGTGTGAAAATTAGAGCAGTCTAGGAATGATGAGTGTTCATTCTACTGATATTTTTGGTTTTGGAGGAATCCAGCAAAATAAAACCTCTGTAAGGGACATAAAGTTATTTAATTTTTTAATGAGTGTGCAGGTCTAAGATGAAGACAGGGTGAAACCAGTGGTGTTAGGCTAATTAAACCTACTGTCTTTTCTTTACAATTTTCTAACACCAAGTATTGAATTAGATGTAACCACTTTTAACAGTTCTGGCTCCAGTTTTCCATACTATGTACGCTCAGTCATGCTGGAACAGTTCTCTCTTTACTTCAACCTTTTAAGAGAGAGTCCTTCTGAAAGTTTTGTTCCAAGACCTGACTTACTACTTTCAGAGTGAGATTATGAAGATAATCTTCATAAGCAATTTTATTTTACATTGTGGTCAAATTAGCATTACTTAAAGCAAGAGAAGTTAAAAATCAGTAGTGACTCATAATGTGAGCATGAGGTATTTTTTAAACACTGGGACAAAACTGGTCAATTCTTGCATTTTCTGATAAAGACTTCCTAACATGACCTTGTGACAGTTTTTGTTGTGCAGAACCAGTAAGCTGGGATAAGTGAAGGAGAGAATAATGACAAAATAAATTTGGATTTATGCAGTGCGAAATCCAGGGATTTGTGGAAGGGAAAGGAGCAGCGCTCTTGGCTTCATGACAAACTGCATTCCTTCCAGCTGTGCTGTCTCTGGGGCTACTCAGAGAGCACAACTGAAACCACGTAACACATCTGTACAAGATCTTGGTCTCAGATCACAGGCAGTGGATCAATCCCACTACCATTTTTTGGGTTCTTTTTTTCAGAAGAAAATAATACCAAGAATGAGATCTGTTAGGATTATTGGAAATGTTGAGGTGTTTGCTTTTAACAAATAGTATCCTGAACAACATGTTACAGGTCCACATACAAAAAAAGAACACTCACTGCATCTATACAACATTTTAAAAAATCTGATATCACTTGTGATAAGTGCATTTCCATTGACCATAACACAGCTCCAGGAATTCACACAAGCTGAAATGGTGTCTTAGTACATTGACATGGTGTCTTAGTGCATGAAACAGATGAAATACTCTTAGAACACTACGGTAATACATTGGCTGACAAATGTGTATGTTACCTATTTTTTTATTGGACATTTACAGTTTTGGTGTTTGTTGTTTTTGGTTTTGTTTTTTGTGTTTTTTTTTTTTCCATAGTCTTCACTATAGAAAATTGCATACTGAGGGAGAGGACTTGACTGACTTTTTAAATTGAATTCATAGGAAGCCCCATCTTGAAAACAGCAGTAGTGTGTGAAATGAGACTGCAGAGCAAAGATTAAAGCAGCAGAACAACTGCTGAGTATTGTTACAATATGGTTTCAAGTTGTGGCACAATGAAGAATATTTTCTTAATAATTTTAGATGGTAGAATATTTCTGCATGTCGAAGAAGAAAAAAGTGTTTTGCTTTGTTGCTGCAGTTCTAGCACATACATGGTCAACAAAGATTTATCCCAGAGTGATGGAACTCCAGCAAAGCAGAAATGTACCTTAAACCAGGGAAGCTTGTCATACCTTGCTTTCGTCTCCACTGGTACAAAATTCACTGATGGTGAGAGCATTTCTGATTCCACTGATGCAAACCATATTTGGGCTAATGGAATTTTTTCTCAATTCACCAGCAGAATTGAGGTCTTTTTGCGCTTATGTTATATGAATTGCACCTGAGACATTGCAGTCATTGTGTATCTTCAGAAAAAAACCAAACCCCCTTTCTTATGTAAAGCCTAAAGCACTGTAAAATCATATTTTGCAGGTGCAAAGACAACACATTTTTTTAGTGCATGGAGTTATGAGTCCATTGTTTTGAAAGGAACATGTAAGAACTTATGATTCTAAAGATTCAGTAGCATGTTCTCATTGCAAAACAATTTTCAGCTTTCCAGTTGCCTTTCTAACTTTTCACTCTGTCTCTGTACACCTTCTCTTGAGAAAATTAAACATGTTTGTCCCACCACATTTATTTGGATAAAGTGTAGTCCACCATTCAATATTAAAAAAACCCCAAACACTATTTTACTATGAATTAAACATTGATTTTTAAATTTGCTGTGGAGTTTGGGTGTAATTTAGTTCTAAAAACCTCAGAATCTTACACCTTAAGCCTACTATAATATTTTCTAAAAAATGAAGTTATTAGGTTTATTTGACAGTCTTGTATTTACTGCAAGTGAGATAATTCTGCAAAGTATGAATTCTATTATCCTTTTTATATGCTAAAAAGAAAAGAACTTTTCACCTATATTCAATTCATTACATCCTCTCAACTGAGATACTTTTATTAGATAGCTAAGATATGCAAACAAAAATGGTTTAATTGAATATTCTCTGTAGATCATTAATTTTTAGGATAAACCCTGAATACATCACAAAATACTGTTGCATTCAGGCAAAAATAATCTGAAACTTATCCTTTTTTCACTGAAGTCCTCCATGGGCTCTAAAGTTGATAATCAAGATTGAAATAACTTTATAAAATTTTATAGATATTTCTGTGAATTACAGATATTTTTTAGGGAAATGGATATTGCTCAGATATCATACTAGTTGAGATCTGAATTGTGGCTGATACATTTCTGGATTAATCAGTGGAAATTGCCATATATATGTATCACATATGTTTAGAAAAATTACTGTTGTATTCAAAATCCATGATTTTTTGTGTTGTTCCTCTTCAAAAAACAATGCATACCAGCACACAGGATGTTACTGGCACAATTTTCCTTTTAATTTGTGAATTTCAGATTCCTACTAAAGTTTTTGGGTTTAGTTTCAAATGTAAACCTACAGCACTTTTATTTAAAATCTTAAGTGTACTTCCTTTATTTTAAACATTAAATTTCCTTGTCCACAACATTGCACGTGTTTAGATGACAAAAAGGTGCCAAAATATGGGTGTTGTCATTCAACTACTCCAGATGGCACTTTAGACAAACCAAGAACACCACACCAGAATGCTACATTATCCTATTACGGCATTTGGGAACAGTTCACATACTATATAAATGAAATTGCAAGTCCCAGTAGTTTACTGCATATTTGATGGTTTAAGAACACTGGCAGAACAAAGTTTGTAAATAGAAGCAATGTATAGTTTTAAGACTAGTTTTTACAGTTAGGAAATGTTGGTCAAACTGCCAAATGTACAAGATTTTTAGGTTTATGTTCAAGACAGGTGTACAAGAATCTGGAAACTTGTCAAAAATTCCCAGCTTTATCAATTGATCAAATGAAAGATATCACAGCTCCCAATTGACCTGATCCTCCTATGAACAGTCATCTCAGTTTTTCTTGTGTTACCATTATTTGTAGTGCTATTTTTCTAAACAAAAGCAAAAAAAGGAACAAAGAGAGACAGCATCTTGTAAAAACAGTTGTTATAGCTCGGGAACAAAAATAAAAATAAAATAAAATTTAAGCCATTCTGCTACTTTTCCAGAAAGACACAGACACCCTTGTGTGGTACCCTTAAGTACTTCCCAGTGGCATGGAAAGTTGTAGTCACTAATCCATCGTTACAGGCAGTCAATGTTTTCTGTGGCAGGTAACACAAGGAATTACCTGGAAAAGGTAATTGCCCTGTGGAGATGCAAGGAAAGGAACTAGTTAACCTGAGCCAAGGCCTGCTGCGACATAGCCCCGTACAGAGCCCATTTGTGATTTATGAAACTGGAACTAGGTGAGGTTCAAGAGCACATGTTAATTTTGCTCCATAATTTTCTGGTGATAATAAAATTTTCATAAGGAGCACATAAAGAGGAAATGGGGGATACAACTTGCCACCTTTGGTGGTGGAATTGAAAGGGACTTTGTTAAAATGTAAAATTTTGCTTACCTCTGCATACTTCCAGTGTCAGTGGTTTGTCATATCCAGATGGATGAGTGGTCTCACAAATCCCAGGAAATGTTCCAAAGAACTGTGAGTTAGCAGAAACCCTTTATAATATAACTTTATAACATAAGTTGTCTAATTCTTGTATGTCTCACCAGAGTGAAAACATGTCTAAAGTTCAGTTGCTACAACCTTAAGAGCACGTAAATAGAGCAGTAACCAAACAGTTCCTCTCTGCAAGTGCTACATTAGATTTTAAGTAGACAAGAAGTCATAAGGGATGTGATTCTAAACTCTATTATGAAGAGAGTAAACCAGACTCATATGTGACCTATACATAGTAGCTGTATAGCTTTATAGAAATATTTAAGGCAGTGGGTTAAATCCAAAGACTAAAGGAACAGTATTAAAAATATATGGGAATGTTCTCATGCATGATGGTCATTTTGAAGTGGAGTTAGAAATCATCCAAGAGAGGAAAATCTCAGCATTTTGCAGAAGTAAGTTTCATGCATGGTCAAAATAGGAATGTTTCCTGGAGAAGGATGTAGGAAAATTATTCTAAGTAGTGTTAAAGACATTGAGGCAGTCATGAGAAAGTTGGTATTACTTAGATGTGAAGCTCTTCTACCAATTCTTTTCAGTGTAGACCACATAGTGGGTCTGGCATCTTGCAGTGATGGCTGATGTGTGAAAAGAAGGAAGTAGAAAGCTGATGCCCTTGATGGTGAAGGGATTAAACTCTGCTCTATGGATGGCCTTGAGTACCAAAGCTACTGATTATGTACTCTTTGTGATAGGCAGGAATCATCCAGAAGACTCAAAATACTATTGAAAACAGTTCAGGCCTATTATTACTGTACTCCTCAAGGTTCAAACAGAGCTAGTTTTTCAAGTTTCAAAACTATTTTACACCAATTAAAACATAACATGAACTCAAGTATTGTCAACCCAGTTGTGCAGAAACTTTCTTACAGCATAACTTGAAAAGTAATAAATTCCCCACAGTTGCTGTGTTTCTTGGTTTATGCATACAAAAAAAAGTTTGAAACATGCTAAATCTGAGATGTTAGTGGCAATTTATCCATTAGGAACTGACATCAACTAACTCAAATGAAATGGACAAACAGCAAGTAATACTTGTAATTTGTTGACTCCATGGGCCAGATTTTAATTATAAAGAATTTGTATCACATTAACAGTATTCTGACAAGTCAAATTTTCCTCAAACTTCTTTTTGTAAAGGGGATATTAAAGAAAACCCATAGGTCTGTGATTTTATTTGATTGTTTAAAGAAAGAAAAGTGCCTTTTTATTTACCTGATACCAGGGAATTCCAAGGGCAGGACACATTCTTTAATAAGGCCATGAACTGTATATCACAAATAAGACTAGTAATAAACTCTAATACTGATGTTATAAAAGCTTTTGTAAAGCAAGGTTAATAGCATGACAATAGTAAACATCTCAGTCAGCATAAAATGAAATGAAGCCTACAGTATTTTAAATGCATGGGTCCTGTGAAAATGGATACCAAGGAAAGACCTTTTGTTCATAAGCTTCTATATATAAAAAATTCAGTTTTCTGCTTGTGTCTCAGTTGAAGGTCATCTGTATACAAGCAAGAGAAATAAAACTACCATATGTGTCTGCAAAATGCTGGGATTGCACAGCAAAGTTTACATTATTGCCAAGACAAAGCTTTAATAAAAAAATTAATATTATTTATGAAATTAGAAAACTTCCATTATTTTTCTGTTAATTAATATCAAGGCCAGACATGTGTTGTATTCATTTGTATTTATTGCTTTTTTTCTCCTTATTTTCTTCCTGAAAATAATTAATACAGTTTATCAGGGGACAAAAAGTCACTTGTCTAATTCAGCCCTAAGACTAAATTAAGATAATCTCATAAAAATGTCAGTTTGTTTAGCTGGCCAGTTTCTGAAGAAGCACTGTGTGTCAAAGATCACCACTGTGTCCCTCATTCAAAAGGAAGAAACAGAAGGATATCCAAGTTCAGGATCACATTTACATTTTGATGGGGTCTTGCACTGCTGGTTGGAATTAAGGATGCTTTCTGAAATTGGTGCCTCAGTCTCCAATCAGTTTCTCCTATCAGAAGGCATTTCCAGAGGGAGTATGTACAGAATATTTGAACTAATAAGCAAATGCAAACACAGTGATTTTCAGACAAATAATCACTTTTTTTCTCTTTTTTCTTTCAGCAAAGAACACAAATTTCCTCAATTTGTAAAAACTATAGAGTATTGGAAAGTTTCCAACACCATTTCTCTTCACTGAGAAAGCACAAAATAAGAATTACAATACCATCCAGCAGAGAGTAGGGTATTATTTGCTTGTTCTTTCTTAAAGGCGATGTACCTAGGCTCATTCTGGTGAAAATGTAGGACATCTAACAAAATATATAGACTGCAATAGGCCCTTTTCTTAATCTTCTAGAATAGGGATTTTCTACATCTTTGTCTAACAATTTTCTCAATTTGCCTGTTGAAAACTCTGTTGATCTCTAACCTTCTCTCCCCAAAAAGAAAAAGTAAACCAAACACAAAAAGGTAGGAAAGTCTTAGAAAATGGTCTTTGGTTTTTTCAAGAAAGATTTCCTCTTGATATCAGATCATCTTAAGATATAGATCACTTTTAAAATATTGTGTTGTACTCTGGACATGACAACTCTGTTAATAGATATAAAAAAAGAAGCATAGCACCACCTGTTTTACACGCTTTTGTCTCCTTCTTCTTAAAACTCATGAACTACAATGAGTCTTAAACGCAAAGGCTTGTTAGAACATCATGGTAGTTTGATATGATAAAAGACAAACTCCAGCAAAGGATGACTATAATTTCTTAGTTTAAAGCTAAAAAAAGAAAAATAGTAGTTCACTGAAGTAGGAATATGCATCCATTTTTTCACAATATTTACATTTAGGAAGGAGAGGCCAGCTTTATCTTTTTCAAAATTCTCTTTCTATGCATACCAGATTTTCCATTGAAAATTCATTACCTTTCTGGGTATCACTATAACACTGAGTAACCTTCTTACTCTTTTGGAGGATTATTAGTGTAGAGGATTCACTTTTCCCTCATCCTGGTTTTCATTAACTAGTCTCTACATATTCAGCTTTTGGCTAAAGTGGCTTGCACAATTTCTAGAGGTATATAGAAGAATATACTAAAGATAAATTGAAGGGTCATATTATTTCTGCTTGTAGCACTGTTGCTGGTATCTTTGGAAAGCTGTCCCCACTTCAGTGTCCAGGGTTCAATATAGCTGCTGGTAGCATTGCAAATGCCCACAAAGAAGCTGCAAGCACAATATGGAAACTCCTTATTCTGCCAGAGGGTTAATGAGGAGGGGTCAGGTTTAAGCCTCCAAGTAGGTAATGAATTCTTCAATGATCTATTCAGCTCACTCACAGGTGTTTAGTATGATTCAATGAGCTACATAGAAGATATAACAACTGGAACTCAGGCTTTGTCCTCAGTGGGTTGAGGGTTAATTT
>NW_005054311.1:4574022-4684583 GCF_000277835.1 Geospiza fortis
ACTTAAAGGGGAAAGGGTGAGTCTACTATTCCCACTGACTTCAAAAGAAACTAGGCTTCATTCACTAACCTTGAATTAGGCCCATAAAGTGAAATATTCTTAAGAAGGACAAAGTAAACCAAAAAGATTAATCAAAGGATTAACACTGACAGTTGCAAAACCAACAAAGTTGTCAAAAGCCACTCATTGTTCCATCCATGGCAGTAAGAGTAGCAGATGCAGAGGAAATTAATAAGAAACGAACACAAGTACAGCTTGCTCTTTCATTCAGCATGACCTCTTTGCTTGTGCACAGCAGTGGGACAGGAGCTTCCTGAGACAGAGTTTGCAACAATGATGTGTGCTCTTGTTTCTGAAACCATACATACCTTTGGCATCTCCAACATGCAGTGGTGATGAATTCTGTGCATGATTCTGTTTATTATTCTATACAAAAGAACTATGCAGTTTTTTGAAATGAATGGAGTTTAGGGGTGAGGGGAGGGAATATTATTTTGGTTTTTTCTGGTTTTGGTGGGTTCTTTTATTTTTTCTTTTAGAAATCCCTAATTCCTGTATTGGGAACACCCTGGTTCTTTATTTTAAAAGAAAATAGTAAACAATTTTTCTCCACTCATGTAATGGGCATCTTTGAATATTTCTATGTCCATCTTCTGTCTGATTTTATTTTATTTGAGGTCGTTTGGTTGGTATTATTTTTAAAGTAATTCTATGGCATCCAAGAATGTTCAATCCCATTTTATATGAGATTCTGGATTTCTCATCATCTTCACCTGTACTGGTCTTTATTCTGCTACATAAATATCCAGATTGAGTATCCAACATTATGGTTAATGTCAAAAAACCAAGATCTCTGTGGTTCAGTACATAATGATTTAGTGTTGCCATTTGATTCTCAATTCTTTTCCAAATAATTCCTTCTCTTTTGGTGCCACTGAACACTGAGTTGATACTTCCAGAGGAAAATTCAAAAAGACTCCAAGATTACTTTTCTGCATTGCAATGTCTAACAAAAGTCCACAGGTGTACACATCTATGTGTAGAGTCACACTTGTCACTATGTATTATTTTGAATTTATGAAGTCTGGTTTTCATCTACCATTTCAATTCTTCATCACCTGGTAATGTTAGCACTTTCTCCAGATTTTCAACCTATGATTGTTTTGAGAATACTCCCTGCTAATAGTAGATTTTCCCACTTCATTTATGAAGTTATAGAGAGAATTTTGGTAGGATTTAGGCAGGTCAGAAAGAACTGATGCTGTAAAGTGTGGTAAATACATAGACATGTTGAAAATGCCATCAGAAGGGCATGGTAAATATCTCCTGCAAATCTGAAAAATTATCATTTTCAAGTGACCATTCATGCTACACTTTCCCCTAACCTGCTTGAGGTCCTAGTTAGTGACTTTATCCTGGTTCAGTCTATATGTTGTTGCATATGGAAAAAGAAAATTGCAGTGGGGAAAAAATAAATAATAAACTAATTGTTTCTGTAGGTGATCATGCTATCTCTTTTTTCTGTCCCTGGAAATAAAAATAATGCTCCATGGAGAAACCAGAAAATAATACAAGAATTTATCACCAAGTAGAAGTGAATTTTCTGGGAAATTAGGATGAAACTGATGGACTGGTGAAATGACCATGGCAGACTCACTTTGATGTTTACACGATAAAAATATTTCATGGATACCTTCTAAAAATTTTCTGATGGTTGTGTCTGCCCTTTTCAGGGTAGACTGAGCTTTGGTTAGTGTCAGTGGTGCAGTATTCACAGGGATGTACACCGAGGGGACCACAGAATATACTGCACAGCTCCTGTAATTTGTGTCGTTCACTAGTTCTAGCAATTGATTAGGGTGTACCACTCAGTACCTCTCAGAGGGAGCAAAGAGGTGTAAGCAGGAAGAGGGAAAAAAGACTGCTACTCTATTGTGGAAAGCTGTCAAGACTTTCTGAGTCCCAGCTCAGGGTTTGAAAACCTATGTCCTTATAAAGTGAATCCAGTGAAAGATAGGTACTATTTTAAAGAGTCTGGAGTGCAAAAAGGATTATTCGTGAGCATCTGAGACAGAAGTTTTATAGAAAAGTTGATGGGCATAGTATCACAAAAATATTGTGTTATCCTTTCTAAGGTATCCCTGGTTTTGTAGTTGTACTGTAAGATTTCATCTGGCTGAGGGTTTGTTATGTACTGCTGACACCAAATAGTCAGAAAGTAATTATGACACCTGGGAATCTGAAATCAAGTGCTAAGAACTGTCAGTTTCTTTTATTCTACTCAGCTTTTGGAGGCTTTTGAACCTATGTGATTACTTTCTGTTCAAAACTCAACCATAAATACAGGTACAAAGTAGAGTTTCACTGATCTCATGGTACTGGAGGACTTTGGTTATTCTTTTTTTGTTTCAGGAGTTAGAAAACCTGTCAGGCCTCCATACAGAAAGTCGGAAATGAAGAAGTGTTACTACTTCCCTGATTCAATTTCCTTGAACTTCCTAAATTCTGTAATCTAATGAGTCTAGTTTGGTTTTGGTTTTATTTTCTGTGTTGATGGCACCAACCAAAGGCTGTGCAACTGAAGACGAGATAAACTCCTGGAACCATGGTGATGGCAGGACAGGGAAGCAATACCAAAATTTATGGTGTATGGCCATAAATACCAGAGAAAACAGGTACACCAGGATGCATTGGGTAGCAGTAGGTACTTGAGGTTGCTGAAACAGATGTAACTCTTTGCTGGAATGGCACCTTGACATTACTGAACAGTAGAAGACACCTGACTGTCATTTAAAAATTTTCTTTGTCTCCTCTCCTTTCTGCCTACACAGGGTCATTTCATCTCCTGCGCTTCAGAAATCCAGCACCTTTCCTCCCTATCACAGAATGACTGAGGAGCTCCCCAGGAGCCCTAAGACCATTAAGGGTTTGGCCGTGCTTGAGCCAGTATTTTACTTGTAGCAGCCTTAATTCTATAACTTCGTAAATTAAAAGTATGTCCTATGAGATAATTTCCCCATCCTTTTCTTTCCCTGACCTTCTTGTTTGACAGAAGTCTAAGAGGGGGAAAAAGTCAAGGTCTGGAAACCCTGTCCATACTAAAATTCAGCCTTAAGCAAGAAGTGTCAAACCCAAGATTTTGGAGAGTTAGTGATACTTTCACAGTGCTGGCTTGCTCATAAAGGCAATTACACATGCAAGTAAATTATGTAGGCATTTGTAACACTTCTTTCTCAAGTGAAATGCTCATCAAATATTTTCTGCAAAGGCAAATATTTTCTGTACTCCTGCTTCATGTTTCACAGCACAAGTTAATGAGTTGGCTGACACTTTGATGTTCAATGTACTAGGCTTCATTGTAGTTCAGAATCTCAGTCCCTGCTCATTTATGTCATTTTGTGAATTTATCAAAGGACAGGTCTTGCGAGGCCTGCTCATGGGCCTCCTCCCTATTCTTTTCTTCACCCCCAGTGTGTTTTAGCATATCTACACTGCAGTTGCTGAAGTGCTGTGATGTGTAGCAGTGCTTGAGCTGACTTAAATGAGGCCTGGTGATCCTAGGTACAATGTGAATTCAGTTGCAGTGCTGAGGAAGGAGTGCTGAGCTGTGCTGGGCTTGTTCCTTCCCGACTGACATGGATGTAAAAGCAGTGACCCATGCCTTCATCAGCAGTGCAGCCAGACTCTCCTCTGTCCTCTCCTGAGCTGGGTTAACTTTTGATGGGATAAGGGTGATAAGAGTGACAAAGCATCATAGGGGGTTACATTCTGCTCTGTATAAAGCTAGATAAGCAGTACTGCAATTCTATGAAGATGGTCTTCTAAACAGGTCTTCATTGTTTTCCTAAATTCCTTCTAGATTTTTACCAGTAGATTTTGCAGAACTGTTGGTCTTAGTTCCATTTATGCATTCAAGTCTACCATCCACAAATTCCTTAGTCTGAAGTACTAGTCTGTGTGATGCAAAAATAATTTTGCCACATAAAGCACTTGTGTCTACAGTATGTCCTATCAGAACAGAGCTGAATTGTTTTTCTCTATTCCCTTCAAGAAAAGCATTCTGAAATTTTTGTTGTACTTTTAATATGAAAACTAGGAGCTTGGAAATTTTCATTCAGAAATTCTGCTTGCATTGACTCATGAATGTCTTGGGATTGAACGGCTCTGATATCCCCTCTCAGGAATGGAATATTTATTTTTGAAAATGTATTTTCTGTTATGCATCTGTTGAGGCCAGTACATAAAAGAAAAGGTACATATACGTATGTGTGTGTATATATATATATATGTATATATAAATATAACTTAAAGAAGACAGAGTGCCTTTCTGTTCATTTCCCTTCATCTTAAATAAATCTTTGATTTTGTTCAGATATTTCCTTTTCTTTTTTTTTTTCTTTTTTTTTTTTTTTCTTTTCCAGAGAGGTGAAAAAGCAAATATTTTCAATATAGTAGCAGGCAGCTATAGAAAAATCAAGCTTCAGCCCAGCCCTGAGTACATGCTTGGGCAGATAACCAAAACAGAGAACTTTCAAAACACAGTTGCTTGACTTCCAAGTGAATCATGCTATTTTTGTTGGGAAGACCAACCCACTTTTTTCAGTGCTGTTATTTGCTTATTTGGGATGACTAACTTTTTACTCTGTATGTAGCAGTAAGCACTGCTGTCTGAGATAGATAGAAAATATCTAAGCAAAGCTTTATTGAAAGTGCTGACTCCTATTATGCATGAAACAATAATAACAACAATAACTTATTTCAAGAAATCTGCATAAAATAATGCTTAGAATCACCTAAAATAAAATCTGTTAAAATTTCCTTTTCTATGACTACAATTTCAGTACTTTATCATCTAATAGGAAAATCAAAGGTATTCTTTTATTTTGTTTTGCTTTAAAATGTAAATTATATTTGTGTCAATTCTCAATAATTAGCTGCACCAAGTTTCTTCAGCTTTCCTCTTGGCCTGAGTTCCCTTTTTTTGTCTTGACAAGCAATGTCCTGATAACTTAGAGATTTCATACATAAAAAGTTGTGCAGAATGGTGTGAAAAAAGGTTTGTAGATTAGAATGTGTGTGGCAAAATTTGGACAGGTGAAAATATTAAAAAGGATTGATGAACTGCAGTCAGTGTTTGTTGCCAGGTCATTCTCAAACCAGTAATGAAGTTGCAGCCTAAGTAAGTTCATCCCTTTTCTTTCCATCTGAATGGCTGGAACACAGAATCAAAGCCGCTTGATATGCAGGTTTTTTCAGAAAGTCCCCTTCCACTGTGGATTTTCCTCTTGCTCTCTGGCGTATCTTTGGTGCTGTTCTTGTGTTCTTGATGCTAGTGCAGAAAAGTGCAAAATCTGCATGTTCCTCCTAGTCTTTGCAGAACTGGTATTAGGTATAACTAGAGAGGCAGAAAGTTGTTTAGACTTCGGTCAAAAAAGTTTGTTTTCAAGACTTCCTTATTTTATGTGTAGGAGATTAGGGGAGGAAAGCACATTGAAATGGAAAAGTGAACATGGAAAACAAGAATTAAACAAATATTTGATCCCATAAAAATTTAAACCAGCATAACTAATATTTAGAGGAATATTTACATGTTTGAAAAAAATCCCCAAGCAAAAGCTCAAAAGGCATCTATTTAAATAACTGTCCTTTCAAGAGGTTAGATCAGCATATGCTGACAAGAGGCTTGTGTTGTGGGTTTTGTAGTACTCTTAGCCTAATTAACAAATGCATTACTGGCACAAGTGAGCCTGGAACAATTGCCAGTCAGAACACTCAGAGAGAAGCCACCAGGGAACACTGGATAGCAATAAAAAGCCATGGCTGCTTATTTTTAATTCTTTGGAGGGCCAATTCAAACAGCAAATGTAATTACAATTCTGTAAATAGAACACCCGAAAGCACTCCTTCTGGCATTAGTATGCATATCTTTGATATTTGTTTAACAAATGATCAAGTAGCCCTTTCCTTATGTTGCTTCTTATTTAAGGGGTTTGAGAATTTGTAAAGCAATGTTGAAAATATCATATAGCTGTGTGGGCTTTCACTTCCAAATGTATTGGAAAATCACGGATTTGGCTGGTGAAAGAGCCTGCATGTGGCTTTCTTCCTCATGTACAATTAATAAAAGAGGAAAGTTTATGAATACTTTTTGTTTTCATACCCCTTTATTTGAAGACAAGACTGATTATGTTGGAGCATGATAAAGCCAAAGTTATTTCAAAGGGAAATCATAGCATTTCAACATCTAAATGCTAAACTAAATTATCTGTGCCCCTGCATGACTTTTACTAAGCACAACTAGAAGAGTCAAAATGGAAAGAAGAAAAGTTTGCTATCCTTCAGATGTGGCATACTTTCCCATTACCTGACATACTGAGTGTCTCAGCAGGATGTTATCCTACTTTGTAGTATTTTGTGCAGCAGGCAGGCTTGCTGTGGTAAGTCAATTCAGAAAGTGGCTAAGGCACAGCAAGATGTGATCATAAATTAATAATGTTCAATGGACTGTGACTGTGAGAGCTGCTATTGGTGTTTCAGGTCATGATAATCCCCAGACTCGGTTTGATTTAAAAAATGGCAACCATATATTTCATGTGCAAATGGAAGAACACAGAAGTCTTGTGGGAGGTAGAAAGTTCTTAAAAAGATCAAGGCAAGTACCAGAGGGAGAAAAGAGGGGAAAGAATAACAATAATAAGGCCGAAGGGAAGCAAACTATCCCACCATTTGTATGTTAGTACCTCATAAACACAGGTAATATTAACAATGTGATTCTTGTAGTAAGGACTCATATGATCAAAAATCTCAAATTCTTGCTAAGTCTTGCTGGTTTTCCTCTGCCTTAGAGAGTTAAGTGACAGCTTTTTCTGCAAGTTAAATAGGTGGGTGAAAAATAGTAGCAGCTGCCAATAAAATGTAAATAAGGGAATAGCATCTTTAAAAGTTCTTTTTGCTCCCCCTCCAATATCGTTATCTACCGCAGTTTTAGTTTTGGTTGGTTTTAGCAGAAAAAATATTATCTGGAATTTGACCAAAACCCTCCTTATTTATCAATTCTTGGCATTTCATTATTGTTCAGCAACCAGTACTAGACATCAACTTTAATAGATGCTGCTACATTCTCAACATTAAAATCATACCATGTTATTTGTGCAGCAGGCGCAAATATTTGTCTTGTGTTTCTCATATTTTTAAAAAGTAAATCTTTCTGCTGGAATGTATTTACATTACAGAATTTATGACAGAGAAGAAACTCTGTACTTTAACAGAGCTTCCAGTTGTTTTAACAGCACTTGTCCTTTCAAAGCAGTGTGATGGGCCAGAAGGGAGGATGGCTGCTTTTTTATCCTAGCTGGTGTGCTCCAACTCTGTCCAAGCCTTCACAGGAGGAGGAAGGACGCTTTATCTTTTGTGACATGGAACAGTCTGCTCTGTCAGGGCTACTTTGGAAATGCAGATTGAGGCAAGGTGAGTGGGTGGGATCATAGGATACCCGGTTTTGTTACTCAGCATGACAACTCCAGAGGATGCACCCACTTGGCTCTTGCCCCATGGCCATGCTCTATGTGGTGGCTTTGTTCCACGGGTTTTTTTTGTTTTGCAAATCAGTACACACCAAACTGATGTGAGTTAAAAAAATAAAAGAAGATTATTTTGTAACTCAGATAATTTCAGAGAGCTGATTTACAGTATGGTCTCCAAAACTGTTGTCTGGGCACTGATGAAGGGTCAGTGAACTAGTGTGTGGGAGCAAGTGCTTGGGAAAAAGAACCTTTTTTGGCTTTGCTGCCAAAGTCAATGTATCTTGTACTCATGTCCTGACACAGAGAGCAAACGGTATTTGCAACTTGAACACCAAAAGAGAGGCTTCTGAAAGGAAAAGAATTCTGCCTGTAGTGAACACTAAACTCCCAGCCCAAAGGCTCAAAGGTGATGTACGCCAAGACACTTCTCTAGGGACTGTGTGGGCCCACTGTAGCTAAGGAGCCAACATAGACTGGAGGGAAAAGCCAATTCTCCAAAAGACAGTGCACAGACTTATTTTTCTAAACCTTCATTTCACCTCTTTCACTTTTCCCCACCAAGTCTAAATGTTCCCCTTTGGAGGTATCATATTGTTCTGTTTTTCTTTGCTGATGGACTCAAGCTTTGGAGGCTTGTGGCACACTCTGGGTGGGGGGAGAAGGGGGAAGATTGGAGCTCTCCATTGAGATCAGCATGGGATCTCCTCACAGGGGTCTGCAGGAGTGCAAGAAGGCGGGATATGAAGAGAACATTTAGTCTTCAGCAAAAGCCAAACTTGACAGCATGAGGAAGATTTTCTCTCAAGTAGATAAGGTTGAATTAGGGATGAACAGGCCTATCCTTGGAGGCGGATAGGCAATTCACTGGCTGAGTTTACTCATGGAATCTAATACAGCTCTAGCAGAGCAGCACTGAGTTTGCAAAATAATGTTATTTTCAGATGTAAAGTTAACAAAGCTTTAAGTTAACATACTTTTAAGACTTTAAGACTGGGTTAAGGCTGAGCATCAGAGACAAGGCCTCAGTCCCCTTCCCAAGGCTGGAGGTTTTGAAGTTAGGGGAAGTGATATCAAGAGCATCTAGTACCTAATGTAGTTTTTGTGATTTGTCTCTAAGCTCTAGTGAGAACTATATATTCCCTAACTTGTCCTGCCTGTAGGGATGAAGCTGCTATGTGGTATTATATGGTGTCTTTTGAGTTCCATCTCCCATTTTGTGTCACAGCTGGAAATGGAGTGGTGGTCAGAGCTGTCAGTCAACTGACCAGTAGTGAAAGCTGTCACCCAGCGTGTGAAAGGCAGTGAGTCAATTTGTCTTGAAAGCCCTTGATCCTACTTGTTCCAACTCTCATATGAATCATTAAACTACCTCATGAAAGATAGTCTGGACGTTCAGTTTGCTTTCTTTAATATTTTCCATCAATTGCATATCACATAAAATGATAAATCCTTATTAGGTGTAATGTTATCAAGCAGTGAAAACAGCATTGTTCTTACTTCTGCTTCAATTGCTGACATATAATGATTTCATGATGTCAATATGGAGTAAGTTAGTGCCACTCCACATTCACTCAGATATCACCATTTAAGTCAGGTTTTAATATAAACAAGGTATTTGTTTAGACCTGGCCATAGCACAAAGTAAAGTAAGCAGTATGATTTATAAGATCAGAACTAGGCTTTGTCAGAATTCAAAGCAGGGCAATGAAAACTTAATAGTAATGACATCTTATGTAAATTGGATGGCAGAAAAAGAGAGAGACTCCAAGAAACTTACAAAAAATATCCCTTTCTGCCTACCATAACTTGCCAGGTCATATATTTTCCTTACCTTGGTCTATCAGCATTTCAATGGCATATCAACTTCCAACCAGTTCTGTGCAGTTTCCTGCAGACCTTATGAAAAGTCTTCCCAATCCCTTCATCCCTTCTAAGGTCTTGGTACATATAAGATGCTTTCTCTCTTTCTCTCTTACGCTCTTTAAAATTCTTTATTTATACTCTCAGAAGTTTTCTGTTCCCCAGAATACTGCAAATAGGCAGCTTTCCCCTATTCCACACAGCCATGTCCTTTCAAAATTGCTGAAGGGAACATGTAGTGAGCAGCAAATAAATAGCCAGTTACTGTCTCACTGTTGTTTCTGATTTTGCTTTCTATTGCAGTCAATATCACTTCAGAAGGTAAAACATCTCTTCCATCTGTGTGAGATGTGACCACAGGTCTGGCTGCTCTTTTCCAGCCTAACCTGATTTGCTGGGATCTGGTTCTCTGAATTTCTCTCACAGCCACCACTGGAAAATAAAAATGTGTAAGATTGAAGCACGCTGTCCTGATTGCCCTTTTCTAGCAGCACTAGGAGTGTTAGTTGGCCCTAGACCCTCTTCTGCTTCCTGGGGCCCAGACAGATGCTCTGATGCCATGGAGCTCACCCCAAACTCAAAAGCCAACTGAGAAACAGCTGGTCCTAAGCTTGGTACTACCGGTGTTTGGGCTCCCTCCTTCATGGCCAGGTTGTTGGGGTAGATAGAAAGCTTAGCCATGCTCAGCTTTTCCATGCAGTTCTGTGTTGAACTGTACAGGAACAATATTTTCAATCTTTTTCCTAGAGTTTACTTTTCCTTTCTTCTTTAGAAGATACATATTAAAAGTTTTATCTAGTTTTCAAAGCTTGCTATTTTAAGAAAAACCTCCCAGAAGTCCAACCAGAGACTTTTATTGAGCCAGAGCTTTTGAAAAATAAGAAGCAGCTTACCTTCTTTTTCTTTTAACATTTAATGATTGAATATGGGAAGATCTTCATTATTTCTCTTAGAATAAAATGTAAAATAACTGTATGTTTTAAGAAAGAATTATAAAAACTTGGACAATACTCAGAGAAACAGTCAACTTTGTACAAAACAAGTGTTATCTGAGAAATAATATGCAGTATTCAAAAGCTGATTGTGTATTTTATTCATGAAAATATGAGTAGGAGTACATAAAAGAACATATACATTAACACAGAATCATGCTTGCTTTCAATATTTCCACTAGGTCCTCTTTTATACAAAAGCACACACTTATATTTTAAGATGTTTGTGAACAATTCATAGATCCAGAGCAGGGTTTTTATGCTGACCTTTTACAATATATTCTTTCTCTGAGGAGAACTGTGACAATTATGTGATGTCAGATAATAAACCTGATATTGGAGAACAGTAGCCTAACAAGAAGATGTGACACTTGTGATGCTTTTGCTTAAAATCAACCATAAGGTTTTCTTTCTGTGGGCTTTGTGAAAGATTGCTTACTTTGTTTCATAAACTATTACACTAGTTTAGACCCTGGGTTCCTAGGATGACAAAATCAGAGTTAAAATAAACTTTAAAAATAGTTCCTCAGGCTCCCTAGGAAGAATAGAAGCCCCTTGATTTCTGAGCAAGACTAAACAGCTTCATTTTGGTGCTGTATAAGAAAAAAAAGGCCTGCTATACTTTGCTTTTAACCTTTACAGTTAAAATATAAAACCATAACCAGCAGAACCACCCATGCCCCCATAGCCTCTCATCTATATGAGATTGTGTTCTGTACCACAGTGTGGACATTTTAAGTTGTGCAGTTTTATTTATGTCTCGTGTTATATCAAACATTTTCCCTTTGAAAAATATTTACCTTTGTGCAGACATTGAAAATATCTATCTTTGGACTGCTTAGTTCAACAGAATTGAATATATTTCCTTATTAATTTCCTAATTTCAAGTTTGAAGTTGCCTATTTACATTTGTAGAAGCAGGAAGTCCAATTATCCTGTACAGAGAAGACATCATCAATATTTGGAGGAAGGGAAAAAGACAGAGAGAAGGTGCATCCCCCATTGGAGGGATGTCACAGCAATTGCCTGAATTTAACTATACGGCATGGTACAGCTACAAACATTTCAGGTTTGGGGATAACTGGTTAAATTCATTCAAGAGGATATTTTTCTACCACAACAACAGGCAACCATGTAAGAGTTGCTCCACCTGCACATAAAAAAAAATCTCTTTGCAGCTGTGATTCCACAGTACTCAGGGGTGGCATAGAACATGGGGAAAATGAACTGCAGGGTATTGATGGATAAAAGCTTTTGCAGCTTTTGTTTGACCCTGGCCTGCAACACTAGCTGCAGCACATCTGTCCATCCTCAGCAGGCTTGGAGCTGCCTGTGGCTGCACTAGGGCTGAGCTGGCCCTGAGCCCTTCAGGCAGGCCTTGGGAAGAACGGAGTCTTTTAAGAGTGGAGGTAGCCAAAGGATTCAGGCACCCACTTAAAATGCTAAGACCAGAAGGGGGGATGTTGTGGTCAGGGGTGTTAATCACTCTCAGGAGATGCGTCAGAAGAGCAGCATGCTAGCTCACAGCAGAGGGGCCTCAGGGGAGTGTTGCACAAACCTCCAAAGGCTGGAGCTTTGTCACATTTCTGGCTGGAGTAGCCATGGGTTTGCTTCCGTGCATCAAGAAGCAAAGAAGGATGTAAACAGAGGGCTGGTAACCACCAGGGACCAGCCTCTTCTTTTTCCTACAGGAGCAGCTTGTTGTCTCCCATTAAGGAGGATGCTGTCCATAGTGCTGTCATTGGGGATTACAAATATTCATTGAAGTTTACCCAGCTAATTTAATCAGACACATATTGCCTCTGTGGAAAAGAAGGACTGAGTTTTTGGGGGTTTGTTTAATTATTTTCTCACATGCTTTTGGGTATTCTTAAAATGTGTCACAGTAAATGATCTGATTTTTGAAGTACTCAGCACATACTCAGGTTAATGTCCAAGACTGTCTTTGAAGTAGTTGCGTTGCAGAAGAAAAGGTAAATTTTCACCCTCTTTTTCTGTTTAAAAAACCAAAATACGTCAGTTTGCTCTGAAACAATTGCGAAACTGTTTCGAGAAAAAATATTTCTAATTTTTTGGGTTTTTTCCATTTAATTATTCAAGTGTTTAAGTTTTGGAGTCCATTTTAAGCCTTCTCAATTAAATTTATTTTCTTTTTTCTTCTACACAAGAGTTGTGACTTGTCTCATCATAAGTAGAATACCTTTGTTGGCCATAAAGTATCCCTTAACTATAGGATAATAAGGATCTGGCCCTTTGAGAGGATTTGGAAAGACTGAAGCATTTGTATGAATAAATATTTTCTTTTTTGCCTTCTACTTTGCTTATTTGTCTAAGTATTCTCCACTGGTATCCGATAAGGAAAAGATTTTTTTTTCCTACACTGAAATAGAACATATAAAAAAGCTAAGAGATAGAATTCTAAAGAAAGATAAAGCTGGTGCTTGATGCATCAGACTTGATTGTGCTCCAAAGCACAAGATTATGATGAGAAGTGAAGAAAAGGCTGTTGACAACAACTTGTAGCGTCAGTATGCTCAGTGGTGGTAACTTCACAAGCCACAATGAGCAAGTGAGGAGGAAAATGTTCATTGGCTTCTGAAAGTAGCTGGTTCAAAAGAAAAGAGAAGGAGTTTGTTTTGAAATGCATAGTTAAATGTGAGATTTTTTGCTGTGGGACACTTCTTCCATTAGTCACATTAAATGAAAAAACAGGTAGAAGAATGCCTGGTAGAAGAGTCCATCTAGATTAGTTATATTCAAGGTTCATTCTTCCAGCTCAGGAAACCTTCCTTTCACCTCCAAATCTCAGAACCACTGGAAGCCCTTTGCTTCATGATCTCTTAATTCTGGGGATCCCTTGTTGATTTCTACAAAAGCTGAAGGCTTTATAGTCTTACCTAAAAATGAGTAGTTTGATTTTATTTGGCCTGAACAGGTTCTGCGTGTGACCTAGTATGAACATTGTTCTAATCTTAGTGAAATGTTTATCAAACATTTCCTCATCTATCTCAGGTCGAAGGAGAATGGCTTCTCCTGACTCCTCTTTCTGCTATTTCAGGCCCTTATTTTGCTGTTGCTCTCTTTTTTCCTATTTATCTTTTTAAAATAAAAAGCTCAATATATCTGGCCACCCAGAAACTATTACTCTAATAGACTAGCAGGGCACTCTGGCCTGTGTGGAAGCAAAATTGACTTTAAGGAATATCTCATTACTTCTCACTCACCAAGTACATAGCAGTCTTCCTTGTGGGTTTTTTGTTGCCAGATATTATGTAAGTAATATCAAAAGAGAAAGCTGGGGAGGCACACATGGCAGTAAACTTTTTTGTGGGGCAAGAGAAGTTTCTCTCAACCTTCCTTCATCACAGAAACAAGAAAAGAAGATGGAGAGGAGAAGCTAGCATTTGGAACAATCCCTAAATTGCAATTCCTACAGTTATGGTTTCCTTCCACTGTGTGTGCAAGCTTATTGAAAGGAAGTGAGAAATCCTCTACTTAAAATGAAAAATTCCATGTAAGATACTTTTTCAGTGATAGGCAGAATGGAAGCAATAGGGGGTAAAATTGAAAAAAAGACAAAAAGCCCGAAACCCAGGACTGCATGCTAAAATTACATGAAATTATATGAAGTTTATTTTGTCTGAAACCTATTAATCTGCTGATTCCCTAGGTTTTCACTTTCTAGTTACTCTGCTACTTGGTACCATGGCTAGCTAGCAAAAATGAAAGAAAACCTAAACCATAAATCAGTCTCACAGCTACAGTATTGGACAAACAGAAGGAAAATTAAGACTAGGAAGTGTTTTTTTCTTGTTCGTGCTGGTTAAATTGATTTATATCTGTCTGTCACTGAAACTATGTTTTAAAACTAATGATTGTGGCTTCACATAGAATAGTTGATATTCTGACCCACATCCTAAGGGCCTCCTTCAGTCCTTAGCAAACAGAAATAAAAATGACCCCAGGAGCTAGCAGCCTCCACTGAGGTGCTGAATCAATGACATCTTCTTTGTCCGGTTCCTTTTTTTAAAAAAAAAACCCAACAACAACCAAACAAAATTCCCCAAATATTTGAAAGGTATTTTTCATTTCAGTTGGGGGTTTTTGTTTGTTTATTTTCTTGGTTTTTAAAAATAATTCTTGGGGGAAATCTCTTCTACTTCTTCCTCTTTTGAATGTTGCTGATGTACCAGGTTCTTTCCTAGCTCCAATAACAGGCCACTGCAATATAACTGGCTGGGCTTGGCTGCCAATCTATAATGTTCTTGGCCATGATTAATCTGATAAATAATAAATATATCAATCTAGTCTTTTAGACAAGGACAAATTCTTACCAGCGGGGAGGCACGAGGCCTCTTTTACAGCTGCCTGTAGTGCTGGAATTAATTATTTAATGCTTAATTCTTCAGGAAATGAGAAAGTTTTGATTAATGTTGTCCAGTGTCATTTCTTGCTTGTTTGATATGTGTCAGATAATTTTTCCTCGGCAGTCGCTCTCAAGAAGCCAGAGGCTACTGTCACTGGGATCAGACACTGAATTTCTAGAGATTAATTGAAGTGAAAATTTAGAGAAATGCACCATAAGTGCTTGCCCAAGATAACCTTTCACAGGCTAATTTTAGCTTCCTTTGGTAATGTTAGCCTCCTATTGCCCTAGTGTAAAACATTTATTTTTAATGCTGTGAGAAACCTATTTTGTTTCTTTGATTTTTTTTTCATTTTTCTTCTTAACTCCATGTATGTCTGCATGATTAAAATATTTAAGGCTTGATTCTTCTCCCATTTACCTCACTGTAGTTCCACAGCTTCCATGGAAACCAATATAATGTTTATTGGTTTATTGCAGAAGGGGATGGGTACCTAGAGTTGAGCCATAAAATTAGAACTAGGTAAACTAGGTATCAGCAGTAGCTGAAGTTTGTGTTAGCTCTAGCTCTGCAACAGACTCAGTCTGAATGCTAGAAGCTTGTTTTTCTTGCTTTTGTGCCAAGGTGACTCATCTAGCAGTGTCTTGAATTGTCTTCGAAGTTTTGAAGGAAGACTCCTATCCAGACAGACAACCTGATACTGCTGTGACTACTGTGAGCATGAGATAAAGAGCTCCATGCAGCTTCTGGTACTGAACATTCACATGGTTGTTTTCTCTATAGCTCTGCACCCTCCAAAACACTTTTTTCTGTATCAGTATTTTCCAGTGTTTGCTTCCATTACTGTCTTTGCTGGTAAAGAAGGGCCATATTCTACCCTCAAGCCTGTTTTACTGCTCCTTAAAATCCTGCAAATGCTCGTGCGTATCGCATCCTATCAAGATGAACTTGCTCAAATGCTAACACAGTTTAGCAGCTATCCCTGTGACAAAAATATAGCTCCATGCATCGAGCTTATTTCTCTGAAAGGTAAAAATTTTGGGCTAAATTGGCTGGCACTGTGAACCCATGATGCATGATTGTGGCCCATCACCTAGTGCCAGTGATAAAATACCCATCCCCTCTGTTCAGCATTTTCTGAAGCCATGCCTGGAGCACTGAGCCCAGTTCTGCGCTCCACTGTGCTTGAGAGATGTGGACATACTGGAGAGAGTTCAGCAAAAGGCCACCAAGATGATTAAGGGACTGGAGCATCTGTCCTGTGAGAGAGCTGGGACTGTTAACCAGTGAAAGAGAATGCTCAGGGCTCATCAATGTACATAAATATCTGAAGGGAGAATGCAAAGAGGATGGAGAGAGACTTTTTTCATTGGTGCCCAGTGACAGAACAAGAGGTGATGGGTGCAAACTGAAACACAACAGGCTCTGTGTGACTGCAAGGACACAGGTTTTTACTGTCAGGGTGGCCAAGCACTGGCATAGGTTGCCCAGGAAGGCTGTGAAGTCTCCGTCTTTGGAGATACTGAAAAACTCTCTAAACATGGTCTTGGAAAACTGATTTTGTGTGGCCCTGCTTGAGCAAGGAGGTTGGGTCAGCTGATTTTCAGAGGTCCCTTTCCACCTCATCCATGCTGTGAACCAATATGTGAAATACTTCTATAAACTGCTTTCTTCCTAATTTATTACAGAAACATCTTTTTGGTATGATTTAAGAATTTTCATTAGTGATACTGGGGTTATTTCATGAACTCACTCATCCACCCAGGTGCTGCACCATTTAGATCTAAGGGCTAGGATGAAGCAGTGAAATATTTAAAACATGCCCATAAATAATCTACATGTTTTTTTTCTAGACATGAAGAAGTATTGAACTGAAATATATTGACCTAGGAACCTTCACAGCTTTTGGCCAAATGTGCAGACCTCTTGTGTATGACCTGGCAGGGAAGATAAAAAAATAAACTTTAGAATTTTGATACCTGTCTAGAAACAAAAGAGGGTTTCAAACTGTACATTGTTATTCCTTTTATTCCAGAAAGGATAGCTGTTCCAATAAAATTCTAGCTTAAGACTAAAAAAGTTTAAAATCTTACTGAATTTTGTTTCTTTTGTTTTAGTTTTGTTCTGAATATCAGCTGTTTGGAGCTTTACAGGAGTCAGGAATCTTGGATTTGTAGCTGGATTACAAAGAAGGTGATGGAATTGTAAACATATGATTAATTGCATAAGGTTTTGAAAAACACTTTTACCATTTCTTCTAATTATCACATGAGAATCATCCACATCTGCACATGCATAGAGATTGTCCACATTGAGTATAATCAATTTATATGAGGAGGGACCCTTTAAGTAGAAATTTTCAACATGTGAAGGGATATAAATAATCAATTTCCCTAATATCTAAATACAGTTTGGACATTTGAAATGCAGATAACATCAGGAAATACCCTAATTAAAAACATTTGCATTTTTCTGACTAGTTCTTTTCAAGGGAATCTGATTTTTTATTTCACTTGTTGTCCAAGCAAAACAAAAAAAATTGGCTTGAGCTAATAAAAATATAAACATGAAAAACTACAAAAAGTTTAACTAATTCTTGACTTACTAAAAAACATCCAAAAAAACCACCTTGAAACCTAACTAACCTAAGCTAATGTAAGGTGCAAGAAAAAGGTTTTTACAATGTGTGAATGTAACTTCAAAAGTTGAATTTGTTTAGGGAATTTGTATTTTCTGCTTCTTTCTTCAGGAACCTATTTGCATTTTAAATAATTAAAGCATTAAAACTGAAAAATTTATAAATGAGAGCTGCGAAGAGAATCCTGCTTGGCAGACAATAGAAAAGAAATTATTACCCTGCTAGGTTTGCTTTAATGTCATATCTGTCACTCTCCCCAAGGTAGGTTCATTACCATACCAAGTGCACCTCCTGCCACCACCTCCCCCATGCACACTCTCTTTTTCTTCCACTCCCTCCCTGCCACTTAAGGACTCTGGATCTCCAGGGGACTTTGATCTCATTGTACACACTAACCCAAACAGAACCTCTGCTGTTCTCAATAATTTTTTCTTAAAAAAAAAAAAAAAGAAGGAAAAAAAAAAAAAGAGAGAGGGAGAGAGAGGGAGAGAAGTGTGTGTGGGGGGGAGGGGAGTGAATTTGTGTGAAGAGTGACAGAACGCTTTGTCCAGCGCAGCTTTGGCTGGTTGTAACAAGCGTCAGGACATTAGACGCAACAAAAGCTGGATTGGCAGTATCATCAATCACGTCTCTGACAGTCGACTTCAGTTTGTTTGTTCCACTCTGCATAATAAGTGATTGGATCAGGTTTAATTAGATATTGGGTAATCAATCATTGCCAACGAGGCAACCCAGCTTGGGATCTAGATGCTGCAAAGGAGGGGAAAAAAAAGCAAATCTCATCCAGGATGCATAAATACTCAAACGTATAAGCACATAGGGTGAAGCTTCAGAGGAAAGGTATAAAGATGTCTGCAAGATGGCACATAATAGAATCGTTCACATCTGTACTATACTTGTTACCAGACATCTGCAGTTTGACATTTTACTTTTGCTGCATAATTACTTTTCAATATAATATAATATACTGACCTGAGGGAGAAAGACAAAGCAATTAAATTATGCATAAAATCCTTTCCTCCCCAATCCTTACCAAAAAGACAAAAAAAAAAAAAAAAAAAAAAAAAAAAAAAAAAAAAAAAAAAAAAGAAGAGAAAAAGCAAGAATAGGAATTAGCATTCTTATGGTTATTTGAAGAGAGGGACAGAAAATTCTTCCTCCTGCCTGCTATGATGAGGAGTCCCACTGTATAACTTGTTAAATCAGCTACTCTGAATTGAGATTACATTAAATTATTTTTTCTATCTTATTTTGCAATGTGTACCTATAGATTAAGGCCCCTGCAATGAAATAAAAGGAGTGATGGATGGAGAAAATTAATCCCATTAAATTTAATTAATCCCATAAATCGAGAGAAAAGTTGAAAAGAAATTCTAGAAGACCCAAAGGGAAGTGTACCTGCATTTTTAATAAATGCATAAGGCTGATATAAGTTAGCACAGGATAAGATGTATCACTAATTAACAGGGTCTGCATTATCAGAGGCCATATTGAAGTGCGGGGTAGGGCATGCACAAGGCAGGTGGGAGCAATGTTGAGCCTGACTGGTGTCTTCTGTGTTCTGTCTAACAGTGCCCATTTTACTGGTGAACTTCTTACATTCCTATAAAATATGTGTGGAGAACTCCATAAGAAACTGGGTTCAGAGAAGATGTTGAGCTGGGAGAAGAGTCACTCCCACTCAGAAGCATCGGGAAATGCTGAGATTCAAGCTGCATGAAACTTCAGTGGAACCAGGGCAAGCATCCTACTCACTGGTATCTACTGTGGTATTTAGGTGTCTTTTAGGAATTTGCTGAGTCTGCATCAAAGAGTACAATGCTGCAAGGACAGAAGTTGGTCATGGATAAAAACCACTGCCCTGATAAGTACCAGGAAGGATTATCACCTTTGCCTACTACAAACTAGATGAAAGTTTCAGCTGACCGTGGTTTAAGGGGTTTATTTTTTGGTTTATCTGATCTGGTACTTGAGTTCTGACACATACTTGTGTTCTTTAGGTGAGCACCTTAAAGAAATCTGTGGCTTCAGTTAGGCGAGACACTGTATTAGTTAAATCTTCAGTATGATCAGAGGAAACTTATCATACTGAAAGGACCTGTCTTTTTACAGGCTGTGACAGTAAATTCTGTCCTTAAGGCCTTTTAACATAGCTGAGGGAGAAGCCTACTGGGGGCTCATGACTAAGCCCTCATGTAGCAAAAGAGCCAGTTTTCATTCTTCTTTCCACAGATGTCACTGCTAAAGTCTTTGGCTTTGAAGTAGAAGTAGAGAACGTGGTCAGACATGGTACCCATCTGTCTAAGAAGTATTAATTGGGAGAAAAGAATTCAAGTTTTCTTGATCAAAAAAAATCCTGCAACCAGGAGTCTGCATCTACAAGCAATGTATTTGATTAAAGCATGTTGGATTTGTGGTCTGGAATTTGCAGGTGTTTTCTGGTCAGTGTGGAAAAGTATCTGAGATTTTGCATCATGGTACCAGCTTTAAAAAGGGAGGAAAAGGAAGAAGAAGGAAAAGGAAATCTACAATAAAGATTTTCCTCTGCTCAGCTGTGATGTGCTACATTGAACAATGTTTCGTGTTTGACACACACTTTAACCTGACACCAATGAAGTGATAGCCTGAGTATTTTGTCCACTAGAGAAAGCTTTTATCTTGATTTGTTGTGTTATGGATTGAACATTTTGTGATGTATCTGGATCAGCTGCCATGATTCCTAGACCTGGGAGTAGCCATCAAATTATCAGAGTCAGCCATCATGTCATAAAGAGATAGTCTCCCCTGACTCCTCTTCAGTCTCCTCAGCTGCGAGTCAGGGCTGGGCAGAGCTTTTCTCAGACATGCTGAATGTCAGATTTATTTCCCTGCTGTGACTAGTGGGATTGGACTCCTCTGCAAAATTTACAGTGTGACTTTCTAATCAAGCTCCCTTCTTATTCTGATTCTCTTAATTCTTTTCAAACTCACCAGGTTTGAAGCCAGAAGCAGTGGTGTTTCTAGTCCGCTCTGCTTTTATTGCAGGGTGTTGTTATCTGATGGAGCTGCTCCATATTGAATCCACAGGTTCCAGCAAAGTTGACAGCTTTGATTTGAAGATATGAAAAAAATAGGGAGATAATTCTGGTCATTGAGTGACTGCTTACAGCAGTGTTTACAAAAACCTATACATGTTTTTATTTTTATGGCCTGTATTTTTATTTCCTTGCAAAACAGGCAACAAAAAAAAACCCCTGAAATATGCCCTTGCCCTTTGTCAGAAAAAGGGTCTGTATATTTTTTAGGACTGTAGTGTTTCTTGGCAGGTAGGCACCAACCCGGGAAGGGGGTTGTCAGGTTGCTGTGCCTTGTCCCCTGCTCTGACACGCCGTCAGTTGTGTCGCTGTCAGGTCCAGAGTGTGTCTGACCTCCAGCATGACCAAACCCCCAGCAAAACTGTCCTCCCACTCTGCCTACCCCATTGACAGGGTGTGGTTTGTTCATTCATGGCATGTTAGCCAGATGAGGATGTGTACAGTAATATGTCTATGTGAAACTTAAAAATTAGTAGTCTGAATACGTGATAAATCTCTTGAAGTTACTGAATTGTAACCAAAAAAAAAAAAAGGAAAATGTCTATGATTTATTTACTTTAGTACTGACATTCCTATTTCTTTAGTCTGCATTCCAAATCTTGTTTAAATTCAGATGCTTATTAATTGCCCTCAGCTGCCTAGTTATGTCAAAATATTAAAGCAGAACATTTCAGTAGCTTTGAAACAAATGGATTTTGGTTTTTTTCCCTAAAATTTCTTGTAGACTGGTTTACACAACCCAGGTTCTCATGTGTGATTAGTTTTTCATTACTGGTCTTGTGGAGAGCTACCTTTCCAAACCTGGAATTTATTTTCAGAGTGTTTTACACAACTTGGAAAAGTAGTAGTGATGAAGAAGAGTTTTGAGAGTCCCAGTGCCATCTGCTTGGTAGTTCTGTAAATTTTTGAGTGTATCGTGATATGAAATCATTTACTAAACAGTGTAGGAGCTGAAGAGCCTGGGAATTTAGGCTGCAGATCCTTCATCAGGCTGCCACTCAGGCTTCTGAGGAGTCAAATGGATGAGCAGGCATGAGGCCTGACTGAATTGGGTTGTAACCTCATCTAATTCAAACCTTCTCTATGGAATGGTTGTGCTGTAATCAGTCTGAGATCAGTCAATCAATGGGAAACAGAGTCTTTTGAAGAGCTTTTCAAAAACTCGTTTTATTATCACCATCATCACCACCGAGCAACAAGTACTGTGCCATTTGTGTCTCAGGGCTCCAATAAAGACCAGTGACCCATTTTGGCAGGCTCGAGGCAGATCTGCCAGGGCACAGTCTGCCTCTTTCACAACAACTTTGTTGGAATTCATATACAGTACCACAGATAATTGGGTCTCTAATCCATCTGTTAACTGTTCAAGTTCACATGACTTCACTTTATTCAGAAATTCTGTGACAAAATAGTCTGTTAGCTCATCTTGGATTCCCTTTATTCCCTGACACTGTATAGAGAAGGCTTCTTTTTTCTCTTCTTGCTGTTCCACTCAAATAATCATACAGTATGTGAAAGGAGATCTGCCCACAAACTCCTCTGATTCTTATTCCCTTTCCCTGAAAAGGACCTTTGCAGCTGTAAACTCGGAAATGGCACTTTCCTTGACATTTCTCTGGTAATATCTACTTGGAAATCTTTGGAAAAAAACATTCATGCAAGGTTTCCTTGTAGCGGGCATTATTGTTTTAGTGAAAGAGAGCAGAGATGAAACAGAGTATGGACAAAACAGTGAGACCTTATTTGTTAGAAAACAAAACTTCAGTAGGGGAAAATATTTTCATAATTCATTTGCTAATTAGGTCAAGTTAGATGTTATTTGCAACGGATTTATAACATCCTTCCTTTCAGAGTGAAAATCGGCTTTCTGTCTACAGTGTCTTGTAAGATGATTTTGCCATGATCTTGTACATAAAATCATGATGATTTCACCATATTTTAGAAATGAGTCAGAAGGAGAGTTTGTTGTTTGTCAAATTTTATAGCTCTGGCCTTGCTTTCCTCAGCAAAGACCTTTTTTGAGCACCATACTTCAGTTTATTTTGTAGTTCAGCATTTGTGATCTCAGGCATACTATATTTTTGTAATCCCCCTAACTACCTTTTTCCTATTTGCATTTATATATGTACAAATCAAGAAAAAAATAACCTGAGTATTGCCAGTGTGTACACTTCCAAGAGAACCCCACTTTAAATATCTTCCCTCTGGGCCATATGGTTTAAAGATATCTCTGACTGTCCTCAGGGCCCATTTTCTTTAATCCTGGATTAGCCTTGTTGCCCTTCTTTACCTTTTCAAGTACTGCAAAGTCTTTTCCCCACCCCACCACCTTCCCCCAATGCAGTACAAAAGAAAAGAGCATAATACTCAAAATTATTTAAATTTTGACCAAAGCAATTAATAATCTCAGAGTATCCTCCCTGGATTTCTAAACTTGCATAACATTTCATTGGCCTACGCAGGAAAATTATTTTTCTACAACATCTTGATATTTTTAGAAAGAAGATTACATTTATATCAGGGTCTTTAAGGTGTTTTCGGCAATCTCATGTGTATTGAACACTCTTGAATAAAAAATGGACTTATGTCCATTGGCCACATAGAAAAACAGTTGCATTTGATTTGTTAAAATGGACATTTACTAATTGTAATCAGTGCTTACTGGTAGCATGTTGTAGAAGATGTATGTGTAATGCTCAAAAGACACTTGGGCATTTCCAAAGATGATAGTGAAGCAAGGTCTGTAACAGCAGAACAAGTGCTACTTGTTTGGGATGAAGGAAAAAAAATGCATAATTATGTACTAAAGGGGCTTCGGATGGAAAAGCTGTGCTATATAATTCTTTGTCAATGTCATCTATATTAAATGGAATTTTTGAGTTTTTATATTCCCTTTCTAATCTAGAATAGTAACGAGAGGATTAAAGATTGCTTCCATAAATCCTACTTCTTACACTGACTTGAGAAATGCCATTTAAAAAAACATTCATCTTCTCCCTCCAAGTGCAGAATTGCTGAATGACACTCAAATATTAACAAGCAACACTTTCAAATTATATGGCTCCAGCTTAATAATGAAGACCTTCAGATCATGAAAAATCACTGGCAAAACAGAAATTGCACTTTTTCAAAACCATCAAAATAACTTTGTCAGTCTGCAGTGATGGTGATGGCTTAAGCAATTATTTTTTAATAGAAGATTGTAAACACCTGCCAGAATCCTTCAGGTTCCTTAGCAATGAGCACTCTCAAAAACAACTATTAGGCTCTTAAAAAAAGAAAGAAAACAGACCAACCAACCAACAAACAAACAACCCCCCTCCCCGAGAGCTAAAATAACAATATTTAGACTGAATGGACTCATCAGGGAAGAAAAAAAACAAAACCAAAAATCAAATGCTCCATATGTAACACACTGAACCTGTCTTCATGTCTGCTGCTATCCCTGCATATGAAAATACATTCAGTATTTTTAAATGTTTTAATGCCTTGTCATGTTTACCCTGATTTTGGTGAGTATTTTTTCATAAAATGAATGATGTCCTTGCTAACTCCTACCTCGGTGCTTTGGAACTTGCTGGACATGATTTTGTGTTGCTAGAGAGGAGAGCAGGGCTCCAAGGCATAGGTAAGGGGGCTAGAGAGAGATGCGGAAAGGAAGCTGGGTGAGATTTTGCACTCTTGCCACCAAACCAGCAGCCGGTACAGATGAGACAGCGTTACAAGTTTAGAACAGCTGCCAGCTAATGTTTGATCAGGGATAAAATATGCCGAGGTGACAACATCTTTCTCTCCTGCATTTCAGGGACTATCATTAAAAATGCAGCAAGGCTCGTACAGGCCCAGAAGGTCCTATGTTCTCTCAAGATACAAGGGAGAGAGACAAGTTCACAAGATGTCAAGAACAATATCCATTTGTGTTTACTATGCAAACCCGCTGAGTAACCTTTCTATTCATGTTTGTACTAAGGACCATTGAGAATTTAGGGGGAAAAAAGGGCTGCTTAGAATGAGAGGGGCGTGGCAGCTGTGGAGGAGCAAATGTGTGTTTGGGAAGTGGAAAAATGCCACTGCACTGCTAAATGGCTTCTCTGGGGGGGGAAAAATAAAGAAGAAATGCAAGATTAAAAGAGGTTTACATTTATACAGAAACCAAGCTAGAAAAGCTGCAGCAAGGCTACAAGTTAGTGTCCGCAGCCCCTTGCCTCCTCCCCTTTTAATAATATATTGATGTAAGCAGCTTGCGCATGCCAAACAAATTCTCTCCATAAAAAGTCAGCTGTCGGAAGGAGGCTCATCAATCTGGCAAAGTGCACTCAGGTAGAACGCCTCTCGGGGAGCCCTCCCTGCAGCCTCGCAGCTCCAGGGAAAGGGATTGCTCTGGAGGATGGGCTCATAAATGTTCATTAAAGAGTCCTTCCACCACTTTACAGGAAAAGCAGTTGTTTGGCAGGAACAATGGCAATTTAATTCTCAGTGATATCATGGGAGACTATTGCAGATAATTGAACTATAGGAAGTTTTGCTTTTAAAATGGCAGAGACAGCCAGTAAAATTCTCTCAATCAATGCGTCTTTACTAATATAGCTAGGAGAGCAAATGCCAAGATGTTTAGTTTGTGATTCTTTGCTGCAGTTCTTTAGGAGGCACATTATGCATTGCTTCTCACATTTCTCACATTGTCTCATCATTTCTTCTTCGCTGAATAAGAGGAAGAAGAGGAAATGTATTTATTTTTCTGTTGCACCAATGACTTCCCCATGGATGATGACTAGATAACACAGCTTTAGGGATGCTATGCAATATCATAAAGCAGCTACACACACACAACACAAAAGACACACACAACACATTGAAGTAGGAAACATATTTTGTAGTTTCAACTATGATCAAAAATCACTTGCTTTATCAGTGCAGTACTGGTCTTCTTTCTTCTGAATCTAATGGTGAAGACCCTTTCTATTTCTATAGACAACATCATATTAATTAACTAGATATTTTCCCTAATTGTTTAATGTTTTAGAAATTGAATTCTGTGCTTTGGTTTTAACATCATAAGGGCTGTAGTGGTGATTATGGTAAGAAAAGCTTTGTGCATGTAGTGGGAGAACAACATTTTAAGCTAAGAACTGACATATAGAGGTTACTTTCCTATTTAATAGACTGCTTAAAAAAACTTACTTTAAGGATTTTCATTGATCAAAAATAGTGTGGTTGGTTTTATCAACCAGTTAGATAAAGACTGGAGGTTTTCATAAGTGCTTTGCCATCCATATTTTAGGAAAATAATGAAAAAAATCCGTACAACTGTTTTTCAAACTTATATACTGACTACAAATATGTTTTAATCTCAAGGTGATCATTGCAGGAAGCATGGTAAACCACCATGAGTGTCAGTACAATTATCAGTTCTCAAGGAACTAAAATAAATCTTTGAATTTATTTCAGTACAGCTGCACTGGTTTCTGCTTGGGCAGATGATGATCAAAGCATAAGAGTATTGAGAAGTCTATCTCAGGAGATTAGATTTCCAAAACAGAATACAGAATCTGCCGCAAAGAAGGTCACCTAGTTTTCTATTAGAGAAGAGGCCTTTTTGGCATCTTTCTTTACTAGTGAAAATTGTATAATTAGGAGCCTCTAAGACTTTATCTAAAAGTGTGATTTTGCATATAGGTAGGTGACTAATAAGAAGACAGTACTAATGTTTTGCTTCTCGCTAAATTACTTGTGGACACCTTTTTTTTCAGTATTGATATGGTTGTTCAAGAAGTGACTGGAAAAAAATATATGTCAGGTTTGAAACAAGTGAAAATATCCATGCCATCTTTTCGTTGGTTAACTGAATTCTTTCTTGGATCAACAAAAACTCCTACCTGTCAACCAAACAGAAATAAAACGTTTTACTTCCTGCATAAGAAAGTATTTTTTCATGAGCAAGTGACATTATACTCAGAAAATAATCTTTGCAAAACCTAAGGTTGCTATAGAGAAGTTGTAGATGCCCCATCCCTGGAAATATTCAGGGCCAGACTGGATGGGGCTTTGTGCAACGTGGTGTAGTGGACAATGTCACTGCCCATGGCAGTGGGATTGTAACTAGAAACTAGATAGTCCAGGATCTTTATGGTTCCTTCCAAACCAAACCATTCTCTGATTCTATGAATACCCAGGTGGAACACACCAGTGTGCCTTTGGGTTTGTCATAATGTGTTCCATAGAGTGGTTGAACCTCCTAAACTACTTTGTGAGAGTGGTAGCCCCACAGTGTGTGAAGCCGTGTGGCTTGACCGGGAGTATTGAAGAAAAAGGGAATCTTATCTTACCCTCACATGAATACCTAAACCCCAGCCATAGTCAGGTTGTGAAAGTTGCTGGACATCACAAAGAAGGAAAACACTTCTCAGAGATCACACTTTTTTATTGTAAGCATAATACAACAGTTCTTTCTAAAGAACTTTGGTATTATTATTATAATTGGCATAAAAACTTTTAATTGACATCTAATATGTTCACACACACACATATGCATATAATGACTTTATTCCAGTCTTACATTAACTTGAAAGGCAGAGTATGCTACTCTGAAAAGAAAGTCTGAACTTTTTATGCTATATCATCACTTGTACTTTTACTCCTCCAGGACCCAGGAAAAGGTCAAGCAAACCTGAAAAAATATTTTTCTTTTTATGAGGAGGGTTTCTCAGAATTTTTGCCAGGGCTTCAGCTTAACTTTCTTGAAAAAGACATCATCTGATGGTACTACTAAATTAAAAAAAAAAAAAAAAGCAGAAAGAAAAAAAAAAGAATGCAATTTTGAAAATCAGAGTTATAAACATCCTAAACCTGGTATTTTCGTGGGTTAGTTACGGCAGATAAACCATGGACATTGCCTTTATATTGTTGAGACTGAGAACATTAGATACAACTAAAAATGTCTTAGAAATGTGAAATAGTAACAAATTAGGTAAAAATTGAAGTGGGTTTTTGTGTGTAAATGTTGTCAATTATTGAAAGATTTTTCACAAGTGTTTGCTAAAAGCCCTATCTCCTACACCCTCTTGATAGTGTCAGAATCTAAGCATCCATACCTAAAAATAGAAACATTAAAAGATTTTTTGTAATGGAGGAAAAAACCTCCAACACCTGAACATGTCACATGAAGGCATCACAGAGTTTAAAACTAATACAGAAAGGCAAACTGAAGAATGGTGTCATGTGTGCATTCATACTTACACCTCATATTAGCAGCTTATTGAATTTAGGATGCCTTGAGACTTAGTAAGTTGAATGGGATGACAAAACACTGTCCATTGCCAGTTAGCTCAGTATCCCTCGTTGTTATTGCTGCTCCTTGCTTCCTTTCTACATTGTTCATATTTAGAAGAGTTGTTTCACTCTGCCTGCTTAGCGCCAATTTGGCCTCCTCTTACACCCGCTCTGATGATTCAATGATACTGAGCAAGTTTGCCTTCAGCCATGTGACAGGTGATTAGCATTTTAACCATCAGCACCAATGTCAGGATGTCTTCCCTTGGAGATGAACAGTACTTTCTCACCCACCCTGAACTTCCCTTGCTAAAAAATGCCAGCTGCGTTTGGCATCGGTGGCGTGTGCCGGTTCTGGCACCCACACAAACGGAGGTGAAGGGGTTGCATAGTGCAGGGCTGCTCAGCAGGTCTGTAACACATCCACATGTCCTGCTGCTTTTAGCAGGTGGATGTGCCCCTGGCCTCCAGCCCCTTTGGCTGGGGAAACCAGTCCAGCACTCCTGAGGAGCCCAGCCCAGCTGTGTGCTGCAGCTGACCACAGAGGGGAACCCTTCTTGGTCAGCAGGAGCAGGGGTAAAACCAAACTTCCAGATCTTGTGCAATACATCAGAAATATCTCTGATCCTCTGAGGTCTGGCAAAATTCAGAGACTAATTATCTAACATTTTGTTTCTAGCATTTGTCACTGTTTTATTTTATCCACAACTTTCAAGTGGACTGTGATTTTAATTAGCTTGTACTAGAGCAGAATGTTGGAGAACTTGGAGGTTTTTAGAGGGGAGCCTTCTCATCATGTGGGGTTTTCAATGCTTACTTGTCTCTACTAATTAGAAGTGCTTATAAATTAATTATAAGCCTGCTTTTCAAACCAGTAGGAAAAAAGCTGTGTGCTATGCTGGATATGATTAAGATATAAGAACAAAGAATTCAAGAGAAAACACAATATTTTTATTGACTGACCCATCTTTTAGCCTTTTCCTTGTGAAATTAATTTCTCTTTATAAAAAGACTTCCTGCTCTTTGTTGAATAAAGATGTAAGCTTTATTCATAAATGGATTTTTTATTACTTTAAATCAACATTGCAATGAAATCCTAAAATAAAAATTAAAAAAAAACAAAGAAGAAAATACATTTTAATATGCAAATACAAATATCCTTTACTGTGGAAGGGGCTAACAGCGGGCTTGTTAGCTAAAGGAGCAAGAAGAAGTCGAGAAGTAAGAAGAAGCTGATAAGGAGCTTTTTCTAAAGCTGTAACTAAAGAGATCGAGAGAAGAAAGATAAGAAAATCTTGCAGCTAGATGTGAAGTCACTATAACTCTTCACTAATAGTATTATGTTGATTTATTGTGGCCAATAGTTAGTATAGAAGAAGTATAAACAATTGAAAAGTGTATAAAAGTTAGCCATGTTCAGAAATAAACTGTTGCCAACTGAGACTGTCTGAAGTCTCTGCTTTGTGTCGTGACCGCCTCAACAGCGACACTTCTGACACAGAGAAGCAAATAAAATCACAGTCTACATATAGTCTCAGGAAGAAGTGTAACTCTTCCTGGAAACTATTCCCACAGAACTCTACTGGGACAGGAATTATAACCTGTTGTATAGGAATTGACACTTTTCCATCTCCATGTCTTTGTGTCTCTACATATTTCTTATACACCTGGAATTGCAATAATGACTTTGTATCAATTTATCAATTTATCTTCATTTATGTACTTGAAGAGTGGAGAACCTAACATGCGCTTGAAATTCTTCCTTCTATTAATATATGCTTAGAAGTCCTACCTCACTTGTAAATAAAACCATACAAAAGGCATGACAGAAAAAAAAGATTAGAATACTAAATGGAAAAAAATAATATGAGGAAGTCTATATTGTGTGTAACCCTGCTGCTCTATTGGAATTTTTTCTCATAAAACCAGAAATGTGGGATCAGAAAGTGCAAATGAAAACCAGTTTGTTATGGTAAGATCAATTATCAATATTTTTTCATCGGTTTCTGTTTGGGTTTTTTGTTTGTTGCTGCTGTTCAAGAACTTTTCTAAAAAGGTAAAAATCAGAGGAAAAGGGAAAATCCATGGGTTTCTGCTTCACTATGGCACTTGATTTTTTGTTTATGGCACTGATTGCTCAATGTTTTTAAGGCGTCTCCTCCATCACTGAACTAGCCTGAAAAACTGTTAAGACTCTTCTGCACAGCTCTTCTCTCCCTGGAATGTTTTGGTGACATCTCCATCTGATTCTTATCTTGTCACCTAATCTAGAGACCTGCTGTGTCAAAGGACACCAGCTCTCTGATGCTGCTTGAATCTGTTCTGCCTGAACCTGAATGCACAATGACCCAGCCCAGTGAAGTGAGCCAGGGCACAGCAAATCAGGAGAGTCGCTGACCTGCTTGGTGAAAGGCATCCATCAGACTGCTCAGCTTCCCTGTATTCTGAGAATGTCAACAAAAACACATACTCCTGATGTCTACTCTCCTTTTTCTCTTTTGGGACTTTGTGTATTTTGTCACATTTAGAACTGAATGACAGAAATAACCTTTTCTTCCCACTAAGAAGGATAGCTTGATGCAGAAAATTGACCTGGAGTCTTCTGTCTGAAGAAAGGAGTTTTTGATGAAAAAGGGAAAGTTGGAAAATACTTTGTGCCTTTTATTAAATTTTGTGTGCATGTGTGAATGTTCTCTATTCTCTGCATTTCCAAACTTTGGCATGAATTTTGAAACCTTTGACACGCAGTTTTCCAAACTCTAAACCTGAAATGCATTTAAATTTTCTATACACAGATCACATCCAACACCTATGACTGTGTAATCCTGCCACTCATTGAAATGAAACAAACCCACAAATACTCTTAACTCTTGCTCATTGAGAAGATGTGAGGCACAGACATAATACGATGCCCACTTCTGCCACAGCCATTCCTCCTCCTCAGATACTGTATCACATTCAGTATTTTTATATTGTTTGTATGTTGTATATCTACTTCCAGTTACTCTTCAAAGACCTAGTGATTAATAGTATTGTTTTCATTTATTTTCAGACACTGTGGTGGTGTTTTGTCCTTATTCCTTTGGGCTGTTTTAAGCTGTTCCTGCATATTCCCTGCTTTCTCACTGTTTTCACTACTTTTTATTTTAGGAATGAACTTGAGCTGACTTAATCTGTCTCTTAGAAAAAGAATCTTCTTTGAAATTTCTTCTGAAATCAACATGAACACTGTTGATATATTCAGAGGTGATTGGAAAAGAAAGTTGTGACTTGTTTTCCTGTAATTTTAAAGACCTTTTCTGTATCAGCTTATATTAATTATTATTTTTCTGTAAGCTTCTATATGATCTGTGTACTGATTGAAGTCTAATATGGCCTGTGTGAATTTAATATAGACTACTTTTTTAATTAAGAATCATTGGTCTACTATGTTAGTTGTTAGTATGATGATGCTTTGAACACATTCTTCCAACACAGACTATTTTCTTCAGGAGTGTCATAAACAGCCATTATTCTAAGTCAAGAGAACTGATGTCTCCCTTTTGTTTTCTGTAGTCTTTCAGGAAAAAAAATTATTTGTAGCTTTTTCTTGCTCTTACTGTCATCTGAAGCAGAATGTAGAGTTCATTTACATTGTCCAAGTGCTTAATTTTTAATTTCTTCTGTTTCTGAGTGATTCATAATGCATATATACAGGGGAACAGTACTTTAACATATATGCCTAACAGAAAAATGCATTTGTTATCTATTAGCCTTACATAATAATTATTGACAAATATTTCTACTTTCTTCCTTTGAGATCTTACTTTTAAAACATTTTTCTCTTCTCGCATATTAACTGCAGCAGAATCATGACTGCAAGAACCACAAGAAAAATTTAAAAATCTCAAGTATATTGTAGCTTCAGAATTTCACTTAGGGACATGATAGGGATGGGAAGATTTCATAATTTTGAGTGTTTAGATTTTGCAATATTAAAAGCAGCAAGTATAATTACTATTTGTGCTTAATGCTTCTGTGCATATCTACAAACATATATTCACTCTCGCTGAGCTTCTATTAGGGCATCAGACACTTTTATCCATGAATTCTAAGTATAACATTCTTTCTCCACTTCTTTCTAATTATGAGGTTCAACAAAAGAGAATTACTCTTGTAATTCTACTCAGGATTCATAATTTCAGAAAGCCCTAGGTGCAAACCTACATTCCAAATATCCTCATTTAAAAATGGACTGCTGTAATTATATGATCATTTCATGCCAAATCTGCAGGGGACAGTAACTCAATAGAAAGCATGCAAAAATTAATGAGAAGCTTAATTATAATAATATCATTAAATCCTAATAAGAGAAAAAGTCTAACTTTATTTTAGCTTGGACACCTAATATAATTTTGTTACAGCATAGTAATGATATTTTCTCAGTTTTTAGAGAAACTAATAATGTAATGGCAAAGGCTGGATAATTTTCATTTTCCTTCTCTTTCTTTTCCCTTTCTTGTATATGTAAATAAAAAGCAAAAAAATCATTCTTTTAATTGTAAATGTATCTGGGCAAAATCCAATACCATTTAATTAATATCAGCCATACATTTTTTCCATTAATATTTAGCACTTCACCAGAAAATTTTAGCAACCATTGTATAATTTTTTGCAAAAATATACGTTTTCTTTTACAATTCTGGCTCTAAATATCTTCATTTATAGTGGCTCAAGACAGGAACTCTGAGGTGCTTTGCCTTCTACCTTTAAGAGCAACATACAAATGATAACAGCCAAACTTCAGTTACCATGGCTACAGACTGATGGTTGCATTCTTGCTATATTAATATTTAGCAGATATCAGAATTTCCTTATTTTTTTTCCCATTTACAACCCAGATACTTTACAGAAGTTATTTATAAAGAGCACAACATTCCTGAACACACAGCCCTGCTGGTGACAAATGTTTAAACGTGGAGTGCATTAGTGTGGCATCAGACATTGTCAATAATGCATGCTCACCACCATTTAATTATTTTGAAAACATCTGTTGAAGTAAAATATGTTCCAGAGGGGAATAAGGAAGTCAAGTGCATTAGTGACTGTGTTAACCACATTTCACTCTGTAACACAGAAAACCCTAAAGGGAAGACCAGGATTCAAGGACATCAAGAGAATGTTAAAATTCGTCTTCACTGTTAATCTTTGCAGCCAAAGAAGTGGCACAGATAAATCTTTTGCTTAGGGTTGGTTTTCTAAGAATTTTTAAAATAGGGCTAAGATATTGCATCAGAACATGCAGTGAAAATTATTTCTTTTTTTCCCATAGCACATCTGAATGTATGCCATTTATATTCTGAGAGATCCTAAATAATTACTGATATAGTGTGAGACCATCTTACAAGTGAAGGTTACTTTACTCTTAGCTCAGAGTAAGGAATAACAAATCCTCCCAAGTGCTGGTGTCAGAGCCTTATGACAATAAGCTTATGTATGACTGTTTAAAATCTATCCAACTCTTAAGATTCCATCTTTTCAGCATCTTCCATAAATTGCTTAAGGAGGAAGTGCAAGATGCTTATTGAGATGCTGTCTGACATATTCCACAGGAATAATTCTTTCATTGTACTCTTTTTGAGAACAGCATTGACCACCATCGTCAACTTTGCAGGTCATAGCTAATAGTGCAAGGGCCTAATAGATTTGTGGTCAGGATGTGCAAATAAGGGTATGCTACAGGCAGTATGAAGCAACAGTCTTAAATTACGTGGTCATGAACTCAGAAATGGACATCATGTTTCTCTAAACACTGCACAGAGAGGAAGGAGTAAAATAATTAATATAACAGCCCAGCATGTCACAATCAGCAGTTAAACTTTCCTGGAAGTCCTTAAACCTAGTCAGTGGAGACAGCCTGAAGCCCCCAAAGAGCAATGCAGAAAGTTCAAGCAGGGAGCTCACTGGGGAGCTGACAGCAGCACCCAGCAGGGAACAGTCAATGCTGATCTGAAGGGATCTGCATGTGGCTGAAAATGCTAACAAAGGGGAGAATAAAGTTGCACTAAAACAGCGATAAGGGACAGCTTTGTGAAGAACAGGTGATACTTTGGGCATAGAGAGAAACTTCCAGTGTGGAGGATGTATGATGCTTCAGAGAGAAAGTGAGCAAAGACAGCAGCAGAAGGCACCAGAGGCTGCAGCCTGGTGTATTCCTGAGGTGGCAGAATGAGGCAGAGTCCTGACTACAGCAATGAACACAGTCCAGGGTCCTTGGCTCCCCTGGCTCGGGGAGAAGAGACTAGACTCAGTCTTCTAGCAGTGTTTGAGCCCACTTAAGATGTAATTAATTTTCAGAAGGGTAAGCATGTCTTTCTATTGACTGTAGGGGAAGCATGGTTGATGAGATTCCTGACTGAGACCTAGTCATTAAACATTCAATATTTGGTGAGAGGAATCCAGGCTGGGAGTATATGGGGTTAATGGTCCTATATCTTTATCTCAGCAGGCAGCCAGTAGTAGTGTTAATAGCAGGGAACTCTCTGAGAGCCATTAGAGGAATTTGGGGGATCTCCACTGCTTTGTGGTCCCTTTCATCAACCTCTTTAGTATGACAAATAGCTTGAGGCTGCCTACCAGTAAGTTATTTTTAAGGGCGTGTGAAGGTGGACAGAAACATCTGTTTAAAGCCACCATTTTCAACTGTCCTTTCAGTGATGTGAAAAACACAGCAACCTAATTTAGGCTGAGTATGCAGAGCTTCATTTTCACCAATACATTTTTCCCTGTCTGATTTTTTGTGTGAAAGGCTCATTTGTTCTTGTAAACTAGCTCTCCAACCAAGAAAAGTGCATTGAACAAACCCCCAAATCTTTCCATACACATAAATCTGGACTGCACAGCTTATAATCACCCTTCACTCTAAGTTACAAATGAAAAATATCACTTAGCTCATTTACAATATTTCTGAAAACATGAGAAGAAGCTTGTGGCTAGAATTTTTGCATTCTCCCCAGTCCCCTCTGAAAGTAGTTGAGGAGAGGATGAATTTTTCTCCAAAACCTCCTGATCATCATAAATAAGTCAACACTTGAGAGATTGTTTATACCAAAGGAAAAAAAATATCCATAGAAAGATAGTGCCAGAGACTCCAGCATGACATGGGCACAAGTTCAGTTCAAAGAACAAAGTCCCAGTTTGTCCTGGAAAATGTTTCAAGGGAAAAGCTTTTGAAATATGCAATCACAAAGCAGGTAAAGAAATTACTGCTTTATTTACATGGTTGCAGAGGTGATAAAACAGTGTAAGCAATATGCAATTCTTGAGTTATTGGACTTGACACTTTACTTCGATGCTGCCCTTTTTCAAATCTCAGCACATTGTTTTCAGAAATTCAATCCCTTATGCTTTATGTTTTACATACTCTGAACGTTGTAGTCATATATATGTATATATATGTATGTGTGTGTGTGTGTGTGTGTGTATATATATATATATGTATGTTGCAGCTCCTTATTTTCAGCTCTTTGCTGGGTCTTTATTTTACTTCAGCTTCTGGGGTTTTTGATGTCCTTTGAAATATGGCAGTTTAGAAATAGTTGCAATAGACAACTGGCTGCATATAGTGTTTTTCTTCCTGCCACTTCATATTAAAAATACACTGTTTGTTGTTTAGTTCCAACTTTGAGTTCTTTAAAATGCAACAGAGAACACACAAAAGTTTCTGCCTGTGAGTTCTTCCCATGTGCAGTCAGTAAAAGAAAAAAAAGTCTGCATATTTAACATAATTTAACAACTCTACAGCCTGAGCAATTATCCTAATAGCAGGGAACCAGGCCCTACTGGTAAGTTTTATCCTCCCTTTGTCAGACTTGTTTCTTTGATATTAGTATCTATATGCGCACCACAGGGCGAAACTAGGCTTTATTAAAGGAGGGTCAGCGTTCTGTTAATCTAATTTAAAAGCATTAAGGGGAGTAGAGGAGCATTAATTGATTTGTTGGGAGGGTTCTGACTCCAGCCAACCTGTTCTTGCTGTTTACATTGTCTCGTCACTTAGATGACATATAAAAATTGTACTTGAGCAGTAGTACAAAGTGCATAAACATAGCATATTTTGTCTTCAATTTAAAAAATATTGTATAGCATATGTTGATGCATCTCAAGTGAAGTAATTGAAAACATTATAACTTTCAGTAATCAGCAAAGACTCAGTTTTAACATACTGCTAATAACTCTAGAAAAATTAGTCTTTAGCCCAAAGACATTAAACGGTTTCAGTAGAATGGAGCTGGCTTCTTCCAGAAAGGAGAGTTGCATTCTGTATAAAATACTGTGACCATTACAACTGAAACAAGTGAGAAAAATATTCTTGGAGTTGCCTGGATATTTTCGGATAATGATTAAAATAATCACAAACTTCAAATTGTTGAAAACTTGTACATTTACCAGTGAAGTTTTTGCAGTTACAATTCTAAAGTATGTTTGGAAGACATGATCTTTTGTTTCATAATTTGTTTTTCCCCATGACTCCTATCTCCTCTCACCCTTTTCTTCTATATGAAATTTAAAATGCTGAAAGGGAAATTTAGTAACAGTCTGGAGACGAAAAAAAGTATGGAATTAGTTCTCTGTGCATAAAAAGCATGGACACCCATTTTTAATGGATTCATACCAAAGATTGATGAAGTTGGCATTTAAGAAGGTACAGTCTCTGATTGAAAATGTGATTGAAGTTTTCCCACAGTGGGAGTTTTTACTGGATTCCCTTCCGTGTGGATTCTCTCTACGTGAACCTTTTCTTCAGTGGGGACAATAATAAATGTCTAACAATGTCTATTTTGACAAGGCCTGTAGGAGTTATTCTCTCCAACAAATCTACTCCTCTGTCATATTTGAATGGCTGTGGACAATGAGTGAAAACTTGCTGGAGGGAACACAAGTGTGCATATTCATGTGTGACAGTAATATTTTGTTGGGAGAGAGTGCAATACCAAAATATTTCAAAATATAAACAAAAAAAAAATACACTTTAAAAATCTGTGAAGAAAAAATTATTATTGTGGGTTTTTTAAAATTTTATTTTCAGTTTCTTTGAGTAAAGATCATAATAAATTATTTTAAAATACTTCTAATCAAGAGTTTTCAAATGCATGAAGTGCTTTATGAAGTGCAAGCAGTAAAATAAGAAGAAAGATTATTTCACACATATATGGGATCAGTTGTATATACTAGAGGAATTTATTAAGCTCTTGATTAAAATAGTATTAATTTTCTGAAATTAACAGAATGAGTGAATTCACATTCCTTACACAATACAGTTTGTATAAGGGTGGCAATTTGAGCCACCAGAGAATATGATTTAGGTTGATTTCCATTACATATCGAGAATATATTCAGACAGAATTCTAAAGGTTTTTGACAGAAATCCTTAAGGGGAGAAATGATCCTGAAAAAACTACAACACTTGCAGGGAAGGCTCAAGGTCTATTAAGATGAGGGTCAGTTGTCTGTGCTAAAGCTGATGGAACAATTGTGCTCCTATGCACAGTATAAAGCCCCCTCCTTTATATGTTCCAGCGGATCACCAAATCTCTGTGGTACCTAAACTTCCATATTGGGGTGGCTATAGTGGAGGAGCCCACACCCACAAGGACTGAGAAAGTAAAGACTTACCTGTGTCACTTTAGGGGCGTGATATACTGACAAGAATTTTCCTGGTGAAAATTTCCCTGGTGAGAATTTTCCTGCTGGCTTTGTGGAGTCATACATATCCCTAGCCAAAGCAATGAAGGATACACAAAATGAGGCATTTTTGAGATATAACCACAGTCACAGTAATTCACTCTGTTCTGGCTATAGCAAAAGCACCCATCTTTTATAAAGCTTTCCAGTAGTCTGAGAGCTTAAGAACTCAAATCTCAAGAATTGACTGTAGGCAGTGCCCTTCTCAGGGAATCTGAGCTGCTGCTGCTCTTCAGGTGACTCAAGAGGGAGTGGAGAGAGGGTTAGCAAATATTTTTCTGGAAACCACAAGCAGTATATGGATGGTCAGATCCCACAGTTTTCCTGTCCCAGCAGCATCTAGGCTGCTACTTTTTGCCCTGTACACTGTGCACCATGCCATACAGACCGGCACAATCGTCCATCCTTTCTGAGAGCAAAGTGAGAGTATCTACTGAGAACACTGTGAGTCTCTGGATTTTGTGCATCCCCCTGTGTCCTGGCTGCTCTGGGCCTCAGCTCCTTCAAGTCATCTCCCACTGCATGATAAAGAGAATGCCCAACTAGAAATCTGCCCCTTCATGAATGACATTCATCTGTCCCTCTTATAGTGGGGTAGGAAGGAGCTGCTTTACTTCTTTCTCAGCCCTGCCTTGCAGAGTCACTTTTTCTGGAATTCTGATTGCTTCTATTGGTCTCAATAATAGCTATAATTAAATATTGAAAATCTATGCTCAGAAGATGACATTTTGGGAATAAATATGATGATCTACTCTAGCAGATATCTCTTGAGAAAGTGAAGTTATTCACCTGCAATTCATACTCTACAGAGATCAAATTTAATTTAATTAACAGTTTCTCAATTCATCTCATGGAAAATAGTTCTGGAAATATCTGCCTTTTTTATCATCTTGGTTCTGAGTGATTTTGGGGAAAAAAAAGAAAAACTTAATGAATGCTAAAACACAGGATCTGCAAACACTTGTTTCAAGTATTTCAGCTTTTCAACTTCAACCAGGTCAGTTTTTATTTAAATTCTGTTTTTTTTTATGTCTGCCTTAATATACAGCAACATTTGCTTTTCATGTTTATATAATGAGAATGTCACTGCCAAATAAACTGGTTAAGAAAAAGAATCATACTTTTTGATTTTGCAACCTTGAAATTGTTTTCATTTCTGTTTTCTTAAATTGTTTGCATATTTAAAAGAGGGCGGCAAAACTCACAGCTGAGAACCTGCTTTCCTGCAGGAGGAAACAGAGGACAGAGATTGTCATGCTAAAGTCATTTCAAAGTATCTGAAGGTTCAGGCTCAGACACTTAACTTGGAATGGGAGTAACCCAGTTAAGCTCTGCATTTGAAGTTCTTCCATCTTTTTTACAGGCCTTTTATTAAATTATTTTAAATGAAATCTGGGAACAACTGAAGAGCTCACTTAAAAAAGCAAAATCCTTCTCCCCCCCACCTCAAAAGGCGGTGTATTTTGAAGATCCCTCCACTCTTTCTTTTTTTTTCTTTTTTTTTCTCAAGAAGGCATACTTCTTCAATAATTCAGGAAAAGCAAGAACCAGCAGATCTTACAGCATATTTGATGTGCCAGCAAACAGGCTGGAGATTGTTTCATTTCAATTAGCCCCTTTGTTGCAGACAAAAGACTGACAAACACACTGAGAGAGGGACAGGCATATGGCACTTTTACTTTCCACTTTGCTTTTTATTTGATGATAGTTCTCTTATCACAGCCTCTCACCGATTCCCCTGCCTCGTGCCCGCTTCCTCCTTTGCCATACTTTATCTGCCATTGTTCCCCTTGTATCGTCTTACTTGGGATCAAGTGATTCTCTCCAGCACAAAAATAAGAAGATGTATTCTTTTTCAGCCTCTTCTGATCTCCCAAGCTAATTGGCTCAGGTGTAAACCAAGCCAGCAGGGCTGTGACTTTGATGTGACACTTTAGAGCAGCGCACCTGGTAACATCCCTGTTTGTGTGTCAAATACCAGCCGGCCTGGCCTGCTGCTCAAACCCAGCTAATAAAAACGCTAGTAATCACGTTGTATTACAAGGCTCAAATTCATGCTGTTACTTTATTGCAAGGTTGTCATTAATTTTGCAGGGTGAACCTGGAATCCGATCCGACCTGTTTTTAATGAGTGTGGATCTGTGTGGAGCTGTGTGAGTGACAGAAAGGTGACTGCCAGCTGTTTCTTCTTTACATATGGCGTTACCCTTGCTTTGATCAATAATGCTGTTTCACTTTAAAAAGAAACTCATTTTGTAAGGATGCAGAAGAGGGGCCTTCCTACCTCCCTTGTCCTTGTGGTTTAGTTGTAAACTATACACAATTAGGGAAAGGTCAGTCAACAGTAAGCCATGTCTTACTGTTTTGCTAAAGATTGTTTCCCTCTTTTGGACCTGTCGTTTAACAGTTGTCTTATTGTTGTTGCTTGCAATTGTATTTGGTAGAATTATAAACTCGAATAAAGCCTAGGAAAAAATTTTTAAAAAATGTTAAGAAAATGTAACATCTAAAATTAATATATCAATTTTTTTCTGAATCACAAAGACCCTTTTAAATTGCAGTCTGGTACCAATGAAGTTATTCTTGCATATAATATTTATAAACCTATGCATATATATATGTGCATATGCATCTTTGTATCTAAAATAGTACTTGCACTTTTATTGTGGGGAAAATATTAAATCTTCCCATATTGTGCAACTATAGCCATACATTCCTGCAATATTTAACAAAGATGTTATCAGCAATTAATTTATTGTCTGATCAGCCAGGAACCACTAGAATTTGTAGTGGTAAGCTAAGAATGCAGGATAACAATAAGATCTTACTTTAAGATATAAAGAATTTTCATCAAATTATTTTTGATCATGGCTGTTAATCTTTTTAGTCATATTGGAAAAGTATTTTTGAATGATGAGTGATAGAGACACATTGTACAGAAACTAAAACATATGAGAACTTGCAACAAGGTAGCTCCTAATCAATTAACAAAACAGATTAATGGTGTATTTGAAATGGAATTAAAATTATAAATAATTTCTGGAGATACCAGGGAAAAATTCTAAAATCCCTAAATTGAAAATTAAAAGGAAAAAAACATTTTAGGTGGAGAAAATATGCATTAAAAGTTTCTTTTATTTACCTTTTTTTTTTCATTCATTGAACATAGGTTTTGATCTTTCAGTTTTACAGAATGACCAGGAATCCTTAAAAGAATGTTGGAAATCAACAGCTCAAACTGAGCTCCTCAGCACCACAAAGTGAGCCATTTAGTGCTCTGTCTGCGCTGCAGGTATTGTCTCTAATAACTGATACAAACCTGTCGTTTCCTCCTGAAACAGAGGCGCTTTGTACTGCCAAAAATAAGTCCCTGTAAGTTAAAATTCATTGCGAGTATAGACAAGAACTGTAAATTCACAATGCCCAAGATGTATCTTTTTTAAGTATATATATAATAATATAATAATAGTTCACATCAAGAGTTTTTCTCTAAATTTTCTGCAAGTTTTACAAACAGTAATTTTCTGTTAGGTTTAGTTGTGTCTGATGTTTTCTTGAATTGTCTATGCAGAAGGACTCAAAAGCACACTAAGGGTACATATGGTAAAGCAAACTGAAAAAACGTCTCAGTAAAACCAGAGAGATGATGAAGTAAAATAATTTCACACAACATTTACATCTTCAGTATACTCATGATGATGTAGGAAGTGCAAAAGTAGGGTAATCCATTTAATTAAAAATAATTCAAAGTGTGTATAAATCTATAGCTAGTAAAGGGAAGAAACTTGGAATACTCGCAACAAGAAGACAAAAACAGTTTAACACAGCTTTGAAATGTGTACTTAGAGGCCTTTACTGCCTGTCCATTTCAGGCGACTTGATCTGTAACCTTACATCCTTGTCTGACCACTTTGTAATTAGAAATAGAATGAGGAATTGGAGCTGACTCAAAGGAACAAGAAGAAAAATATTAATTGATGGGTAGAAGTGATTGCTGTACATGTCAGAAACTTCATGTCACTAGGGCAATAAAAGTATTTAGGGTTTTGCATTAGTTTCCTGTATTGACTTCAGTGAGAACTTTATAATAGACTCTCACAGAAACAACCATGGACTGGTGTCAGGCAAAGATCCGAAGATCAAAGTCACAATTGGGGGATATTTTTAACTATTACCCTTGATAGTGAGCTGAATTTGCCCATAGGGAAAATATTTCCTTGCAGTTTGACTTTCACACTAGTGAAAGTTTCTTCATCTACACTTTTAAACCTGCACAGAAAAACCTAGTGATAAAGAAACAAAGGAGGGACACAATTTCTGTCCCACTTTCCTGACTCTTGAGAGGTCTGGGACCATTGAAATCACTGAATTCAGTGATACTGTGCTTATATCTCTAGAGGAAGAAGACTCTGACAAGACTCTACAACAACACGGTTGTAAATATACATGCATTTATTGAAGTAAATTTGAAAAAAATTTGGGGAGTAAATTTATTTTAGTAATAGCTATTCTGCCTCCTCCAACAAATGTCCAGCCCTACCCATTCTTTAAAAGCATGCTTTGCTATATTATTTGCATTAATCTGTCCCTTATTTGCTTTGTTTTTTAATGAAAAACTTGCCTCGCTGCCTTCTTTGGAGTAACCATCAGAAACAAAAGGAGCCAGCCCTGTCTAGTTTTTCTGGTTAAGTGAAATCTGCAAGATGAAACTCCATTCCCTAGTACAGAAACTCCCTATATAACTCAGAAATGTAAGTTTGTGTAAGATTTTCTGTTCTCTTTTACTTTTCTTGCTTGCTTTGTTTTGCATCTTTTCCTAAAGGTAAGAAACTTTATTTTGGTCTATCTCCCACCATGGACCTGGTAACACATCATCATATTTTCTTCCCTGTTTGACTTTCATCACTTCCTCTTATCTATTTTCATCACTTTCTCTTATCTATTTTGCAAAATATATGCACAACCCTTTTACCCTTAAGGCTAACCCAGCCAGTCTCCACAAAGATTGTTTGGTTTTGATTTCTTGGCTCTGAATGCCAGCCAGAGCAGTACACTGTTAGATCAGTGACATCTACAGATGTTGAAGTAACCGCAGAAAATTTTTTGCTGCTGTTCTGGGATGAAAAGTCTTTCTGAAGATTTTATCTCCAGCTTCTGTTACCTTCCTTTAGATGGCTGGCTCAAGTGCAATCCTGGGAAGGGGAAGGGTTGGGAGGGTTGGGAGGGGAGAGAGGGAGGGAGGGAGGGAGGGAGATGGGGCTTTTTTCTTTGAAAGCAAATGAATATGTTGGGGCAGAAAGGTTTGGGGACCTCAGGGTGTGGTGGAAAAAAACCATGAATCTGGGAGAATGTAGCTCCTGCAGAGAAATTGGGAGACCACAGGAAAGAGCAGGAATCAAACAAGCAGGCTTCTAAAGGGATGAAAATAATGTAGCATGGGCTAGAGGGAAGGAAGGCAGGGCTTGCTGCAACTCACCTCTGAATTGCTTGCCTAGGAGAAAGACATGAAGAACAGGCAGACAACTGGTTGTAGAAACCATTTTCATTTCCATTCTGTCTTCCCTGCTTGCTCTGAGTTCACTCAAAGAATGCTTCTTGCAATTCTTATGAAGATGATTATTAAGAATGCCACTAGTAGATGCATGTGAAGCCTTTCAGTCTCTTTTTAGAGCTTCTTGTCAGAGATCATGTAGGTAGATCCACCTCAAGATTTCAGTCCATATAACGTCCTGTCACAGGAACATATCAGGCTAGGTCAGATGGCAGACAAAAAAATGAATATCCTACCTTGGCTCAATATTCAGATCTGTTTCTTTGAAAAACATTGTTACATTTTCATCTATTTTGTCTTGTGCATCTCTTGAATATTCAGATGAATTGTGGTTATTTTTCTGTTCTCCCTCAGAAAATTTATGAAGGACCTCAATAAGTAAAGAAAAAAAACCCGAGGGAGGTGACCTTACATGAGGGCAAGCAGAGCAGCTACTGTTAGTTTTCCTGCTAAATAGCTTCTGACTTGAGTGTAGCCACAGTGTGCTCTACATGCATCACTATGTCTTTTTAAAAAAAGCCAAATTGCTATAGTCAATTTATTCCCTACTGTGTTCCCTACATTTATATGGCCTGATGACCAATATGGTTGTGCTTGGTATTTTTTAAGAACAATGTGAGCTTTTTGTAGGAGAAAAGTTCTTTCTCTTAGTTATGGAACCATCTTCTGGGGTCTTTGAACTCTCTGACAATCTACACAATGTTTAACCAATCCATCATGTATTATTTTCTAATTATTTTCATTTTCAGGGCATAATTCTGCCTCTGAAAATATGAATCTCATTATATTTTTATAACTTATTTATAATTAGTGCATTGAATAAAGATCATGATGTTTCCTTACAGAATAAAATGTGATTAGGATCTAGATTTCTTTTTGGGTTTTTTTTAATATTACTGTCATTCTTGCTATGCATACTAGCTCCCAAGCTTTAGTCTTTGATACCAAACTAATCTGTAACTTTACCTTATCTCCAGAATTTGAAGCAGTCTTTAATTTTATATTCCTTGCATTTACTGTTTTCCATAATATGTGGTAATTCACAGCATCCCTTTGAAATATAAATTTTTAACAGCTGCTTAAACCAAATAGTGAGCTGGATAAAGCTGTGATGCAGTACTGATTTTGTCAGAGAACCTAGTAAGTTTTCCAAACCCATAATTTTCTTTTTCTTTGGTATCTTCTCTCTTTTGGGGCTAGTGATCTCTTATTTTAATTTTACATTCTGCTACTGTGTCTCAGTGACTCATCTTGTTCTTTGGATTAGTTTTCTATGTGTCTTATTTTTATGAGGATATTTGTTCTTTTCTGTTCTTTCTTTACATTTAAAAAGTCAGTTTGCATTTCCTGCTTCAAGAAAGTCCTTAATATCATCCATTTCCTTCTCTACCCTAAAGCTACCTACAACATATCATGGAAACATTTGTTACCATCTGCCCTCCAAAGTGTTTTCTTGTTTTTGGTTCTATTTGTAGAAGCAATTCAAAGGTTTATAGTCGTATTAAAACTTTCAGATCTGAGAGTATTTTTCTTTGGTTTTCATGATTGTTTCTTCCATTTTCTAAGAATTTTCTGCTTGTATCCTTCCACTTCACATCTTTAATTTAAACCAGAAACCTGCTGCTACTCGCTTGGCTTTGGTTAGATTTTTTATGGTGCTAATTCCTCTAAGTAGACTTAATTTTATGAAATTATATGCCTTTAGACATTAATTTAGCTAAGTTTCTCTTTATTTCTGTAGTATATGTTGTTTCCCACTCTGCTAGCTGGCTGTACATGGTTGTGTATCCCTTACAAGATTTAAGCAAGGTCACTGTTTTCAGATTAGATTCAGGTTAGATTGCTTTTAGTGAAGCTGAATTTTTTTCCATAAGATACTTTTGTTAAAAAAAGTTGTTTCTTTTAAGTCAGCCCAAGGCATTTCGTGCTGTCTTTTCCTGGGCACCCATCGTCTTTTGCCAATGTTTCACCCTTACTAGAATTTTCATTCTCTTTCTGTTTTCATTTTCAGCACATTTCTTTTTTTTCCTTTTGCTTTTTCTGAAGGTTAAATACCACTCTTCCTGTACTGCAGATTATTACCTTGAAATTCACAATGCCCTTTTTAGTTTTTCCTTCCAGTTCAGGCATAATACATCTGAAGAAACAGTATCAAGTTCTTTATCCTCTACTTCTGCTACATCTTTACTTTCATACATGCTAAGGTTGATCATATAGCTATAGGTGAATTCTATCTGCAGGTATAGTAAATGACTATAATTTTTGGTATTTTCTGATGCCATTCACATGCATATATTTTGTTGAGTAACTTTTATGCTGCTGAACTTTGGACTATGATCTTCTTGAGCCACTCAAACTAAAATAAATCTTTTCTTGACCTGATACAATTAATTAGGAATACATTAACATTAGAGTAGGTTTCTGTAATGTATTTTATTCATTAAGGTTGATTTGAATTTTCTAGTTCATTTTTCCTGATCACTTTACCTGATTAACATGTTCCAAATATTTGAGTTCAGAGATCATTGTGAGGATAAACCTGAAATAACTTTGTGGTATCATGCTTCTCTCCTTTTCCAGTTCATTAGAATACAAATGAGCAGTGCTGATCTTTGGGCAGGACGCTGAGGCATCTTGATTTCACGCTTTTCTCACTGTGAAACTTGTAATTAATTGCCCTTCTTCCCATCAGTGGTGCCACTTGGGCAACATTGTCTTTAGCAAGAGGACTTTTCCCAAAGACTTTGTGAAGGTTCTTACATACTGCTTTAGGCAGTTCTTTTTCCACTATTTTGCCAATACTTTCAAGCAGTCTTAATGCATTTTTGTACCCTTACTTGTACCTCTCCCCATACACACGTGTTCTGTATTAAGTCCTGCCTTATTTTGCTCAGCTACCTCCTAACCCTGGTTTCATGCAATTACCTTCACAAATAGACCGTTTCAACTCTCTTTATGCAGGACTCCTCTTTTGTTTTCACCTGGCCTTCCCTGACCTGATTTCTGTGAGGTCAAGAACTGTTCTGAAATCCCATTAATCCCAGCCAAGATTACACCACATCTGGCTATCAGTATTGGGCTAGCTGCTGTCTTCAAATACTGCATGATCGGCTGTTTCTGTAAAGCACCACAGAAAATCTTGTGTATTAAGAAGTTTGGAAAAGCTAAAGAGCAGATGGACTAAAACTCAAACACTTGAAAAGGTTCATGAATGTCAAACCTTTCCCTCTCCTCTTATTTATATTCCTCTCCCCACAAAAACATTAAAATAGAGTGATTTTTGAAAACACATCTTGAAGTAAAATATTGTCGCAATTGAGATTTTTGACAACTTACAAAACCAATTATGAATTCCCCAGAATTAAAATGTTTAAGGATAAATGTAAGAGGATTAACAAAAAAATCTTCAGGAATGTAAATATGTAGTTTTTTTAATAATATGTAGGGCATTCAGACTAATGTAATTTTGTCTTTTAGTGAGGTCATAAAGCTGTTAAAGACATGGGAATTATTTTCCTTTCCTTTTCTTTTTTTTTTCCAATGGCCTCACACTGGAAGTAAAGAAGGAAAGTCACTCAGAAAAAATCATATTATTACCAGTGTAAGTCAAACAATTTTGCCTTACAATATTAGGAACAGAAATTTTATCCACAATATATTTCTAAGAACTGAGAGGAAAAAGGCTTTATCTTTCAGAATCTTCCACCAATATGAAAAATACACTAAATCTGCTGACAATATCAAGGTGATATTTACCGCAACTGATTTTTTTTGAGACCTTAGCATTACATCAGCTCATTTGGATCAGCTCAGTTGTTCATTAGCATCACCAGCTCCCGTCCAATATTATCTGGAAGAAGCACTGAAGAAGAAAGTAGAAGAGGATGAAGTGTGCAGTAACTTGCTTATTTCTATTTCCAGCTTTCAGAGGAAAGCTGAGCTACTGCATTTAATAGCGCTTGAGGAACCTCCTTTCCTTGTCTAACTGCATTTTAACTCACATAGACTTTTGAAATGCAAAACATCCTGTAGCAGTAAGCTTCAGGTTTGTAGGGGAGAGGTGAGTTCCTTTTTTAATTTTATATATAAGATACACTTGGAAGAAATGGATGAGATATTGTTTCTGATGGAGAGACTTTTACTCTCACTGAGAAAGACAAAATAAATTTATCTTCAAAAGTTAAAAAGACGAACCATGTTTGAGAAAACTGAGAGGAGAATGTTGATACCTGGTAGACCAGGAAGTTGAGGGCAGTTGAATCAACATCTGGATTCCTTTGTTTTTTATTCCCTTTTGTTTCTTTACTGCAAAAACTGTGATAAAACCAATTCTTTTTACACTTTTACTATTTGTTAAACTGTTGTAGTTGGTACAATTACGTTTTCTCAGATTCACAGTACTGCATCTGAAAACAGCTCTTTTCTGCCTTGGCTTGTTTATCCTTATGAAAATGTCATGTTCACAGAACAGTTCCCTGACCAGCCTATTTATAATTTCTCTGGCCTGACTCTAGTTTCAGTATAGCAGTCTTGGGATCAGTGGGTGTGATGTGTTTGGAACACTTTGTGTGTTCCTTTCCTTAAACATTTCCCATAATCAGTAGAAATTATAGTTTGTGAAAACACCTACCTACCTTTTTTTGCTGAAAGAGGTATATTTCACAAAGGCTTGTTTTTTAATCCAGTGGGGGCACCCCACTGGATTAAAAAACAATTTATTTTTTTCCTATCTGCTCTCTGATCTTTGACTTGCCTGTCATGCATAATCCATCCTGATGAGGAATCTCCCACAGAATTACTTTTCCACTCAGTGAAATGCAAAAAAATTTTTACTCTGCAACAGGAATTAATGGCAGGTCTGGATTCAAAAATCACCATGGCCCATGCATTGTTTTAAAAAATAGGTCCTTAGATAAATGGCATATGATATGACATGATATGATAATGATATTATATGATATGATGACAGCAAGAAACTGCTAACTTAATAAGATTTTCTGCTTTTTTGGGTGGGAGAAAACAAGAGTAAGTGTCTTTCCTCCCTCCCCAGAGAAGAAGGAAGTGGTGAAAAGGCCCAACATGGCACATTTGCCACAGAAAGTGCCCATGGCTGGCACATACTGGCAAGTAGGGCAGGTCAAACCAGTGACATGAGAGTCTGAAGGGACCTTGACTCTGAGTGGCAACAGGGGGATGGAGTTAACAACGAGTACAGATAACTGGCTGGTATGCACTGACCATAATGCTTCACAGAATGGGAAAGTTGGTCAGATGGATCAAGAAACACGAACCCACAAAACCAAGCACAAAACCACGCCATCAGGTTAGGAAATATTTCCTCATCTCTTGAGCTGGACATAGGAAAACTCCAGGGTCAGGTGTCCCAGTCTCACTGCTTCTGATCTTCCAGCAAGGACTCCAGACCATCTTCGTTCTTTTCCAGAGTTCATGTAACAGGTACCTTTGCTAACCTGCTACCAATAAGTACAGTCAGTTTACCCTTGGCTCTCCACGTGGTAGCAAAACATGAATTGATGGGGAGTCAAAAACAAGACTGGCAGAGACATTGAATCCTGCATTATTCTCCGCCATCTTTTGGTTCAGCTGTATGGTCTTTTTCATGACACACTGAAAACTCTCTAATACTATATAGGAGGCAGGAAAACATAATTTGATGGTTTGCTATTGCAAAGAAGTATGTGAAATTATAATTCACAAGGGTACTCTAGAGCATGTTAATGTCTCTTTGTCTCATCACCACAGCTGTAGACTGAATAACCTACAGCTGTCATGAGAAACTATTGTCATAAATTACCTCTGACTGAAGCAGAAAAAGCAATGAGTAGTACCATTTTGTGATTTGAAGTTCCCTGAGATAGAATAGAGATGAGAGGAGTTAAGTCAAGTACACTTTGAAAGACCAAAAGTGTATTGCTAGTAGGAAAAATAATTGCCTGGTCAAGTGGATATATTCCTAGACTTGAATAAAGAACTGGAAAAAAAATACAGTCAATGACAAAAACAAGGAACTTGTGGACTCTATAGTCTTGAGAAATGCTGACCATCAAGAAGCTGAGTTCACCAGGACTTCTGAAGCAGAACTACCTCTCAGTTCTCAAGACTGAACATCAATCTGCCAATATCTTGTTACCAGAGTGGTGTCTGTCTCCAATAAGTTTTTAGGAGACTGTTTTACTTGTCTTCTGATTAGTCAACTGCTGTCTAGACTTAACACCCTGTCAACAGATTTGCTGTCTCGGTGGTAGCAGAAGTCAAACCAACTGGGATGGATAAGGCTTCTACAGCCTTCCAATCCAAATGAGTAAATGCCTGTTGTCTTTGCCAGGCAATGGCATCGTGTTATTTCCTAACCTTCACCCTTCGCTTTCTTAGAAGAGACTAAAAGAGCAACAAACCCCATATATTTCTCTGTCTATCAAGAGGGATATTACAGCTGCTTAAGCCACATCAAGTAGCATGCCAGCAGTTAGAATGCTGGCCAGTGTCAGTCAGAAAAATGTCTGAGCCTAAAGCCAAGATTAAATTACAATTTCCAGCTCAAGACTCTCTGGTTGATAGGCTGAAATACTTTGTCTTGCAGTGTTGCAGACAGTTTCTGGTATTACAGTATTTTTGTCCCATAAAACTTTTAATATAATCCTTCTTTTCAGCAGAAAACATGTTTAAAATTTGAAAAGTGAAGGAAAGCTTTCATCAGCCTTAGAAGAAAAACCAGTTTGGCTTTTCCACCAGCTATTGGCTTCCTTGTTTAGTTTGTCAGGCCTTTGCTCTGTCAGTGGGTGATACTCACTGCCCTCTTGACTGTATGAACAAGCGCAGTAGCACTTAAGCCATGGCGCCCTGCGCTGCAAACCCTGAGCCATCACCAAATGACAGCACCAGAACTTGTGTGCCGTATCATCAGGGCAGGGAAGCGGATCTAGTCTAGCAGCCTGGGAGAGTGCCTGTTCCCTTTCCAGTATCTGAGCCTGAAAAGCTGGTGGTGCTACTTATTTCTTCTTCCTTTATCTCTGTTAACAAAGAAACCTTGGTCATACTCTTATGTTTCTCAATTGCCTCATGTTTACTCTGACAACTCCTCTAGTCTCTGGTTTACTAAAATAATTTTGTAATTTTATTCATGCTTTTAAATAGTTGCCTTTATGATTAAGTACTCACCATCCTGTATTTCTTGCTAGAAGTGTCAGGCTGGTGTTTATTTGCTGTTCTTCTACTCTCGCTGCATAATTATATGTAAGTTTCATGAAAATTTCTGCAGGTTTTAGAAATACCTTGTTCACTAAATCTGCTAATCTAGCAGGTTGATTTTCCTGTCTTTACTAGAGGGGCTGATGTAATCATCTGGGATTGTAGTAATAGCATCTGCATCATAGAAATTATTTGGACAGGTGCAATGTGCCAATTAAAACATAAACAAACACAAAATGCTTAGATTCACTCCAGCAGTTTAATTTTTTCTTTCAATCTTAAAGTCAATTTGCAATTAATTTAATACTAAAGCAGAAATGACAGATGATCTAATTGTTTATATGGTACAAGTTTAGAAAGACATTAGACTACCATTCTGGAGAACTGTTGCACATAATTGCTCAGGTGTTTAGAACACATTTCATTCCCCCTGCTGTGCAAGGACTTCTGTTCCTGGATTTTCTTTCAATGGTTCACCCAGAAGTGGGATTAAAAAGAGAAACCTAACGATAATGAATTGAATTGTTCACATCTAAAGGGGGCTGATTGGCAGGATGCCGGAAACAAAGAGATCCCTGACGATGGTTAAAAAAACAAAAGTAATTGGATTACACGAAGAAAATAAGATAAACATTCATTAAAATTACAGTAACAGACTGTGATTAATGAGCATATACAAGTGCAAGCAGCCCATATTCTTTAGGCCCTGCAAGGCCTACATCCAATGGTATAATTAATACTTTTTAATTGTTTAGTAAGTAATTGTTACGTTCTTCCCAGTTCAAAAGATGTGAACTTGTTTTCCCTAACCTGATTTTATCTGTGACTACTATGGAGTCATCAAAGGTATTGTAATTGGTAATGAAGTTCAACCTGCCCTCTTTTTGACTATGAAATTTGAGTTTATGTGGTTCTACTTAGGAAAATCATCACAGAACTTGAAAGGACGCATCATGGAAGAAATTTCCATGTATCCATTCTTCCTTACATGGTAAAAATTTTCCATATTTGAAGGTCAGAATGCTTAAAGGTGATGAAAACAGGTACCTTTGTACATTAGTAGGAAATTTTAGCTCTTATGGTTACATATGCATGTTCAGCAAAATCTGGTTTTGTGTTCAAATACTCTGATGGACTAGAGACAAAATCAACCAGAGGTGTGTATTTGAGCACTGTTTAAGGACTAAGAGGACATGTTGTAGTTTGTTGGAAGTCCTCAAAATGCTTGGTAGCTGTAGATCCAGGCCTAAACCATAAAACTGCATGTGAGAAGCAAGCTGACAACTTTTCCAACCCTTTGGTTCCAAGCTCCTGAACAACATTTTTCAAGAGCTCCCAGCTGAGAGCAAGAGGGCAGGTGGTGCCTATATATCTACCACACTCAGGAACAGTGACCACTTTTAAGGATCTTAAGCTCAGTGTCTTCCTCCCTGAATGACTGCTTAGCAGGATGCCTACAGGAAGCCGCAGTGCTGTTCTGGTGCAGGAAAACCCTGCAGGCTTTTGGAAGTACCTCTGAATAAATAGGAGGTACAGGAAGGGAAGAGGAGTGAGTTTGGAGAAACTAACAAAAATGGTGCTCGCAAATTTGGAGTCCTGTAGGAGAAGCTCTGGAGAAGAGTATCTCCATCCCATGGAGTACCTGGGTACTTGCCCAAGGTATTAGGTCATGCCAGTTACTGCTGCACTCCTCATGGTCCATGGTGATCCCTCTCAGTCACTGCACCAAATGATGGTCAAGTTTCCCAGGTGCTGGCAGCCCATAGCTGTTTCAATGGCTGTATTTTGTATACACATTAAAGCATTGGGAATTTTGCAGACCTCCTTTCCAAACATCCTATCCCCCGCTGACCAAAATCTGTGAGAAGCATCAGGGTCTTATCAGTCAACAGCATCAAACTTACTGCTCTTTAAGGTTGCCTTTCAGAGAGTTTTCTTCTTTATTGCCAGTGAAGACAAAGTGCTGATATTTTTACCCAGCAGGCATGGCTGATCCCAGAAGCTACCACAACTCTTCATTACAAAACAGCTTGTCTGATTTCCAGACCCAAGAAGAAAATACCTGACACTTTTTTTATTTTCAGTAGGTATTTGCCTTAAGAGATGGTTGTGTGTGGCAACAATGGTGCCTGCTCAGGCTAGCATTTTTTCAGTGCTCTTAAAGCAAGCTACAAATGTCAGTGCTTGTAGTAGTACAAAATTACTATTAAGATGGGCAAATAATGTATTATCATTTAAAAAAAATCAAAACAAAACAACAAAAACCTGTGAAACTATGGAAACTCCTCTAAAACTTAGTCACTTAAAAATGCTGTCCTCTTACTTCTGCAGAGAATTTTTAACATACTTGAAAAATCTAGCTTTTGGCACAAATTTTGTAATGAAGAGATTGATGTCCATCTTATTTCTCTCTTCTCTAACTCAAAATGGCAAATATAAAGCAAAGATATTTCTATGCCTCTTATGGTCAGGAGGAATGAGAATAGACTTTTGAAGCTGGGAGAAGGGATGTGCATCTTGAATGGTCTAAAAGAAAAAGCCATATCTCTAGGGGACAGGAGTTGAAGAATCAGCTCAGGTTTTAGATTGAAAAAGCATACGCCGAGGTGGTTGGTGGATTTTAGAACAATTTTTCTTAATATCTTGAATTTGGAAAGGTGTGTGTAGATTTATTTTATGTGTTATTTACATCTTTATATTTGTGGTAGAGGGTGCAAAGCTTACATTCCTGTCCTGTGCACTAGAGTACCAGGTGAGAACATGGGGTATTAAGTGTGATAAAGATTTTTTTCTTACTTCCTTTATCATAGCAGAATCCTTCTCCAGAGAGTCTGACCTACAATTTTCTTTAGGACACAGAGGTTCTTGCAACCTCTCCTTATTGTCTGGATGAGGAGAGAGACAGAGGAACATGGGGAAGGTGAGCATGACTCAGTTTTCTCTTTACGTGTGCAAAATTAGTGGTGTTTGAGAGAGTCTTTGATCAAGTGTTGTAAACTTCTACTACTTACAAGCAGAAGGTTAGTCATGAAGAGTCACCAGAGCTCTGTGGAAACACAAATGTTGTTATTACTGAGAGTTTCCTCTTTTTTGATCTCATTTTTGTCAGTTATAACCTAGATGTTAACTCCTAATATCTTCACTGTTTCCAGCCAGTGTTTTCCTTTCCAACCACAGTGCACTTTGCATGATTCCTGATGTAGCCATAGCAATCCCACAGGGATACTAAGAACAAGCAGCTAACATTAGCACTTAAGTGGTTTCCCCAATATGATTAATTTTAATTAGTTAAATGGATCAAAGTATTTTCGAAAACACTTAAAAATCTAGATAATGTTTATCCATTGGTGGCAAAAGCATTATTATTATTATTACCTTAATCCTGCTGCTTTAAGAAAAAAAATATAACAAAATATTCCTCACAGAGGGATGGGATTGCTTATATTATAAAATTAAAGGATGGATCCATTAGAAGACTTTTGAGAAAATGCAGTACTTCTGATACAGCAGACTGAGGAAATATCCAGGTTTGGAGATCCAAATCAGTTTCCATTGTGTCTTTATAAAGATTGTCTGTGTTTAGCAACTCTCTTTCTGCCTTATGTGCCTTGTCAGTGCATGGATTGTGGTTTGAAACCTTGCTGTGATAAGCTATAATTTAATAAATAAATGGAAAAAAAATTAGGAATTTTTTCATAGAATACTAGAGTCATTGAGGTTGGAAAAGACCTCTGAGATTATGAAATCCAACTGTTAATCCAGCACTGACAAGTCCACCGTGTCCCATGTCCCAAGGTCCCCCATACCATGTCTCTAAGTGTCACATCTCTATATCTCTAAAGTAACCCCAGGGATGGTGACTCAAACACTGCTTCTGCACCTTTAAGATTTTCTTCTGGAGGGACATTCAGCATTCCTGGACTTCTTTGTCCTTCAGAACAGTCCCCCAAGGGATGCTGTTAACCAGTGTCCCCAACAGGCCAAAGTCTGCCCCCCGGAAGCCCAGGGTGGCTTTCCTCTGACCCTCACTTGAAGCAATACTCTCAGGGAGCCCTTACAGTCCCACACAGATCAATCAATCTCCCAGCTCAGGCTAACAGCAATGGGATATAATGTCACTCTGAACATATGCACTAAACCCAGCGCATTGTGGAGATTAACTGAGCAGTATTGGATGTAGTGACCATGGGGATGATTTATGGAAGAATTTACCTAACTGTTTTTCCAGATGCCCAGAGCTGAGTGTTTGGGAAAACAGCTGTTTGCCATGAAAACTATATTTCTGACTGATTGATGAGCTTTTGGGGCCCTTGAAGCAGGGGACCTGATCCCCAAGATATATCCCTATCCTAAAGTGGTTCTAGGATGCTCAGAGTAAGTTAGCTGCAACCAGACCCTGTGCAAACTCAGCACAAAGAAATTTTTCCACCTCTGTTGAATCTATGTGCTCCTTAGGGTTTCCCTGAGGCAAATTATTCAGGAGTCTCCTGAATCACCAACTAAAATCCATTTTACACTGCAGAAAGTCTCTGGCTTCCTCTGTGGAGTAACTCTCTGGCTAGTGGACCTTGTCTCATTAGGTCACAAGACCACAATGGGACCTGCATGGACACACAGAGGTACAGCAGAATGCTGGTATTAAATACCATGGTGCTGATTTACTAAGTGGGTTTTCAGGCATCAGAAGAAATAGTAAGCTACCCTTATGATGTTAAAACTGAGGGGAAAATGGTGGCCATGAAACTGGGGCTTGAAAACCACCACGGAATGCTCTTTGGCTTAAACAAAACTGTTGTAGTCACACCTTGGCATTTTAGGTAACCAGGCTTTCCTGTGTTTTGCTATTGATAGCAGTTTTAATGCTGCTGAAAAGAATGAATTACAAACCAACTAAAACTTGCTTTTCATTTTAAAGTTTGGGGTTTTTTTTAAATAAAAGATCTGTCTTATTTAAAGTTCCTATGTTAAAATACTCAAATGTTATAAATCAGAATAACTCCACTTAAACACATCTGTCAATACTGATTTATATCCAGAAAGGCCTAGAGTTGTAGTTTTCCAGTGATTTTTAATTTATGTCCCTATGCATTTGTTTGAAAACTAGGTCTAAATAATACATAGTATCAGGATAAGTAAAATTCTATTATTCAGGCATCTTATGTCTACTCTGTACGTAATTAAATGCAATGAAAATGTGAGGTACAAAGCAGAGAATATACAAGTTTTTTTCTGAAACTTACTATAGTAATTGGACTTTTTTTTGTCTCTTTATTTGCTTCATGCAGACACATCACCATGCTCTTCTTTCATACTGGTGACAGAGTAAAAATGCTTTTATAAGAGACTTTTAAGGAAATTATTCTCTTTAACACTATTTTTCATGTGTAAAGCAGAAGTAAAAATTGCTTTTGCTAATCTTTCAGGCTACATCTCAAAAGGATGAGCCACTCCCTCTGCTGGGGATATTTCTACAAACTGCTCTGCAAATGAAAATGATGTGAAGTTTTGTAAGTGAAATGCTATAAATCCAGAAATTCTTCTAAAGTTGTATAAAACCTTAGCTGTGTTACTGCATAAAACATTGCTCAAGTATATATGTGTCTTTTTACTCCAAAAACATACCCCATTCAAGAAAAAAAAAAAAGAAAAAAAGAAATAAAGAAATAAAGGAACAGAGATACAAAAATGTAGATGTAAAGATTTCTTGGCCAACAGGTTTTAGGAATTTTTTTTCATTTCACATATTCATAACTAAATTTACATTTTTCCAAAGATAACTTACTGATAATCAGCCAGAGCTCCTTCTAGCTATAGGGTAGGTTTAGCCTGGACAAGATCTGTAAGACATGACCAGCAGGTTTTTGTCTTCATCTATTAACACTCAAAATAACACCTGGAGGGGAACGATTCTCAGGAAGAAAGTTCAGTTCATTCCCAGTTTTTGTTCAGTTACTGGCCTTTTGGATGAAGTTGCAGTGGATTCCAAAGAATGTCTCTGATGGGATGCCAAAAACTGTTCCAACACATATTCATATATATATTGATTTCTCAGTCAAGCTGAAAAAACTGTGAAAACTTTTGTATCTTAAAAAAATAAGCATATTTTAAATGATACAGAAGCAAAGCATACAAGGTCAAGTTATCTGTCTTTTGTATATCTTTGTTGTTGCCTAGTTGCTGTGGGAATAATGCATTTGCAGTCTGAAGGAAGCATAAATGTTTCACAGACAAGAATGTGCCTACAGGCTCTCTGAAAATTGTTAGCCAGGTGTAGGAAGGACACCCAAATTTAGGCTACTGCTGAAGACAAGAGAGCAGATCTACATGGTAGCCAGGATTTCTCTCAGACTGCATGAGTGAGAAGATATATGTGTATGTATAACTTCAGATTAGCCAAATAATTGCTGTTGTCAAGTTAAAGAAAGTTTATAGGAAAAAAAAAAGGTGGAGAAATTTGTTCTGGAAAGATGAAATAGATTTTGCATCTACTCCAATGTTTTTCCCCTTTTTCCAGAATGTTACTTTGACTTAGAATATTTTGTGTTTAAACAAGCTCCTTACTTGATACTCTTTGTATTTAGAAATCTCGCTAGTTAGTGTGTCTGTGGTGTTGTCATCTTAGTGGCAAGTTTTTCAACAGAACATGATAAATCCACTAAAAGAAGACTGAATTCTAACATCCTTATTCTGAAAAGTACTAATTTCAATGAGACTACCTGAATAGAACACAGTCTTTGAACATGCCTGAGTTGGGCAAAAACTGGGATGGTAATTGCACTGGGAGCAGAAATCATGACTGGCACTTCCCGAATTCTAAATTTCTGAAGGCTTATTTTCCTTCTCGCATCCTTTGGTAAACAGAGGAAATTCTAATGACCATAGGTGTCAGTGGAAAAGATGATCATCCATAATCATTCACTCAATATTATGTAGCTGTTACTGACTCAATTTTTTCTCCTGCGATCCGGGCCTCTTTCTACAATTCTTTTGTAGAATGTACTCAAATAACAAAAGATAGAACATTTGGGGGACCAAGAAACAGGTTTGTTTCTTGACAGCTAGGGAATTCAGCACTCAGAATTATGGGAATGTTTTCTTTGAAAAAACATAAGAAAAGTGGTTTTATACTAGTTATGAGAAAGTGTGCATACAGACATCCAACTTCTTAAAAGTAAAGAAAAATATATTGCAAACCCAGGGAGCACTAAATGGAGGAAATTCAAGGTGAAATTTTGGGATCATGTCACTGTAAAAATGTTTAACAAAAACCTGTAGGATTTTAAGATTCTTGTAGACAGTCCATGGTGCAAAAAGGCTGTGTTACTTTTCTCATGCCCTCACATGAAACTGGAGGTTGACAGTGGCAGGGCATTGAGGCAAGACAAAGTGTGAATCCAGCAAAGCATTTAGGTCCACATCTGAAGTCAGATAAACACAAAATCAAGCACTGAAAGCTGTACTTATGGTTTCATGGTATTTTACCTTGAGGGAAGGCAGAACCACGAAGATGTTTTCCATGGGAAACAGAACATGCCAGTAGCTAGATGATGGGCTAAGTCAAGGGTTTAATAAATTCAGAAAGCAGGAAAATGATGGGTGGTGAAGGCAGGGCTGTGTGTTCTGCCTGCTGCAGCGGTCATTCTTGCTCCTCTCCTGTGGCTCTTCCAGGTGTTTCAGCGCACACAACATCTGGAGGATAGCACACAGTTTTACTCAGGTCATCTATTGTTCTGTGGATTACAAATGAAGTCCTGTCAATTTAACTGTGTGCTTGCTGGAAGAGTAACATTAAATATTACCAAAAGAAATTTTAAGAAGTAGTGGTCAATATTTCCTCTAGCTAAAATAAATTGTCAGATTAAATTTTAAAAATTAGTATCATTCTTCCCCTCAGAATCTTTGTAACTCCTACAGGACCACATCCACTGTTAATATCTTTCAGCTTGTGAGACTGTGCAGTGTTGTGGAGTGGCCATTCTGCATAGAAGCTGAACCCTGTGCCAGCTCACAGCAGGTCACAACTTTGCTTCCATTATTTTACCCTCTGCCTGTCTTCTCACAGAGGCTTTATCAAATATATAAGCTGAAGTATGGTTGGCTGATACTACAGTTGTTCTAGACACACAAAATGGAGAAAAAAATTGTCTAAATTATGAGGATTTTATTCACAGATTGTAGGAGCATCCTGGACTTATTTAAATGCATTGCAAATTTTTCCTGTAAGGATTAATATTCTAACAGAAATATGATTTCTGTTTAAAATATGTCTATATTGAAATAAGTATGTCATATAATCTATTTTTTTACTTGATTCTCAGAGATCACAGTTCACAAGAGCTCTCAAATAAATATCCTTTTGCTCACATTTATATCACATTCTGACCCTTGAAAAAGTTTGAGTCTGGTTGCTAAAAGTTTTCTAAATTATTTTCAGTCTGTAAGAAGCCATATGGAAAATACAGTCTAAATTACTAAAAAGGGAAAGGAAAATATTTGGTTATCTTTTACCAGAGTTTCACTGGTACATAAGGTCTCAATTGTTCCCATTCTTTTAGGAAATAGAAAAGACTCATCATTTCTGCCAACCCTCAGGCTGTGCAGTATAAAAAAGACAGAAAACCTTCATTTGTTCTTTGCACCTAAAAAACATTTTATCCTGAAGGATAAGTTTTCTGGAAACTAAATGAAAATCCTCCTGTCCTGTTCTGGCTCAGCTTTGCAATCTTTTATGGGGTAGAAGTGCATAGTCTTAACAATGCCACACACCTGTCAGATTATTTTCATAATGAAATTACTGTAAAAAAAGTGGGTTCAGTTTGGAATAGTTTTAAAGGTCATGCAATTAAAAGTTTAAATCTCACATGAATGCGGCTTTATGTACTTGGCTACATTTCTTTCAGATCTACATGGTCTGTAGATACTTAACATTCATTATGGTTTATATTTAAATAAATAAGTATTCTTTGGGATCTGTCCTGAAGTGACAGAGCAGGTCAGACATAGAGCCAGAATGATAACCTAAATATTCCACTTTATAGTCTAGAGTTGTAGCCACTTTTAAAGTGCTGTTGTTTCAGTGAACCAGCATAGGTTGAACCTCAAAGCTTTGTTTTTCAGACAATGAATTTTCATGTTATTGCTGTTAAACCAATGACATATATTATCTACACAATATATTCCTTCTTTAAGTGTCAGTATTTTTTTTAAAGTCTGTTACAAAAGCAGGTGCATGAGTTGGCTGGGTTGTTTTTTTTTTTTTCATTTTGAAATGTAATAAAGTCAGTTTTTGGCCTCAAGCAATACTAGGATTTAAAATAGGAACTACTTTGAAGCAACATGAAGTTGCACCCAGCCTCTAGGTTATTAAATGTGTTTTCTCTCTCTGGCTTCCTAAATGCATCTCATTGTTTAATGTAATTTTAACTGTAAGATTTGGTTGTAGACATTTTAGCTGGACTTCCTTCAGAAATAACAATGGACCCTGTATTGCAAAACACAAGTGGATTGAGGAGTGTGAGATGGGGAAACACCAAAATATTTTTTTACTTCCAGATCACAAAGATGAATAAACAAATTAACAGTATTTCAAGAGAAGCAGTAATATGGCTGGTGAGTGGGTCATCTTGGAGATCTGCTCAGGGTGACCCAAGCTTTGTCCTTCAAGGGCTTGCTTTCGTGCTCTGATTAGTTTGTGCAGCTTACAACCAGAAATAACCTGTTCTTTTAAAGCAGATTGATAAATAAACATTCTGTTCCAGTAAGCCTGCCTTTCCAGTTGATGCAAGACATTCTTATAACTAGTATTGGTTAGTGAACTTTGGCACTTTAAAAACTGAGCACATGGTTGTGAAGGCAAAGCGAATCATCTGAATCTCCAAAATATTATTACCCCCACTTGAAATTTTACTGTTCACTTTACATGAGTTTAAATCATATTGCCCAGGAGATGTGTACCTAGAAGACTCCGGACTCTGTAGTTACATTAAATAAATACTTTTGCAAAAGACAGTCACATACTATCGAGGTATTAGCTGTAAATTCACAAAAGCCAAGATATAAATTGCACATAAGTGTCATTGATACACATATAATAATATCATCTTGCTAAAAAAAATGTGAAAGAGAATATTTCTATTTTACTCTGATAAGAGGTAAAGACAACCCAGCTAGTTGAAGGTCAGTTGAAGGCATTCTGAGGGGACAAGAAGGAGGAAGAGGAAGATCCATAGCCGTTCTTTGCTTTATATTCATTCCAGAGATGGAAGGGTTTAATTTTCAGAACTGTCAGTTTATCCTATTTTCTTTTTTTTTTTTTACTTCTTTTGTGTTCAATTTAAAAAAGCTTTTGAAAGGTACATTTAATTATTTCAATCTTTTATTTTTAAGAAATGCTTTGGCTTTTTTTTTTTTTTTTGTTCAAGTAAGCTTGCTCCAGAATGCTAATATCTCATCCCTGTTACACTTCAACCCCAAGCAAAATCATGTTAGAGCAAGTAATGCTTTCTGAATGAAAGTTTTATTTTTACATACAACCAAAATGAGTTATATTACACCTGCATGAATGATGTTTCTCTTATTTTATGAAACTGGAAGACAGCCAAGTTATACAGCATTTCTAGTTGTTTTTTTTTTTTTTTCACACGCCTTTTCCCAGCATCACCTGCTTCAATGATTTGGGTGTTCCCCTCAGGTAGGTCAAAATTTAAACATGTTAGTACTGAGATTGGCCACACCCAGAGATAATAGAATTTTTTATTTTTGGCAACGGCTATGTTAGCTAAATATGACATGATCTATGAGAGTTATTTTTTGAACTTTGAGCAACTCTTTGTTATTGGATGTCAGGACTAGCTGATGCTATTACACAGAGATTTCCAGAACCATTTCATGAGATAAAATTAGGTAGTAAATAAAAATATTTACACTAAGGAAATGGAAAGCTGAATGATCCCAGTAGTCCAGCTATTTCATGATCTTGTCTTTAGCCTCAGGTAGTAAAAGCATTGAAAATGCTGCAGAAGGCTGTGATCTTATTACCACCTTGTGCTGAAGTCCACAGGCAGAGTAAGATGTGGAGTTTGCAATGACCACATTCTACCTCCTAAAACAATGAACTTCAGCTGCTGCTGGCCTCAACCCAACATCTTTTGCAGCAGCTTGCACACACATACACACAACCCCCTCCACAGTGGGAGGGAATGTCTATCTGGGATGTAAAACAATTCAATCCTAGTAAATTTTCTGTCTATTTTTCTGCTTTAAACAGCTTTTGTTTGGTTAATTGGTGCTGTAGGCAGATAACCAATTTTCTCCTGTGGAGGGATTAGTGGAATTCCATTGTTGAGATGTTCTAATTGTTAATTTGCATGCTTGAGAAAGATTATAATTTTGATTGTGAAACCTACCAGGGGTGATTTTTTTTCCCTGAACAAAGTAGAGGAAATAGTTTTTTGCACTTAATTAATATCTACACAGTGTCAAGCATTGGACAACATCAAACAAAATTATAAAACATATTTAAAGAACAAATATCCCTAATTCTCTTCTTTGGGAACAATTCATGGCCAGCTAGATCTCCAGAGGAAGTTAGATAAACCCTAAGGCTAAAAAGTCCTGTAAAAGCTGTTACGCTCACAAAGGACTGCAGAAGCCCAGCAAATACCACTCCTGACACTGTTCTCAGTTCATACACTATAAGAGTTTCCCATCTTTATCTTTGCACTTCTCTTTCTAGTAAAAAATGAAAAAAAGTTGTTATCTTGAGATGGATAATTAGAGGTAAAGTCCAGAAGATGAAGCACTTTGAAGTTTTCACATTAATGATCAGGTTGTGATAAACGTGTTGGGAAAGATGAGAATTTCATTCTTCATATATTCCTGGCAGCTCATCAGAAAGCTCCTATCTGATCAGGTCTGGGAATTTTATCCCATTTAGCTAACTTGGGCTAAAATTTAGGCATGGTTTCTGCAAAATGCAAAAGAATTTCAATTTCTTCTTCAGGGAAACATTGACAACTTTATATTGCTGTTGCTTTGCAAGAGGTGTGGCACTAATATTGTCCTCAGATGGTACCAGTCACTGCTAAACTTAATCCTGTCTTTATTCCACTACTTGTGCTTTGTTAATATATGAATAGTGACAGGAGAAGACTTAGTATTTTGAATTTCTGATGCAAAAAGTCCTTGTCTCGTGGTTTTTTGGAGCCTTTTTCAGCTGTGATGAATGATTGCAAAGTCACTGCAAAATGTGCTAACACAAATAAAAAAGTCTTACAAGAGTAGCGGAATTCATTATGTGAGACAATGGAAATTTAAGACTATCTCCTTAATCTTATGGATCATAAGTTACCTTATAGTTAGCTAAAACTTTTTAATTGTTACAGTCAAGTTCTGCATATGGGTGGGCAGTACCAGGACAAGGCAAATTAAAATCGTGGAGGGAAAATGAATCAAGTGCATGAATCAACAGCTACTTTGCTCAGAAGACAGAAAATTAGAAACGCCTGAGTGGTGGGAGAAAGGAGTAATTGGCTTCCTCTGAGCCCCAGAAATGAGAAATTTAGAAAAAAAAAGGGCGCAACACATCTAGGAGGCTTGTAGTGTTGGTTTATTTTCTCTTGTTCTGTTCTTCGGAGGTCTAAAACAAAGAGACAGAGTTTCTTCAGAGTTGTTTTACTGATCAAAAGAAGGATATGAAGAGTCAAAATATGCATCAGTTTGATTGACAAGATCCTAAAAATCCCATATTAAGTAATGTTTGGATAATTATTTACTCGTGAGCACTACACAAATGTTTTGGGTTTTTTTAGCTGACTGAAAGAAATGGAAAAAAATGAGACAATTAAAGAAAACCAAATGAATTTAAAAGTTTTATGCAAATATTGATGGATAAATACTTTGTTTACTGTTTTCTGTACATTTCATAACACAAGATAAATACCTCAGTGAGAATTATACATTTGACTCATGATTGCATTAAGACCTTTGGGTCTTACACGGGCCGGGATATCTTCTTTTAGACCAGCTTACTCAAAGCCCCATCTAACCTGACCTTGAATACTTCCAGGAATGGGACACCCACAGCTTTTCTGGACAACCTGTTTTAGTGCCTCACAACCTTCACATTATAGAATTTCTTCGTAATATCTAATCCAAAACTGACCTCTTTCAGTTTAAAGCTATTCCACCTTGTTCTATGTACAGGCCCTTGTAAAAGGTCCTTCTCCATCTCTCCTGCAGCCCCTTTAGGTACTGGAAGATGCTGTAAGCTTTCCCTGGAGCATTCTCTTCTCCAGGCTGAACAACCCTGGCCTTCTCAGTCTGTCTTCATAGGTGAGATGCAGCAGTCCTCTGATAATCTTCATGGCCTCCTCTTTGCTTCCAACAGGTCAGTGTGCTCCTTGTGCTGTGGATCCAGAGCCTTACACAGGTCTTCAGGTGGGAATCAGTCACAGTTTTACAGTCTGTGCCTTTTTAGCAACCCAATGTTTTGTATTGATGCTGAGACGATTCACAGGTCACCTTTTATGAGATCCCTTCCATGAAATAGGAATTTTTTTCTAAAGATAGGACAAATACAGACCTCAATATACGCTCTTCTCTCATTAGCTGGAGGGGCTATAATAAAAGGCCATTTAGATAAACCAGATCTAAAATGATAGTGAATAGCACATGGCAAATAAAACCCTCACACCTCAACCCTGAATAACAGCCACGGGGATTTGGCTGAACTGGTATGGCCCTGGTTAAAATGGAAAAGCTTCAGCAGTCACAAAGCTGAAGAATGTTAAGGAATTAGCCATTGCATCCAGTGGTGCTAAAGGTGAGTCCACATCTGGACTCTTGGAACCAATTGCTGTTTCTTCTTTGTGGGATTAATTCAACACCCTGGGAAAACACTTCCAGACTAGGCAAAGCTCTTTACTTTGGCATAACAAAGAATGTCATTCAAGCATTTCTATTATATTGTTTGTCCGTAATAGACCCAGGACAACCTTAAATTGTTTGTTGAGAAGTTTTATTTTTAGTTTTAATTAGTTAAATTAGAGTTTTAATTTAGTTTTAATTAGAGGGATAATAATTGACTGATCTTCAGTGTCTATGGAACCATCACTGTGAGACTGTGAACAAGATCAAGATACAGGCACAGGAGATATCCACAAACTAGGATAGATCCAGGTGGTTGTCTTATTTTTCCAATTTCAATAACTGTCAGATATCTGAGGTTCTAATGTAATTGCATGTAATGTAATATATCCAATATTTCATTTTTTCCTTCTCAAAAGGTTGTGTAATCCTAACCTTTTGAGAAGGAAAAAATAAAATATTGGATTGGGATGATATAGGTTTTTAATCAAGCTTCTCCATGACATTTTACTAAATTCCAAATTGGCTTGAAATATTTAAAATTTTGACTCTGTGCTTCAGTTCTAGATTTAGTAGTTCTGTCGATGTAATCCCTTCAGGTCTGGGAGCAAGAGTTAGGTAGTAAACTGAAAAAAATAAATTTTTGAATCGTGCTTTTTGAATATTAACATTTTCATCAGAGAATACTCTCTTGCAGTTTACAGGTCTGCCTGACTTGAGATAGGAAAGGCTGGAGAAAAGTCATGCTTCTGGATGGCAGTGTCATTCTTGGAAGCTGGTGAATCTTCTGGACCATGGCTTTGATCTCAGTCCCAGAAGAACAAATACTAAATGTATTTTATGTACCAATGTTTGCGATCTTCAAGACACATTTGCTAAGAAAATGTAACACTGTAGGTTTTGAGTATTATATATCACAGAAAGCTGTCATTCTGGAATTCAGCTTTGATTGCTCACTCACCATGATTTTAATTGACTTTCTGTAGATCAGAAATAGCACTGGGCTGCAGACGTCAAATTAGAGTGGTCCCAGACTGCACTACATGTAGTTTACTGGGTCAAACCAAAAAACTTCATTAGTAGTATAACATGTCAAAATTAGTCACTTAAGAGTGTAAACAGGAATGAGCAGGCCTCCAGCCATCTGCTTTGTGTGTTATTCCTGCTTTTTCACTGTAGGCACTGATTTTTGTTCACTCAGCCAGATGATCGTCGCCTTAGATTCAGCTGAGTGTCCCAAAGTAGCAGAGAGCTGGAGATGTCAACAGATTGTGATGCCTTCCGGTAGGGGCACAATACTCTGGGCTCAGCAGGGAGGACCAACATCAACAGCTGGTACATCCCAGGACCTCTTTTCCATCTTCTCCTTTCATTTTTTTCCTACAGATGTGAGAAGCAAACGATCTTGTCATTATTAGCAAAGGCACCCTGGAGTAACCCTACATTCCTTTTTAACTCAAGCCAACGACAAACCTTCTTCCCCAATCTTCCCTCCCCCCCCTCTTCTTCTCATCTCTCTATTTTGCTGACATCCTTAATTTTTACATTATTTTCATGAGAGTTTTTAATTTCTGTCTGGTATACTTTCTGTTTGCTGCCTGTTCTGCAGCAGCTGGTTTTTATGTACTTGATTACTCAATTTATGAAACCAGATTTATTTGGTCAAACTCTATTGAGATATATTTGTAAAGCCCTATGAAATAACAGAGATCTTGAGTATAATTACCTTATTTAACTTTTATTTTTTGGCACCAAAAATATGGGAAGTGTACACTAGCCACGCAACCAGAAAACAAATCCTAAAATGCATGATCAAAAGAAAACATTAGCGAGCCTCTGAACAGCAGTAGCAGCGTCAATTTCTAGTTCATATAAAAGAGTCAGTAGGGATTAGGCAATTGCTGTGCAAAGAATAAACCAATGATTTCTTGAAAATTAGTGTCTAGCTGATAGCCATTTAATTAAACTGTTTGCTTTAGCATTTGTGATTTTTAATGGATTTTCAGAAGAGGTTAAAGGGAGGAGTTGAAGGATAAGATTTAATACAGATATAGAAAGCTTTAATTTCTTTGCTAAATTCATAGTACGTTGGTATGTCATCATTCCCATCAATAGACTGAAGAACAAAATACATGAACATAGAAATAGCTTGTGGAAAAATTATCCTAACTTTACATGAAAAGTAAGCATTTGTTGCACAGAATATTCTGAGTTGAAAGAGATCTGTGAAAATCATTGAGGCCAACTCTCAAGTGAATAGCCTGTACAGGGGCCAGACACACGACCTTGGTATTATTAGCACTGTGCTTGGAGCTACTGGGCTAATCTCAGGTAGTTGATAGTGTCTCTACTGTATAGCCAAGCTTTAGAAAGGTTAAGGACCAAACTGAAATGAAATGTCTTCTATCAGACATGCAAAACCCACTTTTGGAGTTAATGAGCTGCTCCAGTGATCTGCATGGAGAAATAACCAGGGCTTTGAGAAACACCCTAGTGAAATCAATTATTGGTGAAAAAAAAGGGGAAATATTAGATGATACACATTTTCACATCAGTTGAAAAATATTTCAGAATATCAATTAATCTACTAATTAATGGGAATGGAGGGGAAATATTTCCTAAGTTTGATAGGGGGTGGCTATTTTGGTGAATTTTTGTTACCCTTCGATCTTTTGGCAAGTACTGAAGAAAGGATATTAAGCTTACCAGTGCCCTGATATGACACTAGATCTGTTTTATTCTGGGTGGATTTCTAAACTTAAACAGTGTGCCAGTTACTTGGACAAAAATTAAGTGTATTATAAAGAAGAAATGCATGCCTTAAGAACTGTAAGTCAGGAAATCTTTATTCTTTGCTATAAACCCCAACTATGATAATGATGTAGTCTCTCTGCCATTAGCAGAGAACCTGATTATGTGGTAATCTTTGGGTGACATTCTGCTTGCCCTTGCCCTTTAACAATTTTATGGAAGGAAAAGATGCAGTGAAGTCCTTCTGCCCCATGAGAGTCCTGATCCTGGGATCGGGTCGAGAGGACATCTAACTATATCAATTGGGTTAATCATAAATGTCACAAACATTTTAATTAAACCACCACAGTGATAAGTGTTTTGTATAAAATAGTTTGTCCTCCTCTCATGGCCTTAATACTCCTGCTAAAGCTCAGCTCACAGGAATGAAAGATTCATGAGCTGGAAGCGCAGCAAGGGGAGAGAAACATGACTCTGCAATAGTGATGGGCCATACACTTGGCCAGGCAGCAGGGCATCTAAATGACTGGTGTCAGTCTATACCTACATCTTCACACATGAGGGGCTCATATTGCCCCTCGCCTCCTGCCAGCTGAGCTTCCACTTAGAAGCTACCTTTGGACTTGTCCAAACTCATCCTTGCAATGGACGTACTACAGCAAGAATGTTCTTAACCAGGAAGTTACACAATCCTTTTATTTCTCCTGGGTGGATATTTATTAGCTTCTCATATTATTTGATTTAATAATATCATTACACATGGTTGTATCATTATATGTTTTTGCTATCATTTATTCATTCCTACACTGTTATTTAGTGATTAGGCATCTCAAGGTGTACATGATAAGAGCCTTTAATTCCTAATGTTTCTGTTTCTATTTCTATAATGAACTTTTCTGGGTAGGATTAACACTAAACAAGTTTTAACACCTCTTGTTATTTAAGTATCTTGGGAAGAAGGTCAGTTGACAGACCAGGTTAGAAAATATTTGAATATCACAGCAGCAAATATTTAAATCGTAGTTGTATTGCTCTTAGAAAGAAATAGACTGGAAACTTCCTGCATTATAGTGTGTTGTTACTCAAGAAAAAACAGATCACCCTAACCATTGATTAAAACCAAAGTTTTTGTATTTTGAGGCATTTCAGATGCTGTGACGGAAAGATCAAGTTATCCCTTTACAAAAATGTCAACGAGTCTTGTCAAGTATAACCACAACAGGTCCTGCACACTTGCTGTCCAGATATCATCTATCAAAGTTGTGTCTATCTCTCACTTTGCTCCAGGGAATGCAGTAAGGAGTGAGGTGTGCTTTGACTCAGATAACAAGAAAACAATGATAATAGAAAACACACATAAGCTCAACTGTGAGTTTAGTATAGTCATACTTGAAAAAAACTGGTAAGAATAATTTGTAGAGGGCGAGAAAACCAAAATCCCTGAGGTATTCTCGTAAAAACACAGAAGTCTATGAGTCTTCAGTAATATGGCATGGTGTTCTTTCATACAAGCACAACTTAAAGAGACCCTCATATTATTTTTATTAATTTGTATTGATTTTTTTTTTCCTACTCAGAAATTTATACTAAGAAAACAAGGTAGTACTTTAAAGAGGTCATGAGGTGATATGGAAAATTATATGACAGATCTTTCAGTTCAGACTTATTAAAAACACAAGAAAGCATAGTTATTTGTAAAAAACAGATGCTTTGCAGAAGAAAATCTTCCTTTTATTTATATAGAATGATATAAGTGCTAGTTATAAGAGATTGTTAATGCAAAATATTACCATATTTTATGCATTTAAATGAATATTCTTTACATTTTGTCTACTTTGTTCTTTCACTGCTCTTCTTTGTATTTCCTACCTAGATGGCAAGAATGATACAGACCTCCTTACAAGAAATATGCAGCAGCACCAGGCATGAGAAGATTTGTGCAGCCTTCACTGTAAAAAAATAATGCAGCAAATATAGAAGACTGGATCAGAATGGATTGCTGAAATCAAGTATAAACATGTTTTTGTCCAAAACAAACATCTCATATGACAGGTCTATTATATAAAAAAGCAAAAAATACGAGTTTCATATAATACGATGCAAATCATAGTTCTGTTTAAGGAAGACTTTAGAGTAGTAAATTATGATCTTGTTAAAACTGTGATTTAATGATCTGTAGTATTTCGGAGTCTTAGATTAAAGCTTTCTTCCTGCTTGAAAATGTTCAATTTTATTTATTTTTTATTTTAATAGCACTTAATGTTAATGTGACACTGTGACAGTGCATGTAGCTAGGAATTAAGCTTAACCCTTTGAAGGGAGGAGCCAGATCCTTCAAATTTATGTGGATTATCTAAAAAAAACCACAGAAATATGCAGCAACCGGTGCACTCACTGAAGGGTGAAGCAGCCAACAGCGACAGATCCATGTTATCCAGGAAGTACAAAGCTGTTGGTTTTGGCTCTCACAGGAAGCATTGAATTTATTTGAATAGAACACTATTCTTGTTAGGGAAGCCTGGTACTGTAAGCCCAAGGAGTCTTTTGCTATGTCATCTACTTCTGTTACAAATTATTAACTACTGCGATTTTCTCCAAACAAGAAGTGTCATAAAATGTAGGTGCTAGGTAAAGGAGAGCTGTGGGGACAAGCTGCCCCACTCCTTCTTCCTTTCCTTGGTCAGAGTGAGAAGTCAGAACCTGGACTGCCTGCAGGCACCTCCTGACCCATCACATCTCACCACTTCCAACATCTCTCTGCACTGCACCATCTCAAGTTGCCATTCCCTTTTCCCCTCAGGGAATAATCCTTGTTTTCACTCAGGGTCAAGAGTGCCTCCTGGGACCTTTGTCAATATTAATGTCATGTATTAATATGGCAATTGCACTCAAAGGTCAGTGGAGAAATCAGAAACCCAGTCAACTATTCTGCTGTGCTGTATTTATAAGCTAGAATTTCTTCATGGATGTCCATTCATCCTGCAGCTTCTACAAAATTAAAAGTCTCTTGCAGACACAACTTAAAAAATGTATTAGAAGATTTTTTTTTTAATTTAAGGAATGGAAGCAAGAAGGCTGTTACTGATCATTTTTATTTTGTTCCTTTGTATGTTTTTAAAACATAGCCGATAATACAGTTAAAAAGCCTCAGTACTGTGCAAGTGATGGCTTTCTTTTCTTCATTTTACATTGATAGAACTGATCAATTCTTTGTGAAACCAATTGTAATGATATCTCAGGTAAGTGGTCCAAGGGAAATTTAAATCCTTTGCAGAAATACAATATATTCAAAATCTTTGTTTTTTCAATATGTAATTCTTCATCATTCCAGGGACATAATTTCCTTTTGATGAAGAGTAGACCATATCTTGCTGCTCAAGTTCCCTGATTTCTCCTAGTCAGAAAACACCTTATAACTTTAGGAAGGCAGTCTTCGGTAACAGGGAGAATGGGAATGATAAGGGTTAATTAGGTTCAGTCCTCTAATTTCTCTTTCAGAATGGCACAAGCAAATGTCAGAAAGAGATACACAGGAGAGTGTTCAGCCTGGCAGGGCTTTCCTGTGAACCTTGTTTGGCTTCCCTGCTCAGCTTTGCATTTTATTTTAGTTTCAATAGGAAAGGATGGTTCTCCTCATATTTTGATCTTTGCTGATATGTAAAGATTTACAGTGTTACCTCCAGGCTAATGCAGGGACCATTTTGACAGGCCTGGGAAAGCACATGAAAGTGCTGCTTTCTGCCCATCTGGCTTTTTCACCTCAAACAGTATTCAGGTTTTTTCAACCTTGTATTTGCAGGAATTTCTTCAAAAAGGAAGACAAATGAAAAAAATTACACAGGTTCCAGTAAATCAGTACAAAACCAGATTTTTTTTCTTACAGACTTTTTCAAGGGAAGGAGCATTCAGAGTAAATAACATATTGTTTGTAACATTTTAGTGATATTAAGAAGCATTTGTGCCTGAGAAGCAATGCCATTTACAGTGGTACTTACAGAGTACTAAACAGCTTCTCTGCTCCTTTGCTTTTTAATCAGAATATTATCCTGTCATTCTTTTTCTTTTCTCATTGTAAATCTTCACCACATCCTTGTACTTCTCCTATCCTGCCTCTTCTTTTCTTGTTTTAATGCATCTTTCACAATTTGCAAAAACAAGCCTTTGTTTACACATTTGAAAGACATTAAACTTATAGAAATTTCATTATGTACTGTTTAGCATTCAAGAAGCTTGGCTTTTAAATTTGTATGAGTAGCATATGGGTGGACCTTCTCTGCAAGTCTTGCTTTTTTGTTTTATCTTTTTTAATTCATTCTGTACACAACCAGTACTTAGAATTACTGCTTTGATCCTGAACACTCTATGAACTCACTAAAAAATTAAATAACCACTTCTGTAAAACAATTGTAAATACTTCTGGTTGTAAAAAAAAAAATAAAAAAAAAAACTTCATGTTTCATTTTTATGAGGAAGGAATATCACCGTGAAAATATTCAGTCTTGTAATCAATAAACATAACCTTCCAGTGTGTTATTACAGACCTTCATTTGTCTTCAGGTTTTACTTGCAAATATTACTGGCTGCATAGCATGAAGGTCATTTTTTGGAAAGTACACATTTCAGATACAAAAAAGGTAACATGCTACCAGAGTATCTGTGTTTCCAGTAAAATGCTATAATAAGCTACTACAGAGTGAAAATAAATAATAATTCTGAACTCCATTAGCTTTTACAAATGTCAGTTTTATGAAGCTTGTGTCTGAAAAGGAAGTGTTATTCCTAGGTTTTGATCTATATAGTATTGTCAAACCTGATGTTTGGTATTTCAAATACAAAATAAAAATTTGTCTGTGCTTTCAGCTTCTTAGCAGGAGCATAAACATCCTAAGTGGAGGAGTTAGTTCTCAGATTTATCCATTCATCTCATTTTCATCCAAAATCAAGGACGATGTTTTCTGCAGAGAGGAGTTTAGTATTGTTTTCATGTTAGTTCTATAGTACTTTGTTTTCAACATGTCATCATTTAGAAACTAAGCTGTTTTGCTGGAAGCCTAGGCACAGTATCTCATCTGAATGCAGTCAGTTAAATATCAGAGACTGAAAAACTCTCTATTCAGGGCAGATGCTCGCAACATCTCTAAAGGTTCTTTGATTAACTGAGGTGAAACCATTCTGTATAACAGGGTCAGCACACACAAGCTTTCATTATTTTCTTCATTTACATCAATTAGAATTATGGAAGGCCCGGGGCTACTCCTGTCTTCTAAAAACATGATCTACTCCTAGGTGATGTTTAAATAGAGCACCAGAAAGACCACATCATATTTCATTAACAAATAAAACTTTTATTCCTTTCATCAATGACAGCAAGATTTATATTAGGTGCAATGCTAAAGCAAGTCATTAACATATATCACTCAAGGTGGTCAAACTCTGAAGAACTAGAGCTTGGTGTATATCACAACAGTCAATCCAAAGAGAGTGAATTTCATTTTTGCACAGACTGCATTCAAGAAAGAATAAGCATCAACTCCAACCGATTTTGCGAATTCCTGTTTTCTTTTTACGACTGCTTACTTCAGTGGTGTGCAAACTACTGCTTTTTATTATGGCTTAACCGGATAATGCCTTAACAGACTGAAAAAGAAAAAAGAAATTGAGTTCAGGTTCTCTACCTTGAAAGCTAGATGAAAGGAGAAAGTCTACCAGGCATGGAGGTGACATAGTATATCACATGTCAGAAGTAGAGAGGTATTCCAGAAGTGAACCAAAAGAAACATGGTATTGATAATACTGTAATTTTCTATGGTCCAGTGTGTAACTGCAGACATCTCTCCCCTGGATGTTGTGTTCAAGGTGAAATCAATGCCACATTTTCTCTTTTCCAATGTAAGCTATTGCAAGTTCCTATCGATTTGTTCAGCAAAGCAAAATTTGATTCACCAATAGTTTTATCAACATGTATAAGCTAATTGCTTGCATCAAGACTATTGCTGCAGACATGGTGAATATTTGTGCAAATTAAAAAAATTGTTTTGAATGGTAGAGTAATATGGTTTGTTAAATAACATTGGGTCCATGCTGTGGCTGTAAATTCAACCATGCAGACAAGAACTTTAATATATCCTATATTGTGTGGAAAGGCTTCTACTTCAAATATTTTTTCCTATTTCCTTTCCATGTCCCTATAACACCCTCTAGACTCTAAGGCTAGCAACCTTATTCAACTAGTGGAAAGAGACTGTTGGTAGAAACAGAGCTGAGAAATACATATTTTCCATTATTTTACCTGAAGTAACTAAAAAAGGCAATGACTGACGTTATTAATAGAGATGTCAGGTAGACTGGAACAGTCTTACTCTGGCATCAGGAAAAGAGTACAAGCACAGCCACCTGATGGTTGTGTCTGTAGTGGCCCAAGTAGGCCACCAAAACTTAAAGTTGGGATTGACCCAAACCACCCAGAGCTACTTTGCCATCTGAGGTCTTTGGTAATCCTGCAGATTTAGAAGAGGGGACGGAGGTCTCACAGAAGTCACGTCGTGTTTTATCTTTTTTTCCTTTTGTTTCTCCTTTTCAACCTTTGTTCAAACCTTACACAGTATGACTAGAAAAAGTAGTGTTTGCCACAGCTCTGATTACCTGTCCTGAACTTCAAAGATCTGGTCTGCTTGGATCTACAACAACCATATTTGAATATGCTTTTTACACTTTAATTCCAAGCGAGAGGCGTTCAGCTTTTTGGTGTACTAATTACATAACATTAATATTCTAAAGCAAGGAACTCATGGAACAATTTAATGTTCTAGGCTTACTCTCAAATTTTGGACTGTATCACATATAGGAACTGGATGTCAACACAAGGCTTTAGGAGCCAACTTCAGGCCTAGAGAATGAAATAAAAAAAAGAAGAAGGAATTTGGTTTTAATATTTTAGAGACAACACAGTTGTATTCAGTATGGTAGGAAATCTTATTTAAAGAGACAAGAGAGAAAAGTTAGCTCACAAGTAACAAGAAGAATTGGAAAGGTGAAAGATGGCAATCTGTTCGCTGTAGTTTTAATAGTTGTTGTGATGGGTCTTTACCTGAGAAGTCAGAAACTGTTAGAAGCTGTCTATGATGTCTGTTAGTATAGATGGTTGTCCAACCAGTTTTTGCACAAGGGTTTGTTTGTCTTGGTACTGCTTGCTGTTTTCATATTGCCTAGTTCAAGTCTATGGGACGACCTGAGAACTTGGGGATCTTATGGGGATCATACTTACTGTTTCCATATCTATGGGGAGAGAAGAGTACTTGAATTCAGAAGAAGTGTTTAACAGGAATTTACTCAAATAATGCCCATCAGATTTCTTATGATAAGTACACTTGAGGCCATGCTGAGCGCACAGATCAGAACTCCAGCAAATTGAGTCATGTCTGAGCAGTGCTCACCAGCAGAAAAGTGCACTACTGTTCTGCCTGTGCTGTACTAAACATCCTGGGGATTACTCTGACTAAAATTTAGTTCTAGGAGATGTAATTAGTAAGTTCTAAGAAAGGAGAAGCTATAAACTGCCTGGAAGCTCTGTGGCTGGGAAATCCCAGGTGTTATGCTGTTCCGAATTCCCCTTTAAATTCCAGGTGAAATGCATGTGGAAAATACATGTTTAGTTGGTGGTTAATGCTGCATGTCATTGAAATGGGTAGGTTTTTCATTCTACCTGTTACCATAAAAGTGTTGACCTAAGAATACAAATAATTTTCTCATGTGATGAGTTGCTATATGAAAAATAGATAGATTAAATAAATACAGATAAAATAGCTGTTGGCTACTAAGGCAGTAATGATTATTACAGAGTACATTTTTGTCAGGTCATTTATGAAAGTTCAAAAACCTTGACAGTAATTCCCACAAATCAGTGTATTTTCCTTGATTTCCTGTTCCATCTCAGCACTTTCTCACAGCTTAAATCAAACAATGGTTAAATTTGCAAATAAATCCAAATACAATGTACCAGAACTGTACTAGAGAAAACAGCATTTGAACACCTAATCCCTGGCTGGTAATGAACACCAGAGCACTTTTTGCAAGCTAGACAAGATAACAAAGGCACAGAGTTCATTACACATATTATGTATTACAGTTGTGAATGTACAAAATCTGTAGGGATGGGAGAGGGAACTGAATTTTCTGTCATATGATCCACCAGTATATGAAATTATGACAGGATCTTTGCTCCATCAGATACACTGTGCTCAGCTCCTTTTCATGGAGCTGGAAAGGATTTATTTTCACACAGAACTTTGCCCTCAATTGATATTATAATGATTCTTGTAATTTTGGTCTTTCTCTCTATCTGATCTGATATGTTAGATGTTGACAGTAAGTTTTAACATATGTTTCTTCTGTAGATTTTGACAGAGTGCTGTTATTTCCTGTATAATAACAGTTTCAATTTCCTGTTCACCATTTTAGTTTTTCATACGGTGATCACAGAATAAAATCTTAAGGGAAGACTGAATGTAGTTTGATCTATACAGATGGCTGATTAATGAAATGATTAAACTCATTTTTTGTAGCTAACAGATAAAGTTGAAATGAGAGCACATTCCTCTTCCTTTTATAGAGCTGGTTTCGTGACTATAAAAAACAAGGCACTGTGTCTAAGAAGATTCTGATTTTTTAAAAAATTACAAACATGAACTTAATAGGAGACTAAAATTAAACAGCACTACAAAAAGTCAACAAATCTTTACCCTTTCTCTGACTTCAGAAATGCTAGAAGGTTAATTTTTTTGACTGAATTATTCTGTAAATTTTTAGAATACTGTTAATATATTTGCCTTGAAAAGGACTCTTCTGCTATCTCTTTAGACTATAGAAAAAGAATAGTTCAGATTACCATCTCTTATGACCTGGAATAGATTTACTGCTTAACATTGAAGCGCTTTAGACATGTTGAACTATGTCTAGACTAAGAAATAATGCTGTGCGCTGGGACTGGGTCTCTCAGATGCAGGATGGAGGATGCAGGACCGCATTAGACATAGTCCTAAAGACTAGGTCTAATGTGGTCTTGTGAACTGAACACACATCAGCAGCTAAAGCACAGTCAGATTCCTTTTTGAAGCCTTCCTTCTTGTTGAGTTTCATCTGAAAATAATAAATACCATTTGTTCTTTTGAGCAGTCTTCAGTGTGAACAAAAGCACCATAAAATATATAATTAGAAGGAATAGATTCAAAATACACACCTGATACAAACTATACAGGCAGTGTAGATGAATCTTGTACAATTCTAAACAATGTCTCTCTCATGATTCTGAAAAATAATGCTGTGTAACTTTGCAGGCTAGGATTATTAAATCAGCCGAGAGTTCCCTCTTTTAAATTGCCTACTAGTTTACATCAGTAGCTCAGCAGTAAGTTTAACACATTGCTTTGGAGAGCCACCAGTGGAGTCACTTGTGCATCTTCTGCCTTGAATTTTAAGATAACTCGTGGCAGTCCCAAGCCAGACCTTGAAGTCCTAGTGAAGACCTGTTTTCCCCAGCTGTGGGATGTGCCATGTGATTATTCCAGTGTCCTCTGAAATGCACAGGCAGAAACACAGCTTAGAGATCGGGCAATGAATGCTAATTATGTGCAATTAAGAAAAAAATAAATAATTACATGGAGTGAAACATAACACATCTTCTGTAGAAATGAAAGGCAAAATTTCCATATGGTGCATTTAGAAGCCTTCTGTATCCAATACAAAATACCTAAGAAGATTGTGACTTTTAAAATATGTAATCCCTTGGGTCTAGTCAGGCCAGGCACATTCTTCAAGTTAACCACGTGCCTGAGAGTTTGGCTTGATTGTGCCAGACATGTTGCTTTGAAGAATTTAATAAATAACTCTGACTTAACTTGTGGTGTGTTTTACTGTTTGCAGAACATCATTATTTCTCTGAAGTTATTATTTATTTCCACTGATTTGCTGGACACTTCTTAACTTAGTGGACCAAACATGAACAGCTGCCTTTATGAGAATCAATAGTTTGATATTTTAAAATAAGCTGAGTCTCTCAGTATTGATTTGTTTTTCGTATGATTGCAAGTGGGTATGAATACAGCCAATTAGATTTATATGAAAACTTACAAATTTACAGAAACACCTATTTATCTGTCCTTATTTTCATAGCTCTCCTGCTGTTATTACCAGGAGAAACAGGATGATAATCTGTTGCAAAACCCCAATGATAGTGTGAGATAATCTGCTGCAGTTATGAAAAAGATGCTCTTATATGTGCAGATAAAATGTTCAATCTGCTCTAGGTAAGAACCAAACTTCTTACTGATGAAACTCCACTAAAACCAAGGGTGCTACAACAAAAAGGAATTTGATCCTAAACTTTTAATGAATAATGCCAGGGATCATAGATAAACCAATGACTACATTCAATGTTCATGTATCATTTCCTTCCTTATTATTATATATTTTAAAATACATAGGGCAAATATGAGATAATATGCTTTTGATTTCCTTTGACTTTAATACCTATATACTTGAACAGACTTGGGTTTTTTTCAGTCTCCTGACTGTCCACTTGCTTTGCCTTGAGGTCTTTTTCATGGAGTACCCCTCTTTAAGACCATTTATGCTTACAGTTGCATGGTTATAAGAAAGCCTTCCCAATAACAGTAGGTGCTGTCTGTGCCTTTGAAAAGGCACACAACTGTCGTGGTTTTAGCCAAAAGCAGGAACCCATTTCCTGTAGGTTGACCCAATAACATCACATAAAATTCTTTTAAAATCAGGGTGATAAGGCAACTTCAAACCTTCTCACATTCTCTAAGGAGAGCATACATTTTCTGTGAGAATTTCTGGTTTAAATTCTTGCCAGTTAGAACTTCCTATGGAGCAGATGTTTTTGTGATATTGCTAAGTGTTTATAGGGAACTTGTGTGCTTTAGAGTGTGACTTTACATACTTCATTGCACAATCCGGATAAGAAAAGGCAGACAGACCTTGAAAAAAGCACACACAAATAATTTGTTTTGCTGAGTACAGGAATTAACCAGCTATTTTCCTCCAGGACCAATACACAGCCATAACAGGAAATGGTGAAGGAACAATAGAGCTGAACCTCATCACAACTTGTGATGGGACTGAGACCCCTTATTAAATGAGGTCTCCTTTTTAAGCTTCTTCACCTTTAAGCTATCCTTTGATATGAACCCATGTTTATTTCTTATTCATCATGGTAATGTTGCAAAGAGCTACTGATATTTTAACTCACTCTTGTCTTCTCTCTAGGCCAGGAAAATGAAAGTTTCCAGCTCAATCTGATTTCAGGATTAGTGTACATACTAGCCATTAATTATTATTTATTTTCAGAAGTTTTCAAACAACATAAAGATAAAATTTGCTGGTGTATCAGGTAATGCTGGGCAGCAACAAGACCTATCTAATCTCTCCTGTATGAAAAGACTGAGGGGCTATATGTTTTATGACAAAAGTCATCATCCTCTGGGTTGTACTGAGCTCACCTATCCCAGGCTACAAATTTTGGGTGGTTTCTATTTGTTTGTTTTAGTTTGTTTTTAAATTATGTACTTTCCGGGATTTAAATTAAACCTTTCAAGACTTCTGTAAGCTGGAAAGTTGGCTGTAGATCATGGTGACTGAATATTGAACTAATCACTTCAGTTAACTGTTGGCTATCACTGACAAGAGGGGAACTCAATAAACCATGAATTAATTCAGAGCTCTATTCAGCTCAATTTGTTGCTGTAAGTTACCTTTTGTGAGTTACAATATCCACTTCCCAACTGAAAAGCTCTTACTAAATCACAGCAGCAGCCAATTTCAGTCATGACCCATGCAGGGCTGCCCTTTTCTTTGTGGTATTCAGCTGTCATTCAAATCAACCCTTTTCATTAAATACACTGTACCCCATCCTATGAAAGCTAGTTCAAGACAAAACATTGCAACTGCATACTACTATTAAAAAAGGTGTGTATACACCTTAATATTTTGTATTTTTACTCTCACTGATAGGCAACCAGGGTGTTTATCCTTAAGATGAAAACTGGGAAATATACCTTATTCTATGGCATATATGAACACCAAATACAATGACTTCATTTACTTAAGTATTCTGAGGTCTCATAAATGGATTTTTTAAATGAGAATATTTATGATTTTTTGTTTATAAATTGTTATCTGGAAATGTTCCATAAACCATGTCTTCAAAATAGCACATGTATGACATGATTCACTAAGTTTGCCCCACTATGAATGATCTTGCATCATGATTAAGGAATTCTTTCAAATATTGCTGATAAATTTATGTGCCCTCTACTCAAAGAGTGTAAATCAGATAACCAAAGTAGTTCTTGTGGGACCAAAAAGCTATGAATTCAGGAAAGTCTTGAAAGGGATCAGAGTTCTCTCAACCGCCCAGAACAGACACACACCATGTCTTTTTCAGTGAAGTAAGAGAATGTTTCACAATAGAAAAAAAGATTATAAAAAAGACAGTATAAGTAAAAGTTAACTAACACAACCAAAGCAAGCTGAGATGCCAGAAATATATTCCAATTAGTTTAGAATGGATTTTTAATTTTTCTTTATTTTAACATAAAATCTTTATTTGGTTTCCTATTTATTTTATGCATCTTTCCATTTTCTTATTCCAAGGATGAAAATTATACTATGGAGCATTCATAAGGATTCATGTTCTGTAGTTTCTAGTGAAGTTTGCTATTAAGAATTTATCTAAAACTCCTATTACAGGAAATGCTGTGCAGAAGGTTCTTTTCCCAGGACAAATTAATATTCTCTTCAGAAAATTATTACCTTAAATACATACCTTTGTTTTTTTATGTTTGTAAAAGCCATCATATTCAGACTGCTAAATGAACAGAAGATTTTGCTAATGCTCTGTGAAGTTTCCAGTCTCAGTCTGCCCACCACTGTGAAAAGCAAAACAGCGAACAGTTTAATTAATAGTACCTAAAGAGGGGAAAAGGTGGGGTATGTATACATCAACTGTGCTGCTGTTCATCATGGAGCTGATTTGAAGGAGAAAATATCTCCATTTGTGAGGTGTTTTTACCTGATGCACTTTTATTTTCCACAGATGCAATTTTCCCCCTTCCAGATTCAGGTAGACAGTGAAGCATTGCCCTGGTAATTATTGTTTTGAATGACGAGAATGACCAGGAAAAGGAAATATTGTTTCCCAAAAAATCCTCCTGCAACATCCTGCAGGCCCCGTTGCTTAGTACAAATTACCATCTCTCTCTTCTGAGCACTTAGATCCAGGAAAGGCAAGCACAACTCTTTCCTTCAGAGTGACCAAAGGAAGAAAGGCTCAAAGCAAAGCTGCTGGTGCAGGCAGCTCCCCCTTAGAACACTGCTGTGAGTGGTGCTCCAGGCCACTCAGCTTGGCTTACCTGACTGGTGCTGCCATCCTTAGCACCAAGGGACTTTAAAACACATGACACTGGTGAGTTGCAGCCTCCCTGATTTCATGCTCAAGGAGCTTTACTGATAATCTGGCTGTATGACATTCTTTCTCAGTTTAATTCAATTGGTTCAGTGCTACCTTACTTTCTGTCAAGAATTCTTTTGCTACCCTTTCTTATTTTTTTTTTTTTCTTAAGTTTAGCTTCGGTGCTAGTAGCAAGGGCTTGACTGCTGGCATACAAGCACTCCCCTCACAATTTAATAGCCACCTGATCCTTTCTGAAAAGATCATTAATATGAATAAAATATGGCTAAATTAATTTATAAATAATATTTTCTTTTCCAAAACAATACAAGCAAATGCTTCTTCTGTGTGACAAGCTACGAATATTAAGTCAAAGCTGTGTTTATCTGGACAAGCGTCCACCATATCTGGAGTCCACCATAAACCTCAACTCAACCTCAGCTCTATAGAGTGTTAATTCTCTGATCTTTTCTTGGTTCTAGAAGTGCAGAGGTTCTTGCAAATTAAGAGAGCCCATTTTAAACTCTGATTCTAAAATGTTGTGTGCTTGGTCTTGCACAAGTCTTGCACAAAACCCATGAGGAGGCCCTCTAGCAGAACCTAGAGGTGAGCTATTTTCTCCCCTTTTTGTGCTTTCCTGATGGAAAGTACAGGCTTGTGTGCTACAAGGCTAAATAATTTCTTTGAACCCTAACCTCGTTCCTGCCAAAGTGGTTTTAAATGTATTATATAAAACAGCAATTTCATTATGAGAAAAAATGTGCTACTTTTCCTGTCTAGCAGTGTTTAAAGAGTGATTTTGGAGAAGACAGACATGGTTTTGAACTGCTTCCAGCTGAGAACTACAGCTAGCCATGCCACTTTCTCTAGCCACTGACTAATTACATACATTTTTAATGCTTTATAGGAACTTCTACTTTTGCTACAATTTCGAAGGGATCCTTTGTGCAGAGAGTGACTGTTTACATGGGAATGTCACTACTTTATGCTCTTCATGAGATAGGCAGTAGGATCAATGCTGAATTACTCCTTCCAAACAGGATTTCATGGCAAGAAGGAAAGTGCCGGGCATGCTGGAGACTGAGGAGCAGAAGTGCAGGTCCAGAAAATGCCAATAAAGAAGGAGATTAAGCATCATCTTTGCTTTATCCGAGGAGCAAATAGGTGGGAAGGGTTTCTTCGGATCAGCCACAGGGACTCTATCCCAGACATGGTAAATAGAGAATAATAATTCTGTGGTTTGTTTGTTTGTTTTATTGCTCTTGTTAAAGAACATAAAAAAATCAACAAAACAACCAACAACACATTTCATGGTTATGAGCTCTCACAGAAGGTCCCTGGGCCTTATGATTTGTTTATTTCTCCTTCCATTTTTCCATTTATTTAAACAAAGGAAACAGCCTTGTGGAATAGTAAGATTTTGTAGGAGTCATATATAAGTTGTAATAGCTAGAAAGATTTTCAGCAGCAAGTATTGCTTCTCAGCACTGCACCTGTCATCTGTTTAGAGAAACAAGTGGAGGTTCTGCAGTTTACACAGACTTTTTACTAGGCTTCACCAGCTTGTTTCCCAAGCATTCTTTTCCTTTGCATTTTCTCAGGCAAAGTAATTTTTCAGATTTTCAGCTTTTTGACTCTGCTTGTATGGCCTGTGCAGACTCTTTTTAGCTTGTACTACATCAGATAGAACTTAAAGGAGCCAGAGACATCTACTGTGTCACACGAAATGTGGTCTCGGTATTCACCTGGCTTTGCTTCACTGCAGATTCTCTCAGAAACACAGTTCTTCTACATATGCACCTGACAAATTAGTGTGAAATCTATACCTACCATGATGAAATTAAAAAGAAATATTGATCCCAAAATTTCTGGAGAAATAGAAAACAAAGCAAATTAGCAAAACCTCAGAAACTGAAATTTATTTGATTTTTTTTTTATTTATTTACGTGCACTTGGAAAACTCAAGGTTTTCATTGAAACTGGAGATGAGTCAAAGCAAGATTTTGAAAAAGAAAATTATTCTGAGTATTGGGGCTGAAGGGAGATTCCTTCAGTCTTCAGTCTCCTTATTCAGATTCTTTTTTTTTAATGTGTAAAAGACTGATGAGAGCAAGGGGCACTTGTTCTTTTCTTTGGAATGCATGTATGGTTTCAAATAAATAAAAATGCTTAACAAATGGAAAGATTAGTATTTCTGCACATTTTAAATGAGTCATGCGTGACAGTAGCCTAATTCTTTTTATACAATCCAAGTTCACACAAAGAATGCATTAAACATGAGAAATGCATGGATATTTTTACATATTCAAGACTTTTTAATGGAACATCAAAACCAGAAAATGTTCACAAGGATGAGGCCTTCTGGGAATATGCTATTATGTTTTTCATAAGAATAAATAATTCAAATTTTTATCATCATAAGTTTTTCTTTCATGGTGCCCTATCTAAATTATTATTTTGGTCTAGTTACAATGAGGATATGAGCATGTTGGGCAGTTGTAATTGAAGAATTGGAGAAATTCGCCTCTTTACTCTTAGACCACATATTCCCTTATTCCTTTATTGAGTGCATGCTCTTAAGAAGTTTAATCCCAAATAATCTTATCAATCAAAAAGCTGTGGGAGCTATAATGACTTGAAGTAAACCCATTTTTATTGTATGTTCAAACTGTAATGACAAGTGGTAAATTTTTCTCTCCCTGTATCAGAGTAAAAGCAGTTTTTGGACTATAACAATTGTACCTGTGATAATTATATGGACACACGTAATTATCCAAAAAGAAATTCTGAAAAGAAATTTCCAAAAGGAAATCTGAGACCCCCCTTCGGTTTCTTCTCAGGCTAGGGCTCTCGGTATTGTCTTATCAATATTTTCAACTGGTCCCTTAAACCAAGACTTCCAATGCTTCTACTGTCTATACATCATAAAGAGTTTCACAATAAAGCCATATTTGTGCTTCATTTTAATATTTTCCAGCAAGGGGTTGAAAGGACTAAGACAGCTGTAGGGCACAGATGTTGATGTTTGAAGTGATTTATCTCCCCCTTAGTATCTCTAGCTAAGAAGTTGACTTTGCTGTTTTCACTGTGAGTCTTGGTGAGTATTTGGTTAATCTGGGGTCAGCCTTCTTGCAGATGGTGCTTTGAGACTGCTGAAAATGTGCTTTCCAGAATGACTTTTGTGGTTAATATTGTTTAAGTTTTTCTCTCTCTGAGTGGAATTAATGTTTAAATTAATTTAAAAATGTAGTGGTAAGGATGAAGAATTCTTTTTGTCAAGTTTTGTTGGAAAGGGACACGGAAGAGCCTGTTTCTGGGATCTGGCTTCCTACATGATAGTGTTCCTCAGATTCATGAGTAAATATTAGTCTCCCAATTGTACCAACAGTCAAACTTATAAAGAGAGGTTCATCAGTTCTCTGTGCATATGTCCCATTATGTTCCTATACCTAATGGCACATTGTATCTTGAGCTTTGTTAAATCGTTTAATTAAAACATGTTAACAAAGCCTAAGAAAAATAAATGAAACTACTCACAAGAAAATTAAATTGAGAAGCTAAGCTCATTTATAATTATTGTATTTCAATTAGGCTTTACTAGGGCTGGGTGAAGGTAGAGATAAAAAGAAACTACTTTGATGTCTGAGTTTCATAAATATTTCTAGTGTCCTATTTGTGAAGTCCACGATACTAATGATAACAGTTTACTGCATGCAAGCTTTTTCATGCCAATTACTATACTTAAAAATTCAGTCATAATAATGCATCAAAACATGTCAAGGCTCAGCACCTAGGTTTGTAAAACAGGTTTTCTTTATTGCACTTAAGGGAAGTAACACTACTCACACCTCTGATTCACAAATTCAATCCACTTTTATAGTTACCCTGCCAGAAGTCCTGATCCCTTCAGTTAACAGAATTTTATTAGGTGACTCTTAGATCAGGCCCAAATCTATTAACTAGATTAGAACATATTTGTTAGACAGAAAAGGTGTATCTAATTTCTCACTAATATTCATCAAATTTTAGCTTCTAGTTTTTCCATCTTATCATCTTCTGCTTCTAAATTAAGGAGTCATAAAATAAAAGAAACATTCTAGTGGTGTAAATACTTACTGTTAGTCACCTCTTCATGTTTCTTACCACCATAAAATGTTTTGCTTTCCCAAGCTTTAAAGTATAATAGTTCTAAAACTTCAGAAGTCAATCTTAATTTTTCACATTTTTGATAAGTTCATGAATTAAAATGTATTATCTTTGGAAGACCTAATAATGCTAACCAGCTCATTCACACTATCTTTTCTTTCCAAGAGCTATGCTTTCCTAAATGACAATAATTTTAAAAATAATTATCAACAAATTATCATACAAAGGAAGTAGTGCCATTCATTTTGAAACTACATTTCTTTTTCCATTCCATTCCATTTTTATGGCTCAAAAGATCAAATAATTTCCAGCAATTGTTGCTGATTTTCGTCCTGAATTTCTTAACTCTTCTAAAGTAGTGCTTGTTACAAGTGTGATTCTTTCTTGAAGCATATGAAAACACCCATTAATTTTCATAAGGATGACCCTAGATGAGCTAAGTTAATGATGCACATATGTACTTACAAATTAGAAGGCTGATAGATAGTCCTGCATATTTTTCATCATACCATTATGATCATTAAAGACACCCCATTACTTTGTTTAAAAAAAATCTTTAATTTTATCATCAAGACGCTGATTTCTTTCCCCATTGAGAAAAAGACATTGAGTGATTCATTCAAGTTGTTTGGGTGAATTAGTTCTAATGGATTTTTGTATATTTGTTTTTTAGCTCCTGTCACTGCCAGGAAATGAGCTCATTACTTAATCTGGAAACCCAAAAGCAACCTTCGGGCATGCCTAATGTAGAGAAGTGATTAGACAATTCATCTGATCACAATAATCTGGGAAAGAAAACAATGGCATAAAAGTATCTTTTAATGCTTATGTCATGTTTAAATTTTGGCTTCAGAAAGCCACCCCACCAGCACTCAGTTAAAGGGTGAATTCATCACTCACATGCTTCTTCCCATTGCTCTCCATTCCACAGAAATAGAGTGGAATCTCAGCATAATGTTTTTACAGAAGAAATTTTTAGACAGATTTAACACTTTCTAAAAATACTCCTTAACTCTTTGCCAGTGGTTTCATGGCCTTGATGGCAGCCATGACACCATCATAGTCTGCTTTGCCCTCCAGCTGTACAAAATAATTGGTTATATTCAGATATGCTCTCTGTGTCACAGTGAGTCAAATATTCACACCAAGTCGACATTACTCAAGGTCTCTTGTCTCCCAGCGTGTTTTGATGCATTAAAGATAATAAATGGCTCTGGAAGACTATTGAAAAACTAAGAGCCTTTCTGTGAAATGACTGAAAGCTTTAATTGTTGTTGACATATTGTAAATGTCACATATTCTGTTGAGATGACTTTCTCATACTACTTTCACAGATGAGGTTACACAATTGTAAAGCAGAAAGATTTTGGGTTGTTATGGGTTTGTTTTGTTTTGCTTTTGTTACAGCTCCTTTACAACAATCCAAACTAGAATCACAAAGTAGAATTATCAGGTTGGAAGAGACCTCCAGGGGTCTCCAGTGCAGCTTTCTCTTCAAAGCAGGGTTGTCTATGAAATCAGATCATGTTGCCCAAGATTTTATTCAGTTTCATAAAGCTCCAAGGAAGGAGACTGCACATCCTCTCAGGATAACCTCTAGGCAACCTCTTCCAGTGCTTGAATGTCCTGTAGATGAAAATATTTTGCCTTAAGTCAGAAGTCCCCTGTTTTAATTTATGATCATTGTCATTTTTTCTCCCACCATGCAAGTCAGTCAAAAACCTGGCTCCCACTTCTTAATGACCTCATTTTCGACCTGATCCCTGAGTCTTTTCGCACAGGTCAAGTGTTGCAGGGCCTTAGGCGTTTTAGTGACCTCTACTGAACTTTCTCCAGTTTATCAATAAGTTTTTTATGTAAAGAAGACAGATGGAGTGTAATAGGTGCCATGCTAAAAGAAATAAATTTTTTCCTGGATTCACTGGCTGATGAATCAGAAATAGTTCTTGGTGGGTGGAGCAGCATTGGCTTGGAGAATTTGTGATCACAACTGTGCTGGTGGAGCACTTTCATTGCCTGAACCTGGTGTGATCAGTTCGATGCAAATATGTGATACCAATGACCATAAGCTACGGTATTATTGTACTGTGTGACTCATTGCTGGGGGAAGTTCTGGCTGTTGGAAATAGCTTTTCAGTCCACAATAAGGATGCCAGGAATATTTAGGGAACTAATTACCTGTAAACCTGCCCCCTTATGCAGCTGCTAGTGAAACACAGAGCTTTGGGACACAGAAGTGTTTGTGGTATTCTTTGAGGACTGTATTTCAGTAGTTTAGCTGACTGTTAAACCAGTAAATTTCCAGTGACATTTTAATTTCCACAACTTTGTATTGAAACAAGTGATGGCTTCTCAACTGAGAAGCAGAAGCTCCTTAAACTTGCCAAAATTTATCAGCATTGGCCATCAGACTGCTCACTCCAGTTCATTGTATGCCTTTATTGAAAATTGAAATCTCCCCATCCAGAGGAGGAAAAGGGAGTGGGACACTAAATCTGGATCTGGTGAGGTTTTTGCATCCATCTGTTGAGGCTTCATGCATTCCCAGAAACTATGTCAAAATTTCTTTCTCATTATATTTATCTTTCTAATATTCACTTTATATTAGCACTCAATATTTTCATTTGCCTATTTGGTCATCTGGCATAGGAATCAGTGGCACAAGCAATAATGATGCACAATGATAGAAAGCTGAGAAAAGAATCTGGTGTGTTCAGTAATGAATGTATTCATTGGTGGCTAAAAAATATAATCTTATATGAGAATAATAGCATGACCACTCTAGTCTCACCAAGAACGTTGATTAGCATGTATTTTAGCACGTATTTTTCCATATACTTCAGCATGTATTTTTTCAAGTTGTATTAACTATAACTATAATCAAAGCTGTCTCATACTTTAGTTCTTCAAAGTGCCCCATATATTAAAGAATGTCAAATTGTAGCATTATTCTACAGGATTAAATATATCTTATTTTCCCCACACAATTTATTACTTATTTCTTTGGTAAGTGGGATGAACACTGATCCCTCAAGTGTTTAAATGCCATTGAAGCCGCTGCCTCAGCACACAGTAGTTTCTGTTACAGACACACTTATTACAAAAGAGCGGCTGAGGAAAGCTGGGCTCGGACCACATGCAGCTGACGGCACTGCTGTCCACTGGAGAAAAGAGATACACACAAGTGTTGGTTTAACATCCCAGCCAACAAGCTGGGCCCAGTTTAAATTCCCCCTCCCCCAGCTCGCCTTCCTTGTGTGTGTGTCTCTCTCTCCCTTTGTTAGATTCACACACTCTGCTTTTCCAATTGCTTTAGCCCGAAGCAGTTGACATTTACCCCAGCTAGATAATCGAGGAATAACATTTGCGTTACAGTTTAACATGACCTCTGCCTCTACAGCTCTTTTTAGATTACCTTCCCCCCCAAAAAATGGTTGCTGACACCGTAGTGAGGCAGGAGGTGGGAAAAAAAGAAAAGAGAAGCTTATTATTGCAGTGGCACAGTCAATGTCATGAGAAGCTGCTCTGCCCTTTTCAGTTGTGGGTGAGCAACTATTAAGGAAAAGGTATTAAAAGGAGGAACAACTGTGATGCGAGGGACACACAGGTTAAGCTCAAAGCAAAGGTTAATGGATTGACTGTTACCTGTGTATGAGGCTTAATGTTGGTCTATACACAAGAGAATTGCTTCGAGGTTGTATTTTTTTCATGAAAGTAAATTAAAGGGCTAATTTATTCCAGCATAAAAGAGTGAGATGCTGCTGTTGTTGTTGTTGTTTTAATAAACAAGGACACATTTTAAATTTAAAATGTTTGCTTTTTATTTCCAGTACAGGGTGCCATTTCCAGTACAGTGTGATTGTGAAAAGAAGAGCAAAAATTGACATTTTTGGCTGAAGACACTCACTTAAATTTAAATGGAAGAGTTGTTCAAGGAAACTGGACAAAGTTTAGCGTAATAGTTTAATTATTATGTTATATCTCAAATGCAAAAGGTTTTGTTTAAAAAGACTGTATCTCAAATAGAAACAAAAAGAGTGATGTTTTCTGAAGAGCAGAAGACGAAAAAACCAGTTTTTTCTTCTGATCTCTGTTTTTCAAATTTAAGAAGTGTTTCTATATTAAAATAGATGTTAGACATCAGCAGCTGCAAATTATTAGAAAAGCTCCGAGTGAAGAGACGAGCATGGTCTATAAAGAGTTAACAAAAAGTAGGAAAGTAGCTCCTTGTTTGTAAATTACTCAGTCAAGTTAATGTCTATACAGTAAAAGGAAATTATCTCTACTTATTTCAGGATAAAACCAAAACAGGCTGACGTATTCAAAATTTTGATTTGTTTTCCTTTTCATTTACATCATCACAATAATGAAAAAGTAATTGGTATATATAATGTTCACATTACTTATATCAATATAGAAAAATTATTATGATATAGAACTTATTGCCTCCTCCCTGTGAGTGAATTTAAGCAAAATCTTCTTGTCCATAGAAGAAGCAGTGGCAGAAGACAAATGCATTTATAATGAAAGGAAACAAACCAAAATCAGGTTTAGGCCATCTGTAGATTTTGAACTTTGTAGAGGCTGTTTCATCATGATCAATTTCTTTATCTAGAGTCTTTCTTAAACAGCACCTTCCACTTGATTAAATCATGTTTTCAGAGAAAAGCTGAACGCATAATATCAGCATGAATGCTAGAAGCAGGCAAAAGAGGCAATTCAGTCAAACTGTCACTAAAACTTCCTTTTCCTGCTTGCTTGTAATTTTGGGATGGAGAATTACCAAAAGAAACACATAACAGAAATCCAAATAAAGAATAATTAGCAATATGTTAGTTTAATGCAATATCAACTCTAAAAAACCTGACATTTAAGAACTGGCCTATTACTTCCTTAAAATATGACCTGAATATGATTCTCCTTCCTTGCCAATGTTGAATAATTTCCCAATATCAATTTTGGGATATTTTGCCCAATTTTATTTTAAATTTCTCAGATAGCTTCCAGTATTTTTCATGGCAGACTACTCCTAAGCTTAATGCATCCTACCACCCAGAACTTATTTTCCAATACTCATCCTTTTACCCTGTCTATTATTTCAAATGATTTTTCAGCACAAGGACTGAGTTATATCCTCACACACTTTTAACAACTGCAGCTGGAAAGATTGTGTTATGAGCAATTGCTCACACCAAAATACTTTAATCCTTATTTATGTCCAACATGAGTCTTAATTATCACTTCTTCACACTAATTTTATTATGTATATATGTATTTATTTCTTGAATATTTGGTTAGTAAAGACAGAAAACTACCATATATTCTGAGCTATTACAGGGAAGTTAATTACTGTGCTCTTCTTTTTTTAATTTAAGTCAGTGGCATTTGGCCCAGACACAGTTTATTAGATGAGACACAAATGCAATATAAAAATCTGTGTAAGTATTTCCCTATTGTAAGAGGAAAATGTGATATAGTTCATAAAAAATAAATACTTCTATGTGAAATTTATTTATGTATTTAAGGAAGATATTTATGCAATTTCTGACTCTTCCTGTGGCCTTCAGTACTCCAGTGAAGGAGTTTTTTGGTCACAGAGCAGTACAGATTTTGGTGATGCAAATGTCAAATGTAATGTTGAAGATAACACAGGATTTCTAAAAAGCGGCACTTCATATGGCCACACAACATGTCTGATGATGCTAACGTGAGGAACAGGCACAATGGAGGCATTCCCATAGAATTGTACAGTTGCCAGGTCATTCCCAACACTGTCTAAACCCAGTGGATGCAATTCCTTCTGGCTATCAAAGGAGCAGAGCAGGAGGACAAGGGGGGATTTATTCATTACTGTATTTATGACCAGTAGTTTTCTTTCACTGTGAGCAGATGCACTAAGGACCATTTTTGAAGGGTGTTACTACATGATTTTTTATTTGACTCTTTCCTAAAGTGTGACACCAACCAGAATAAAGTTAAAAGTTAAACAGGGAAAGAAGAACAAAGTCTTGACTGATGCACCAGAAGAGCTCCTGCCTGAATTGGATTTAAGTTTGTTCACATTGGCTGTGAGGAAGCCTGAAACTGCTGAGGACTGTTACATGGATTTCCCTGCTGCTCCAAGGTACAGCAGAATGGCTGTAATCAAACAACAACTTTGAGCAGTAACACCCCACCAAATTGTGTAGGGCTAAGAGGAGCCCAGTCCCATGTTACCAGAGGAACCGCAGAAAAGTTTGTGTTAAAAGTGCAGGATCTGGCCTTCCTACATTTATATTAATTGCCCTGTGAGTTGAAGTCTGTGCATGGGAAAATCATTAGGATGAAGGGCAGGTTTAAAGCTCTGCCCTCGGTTCACACATGACCAATATGGATGTTCACCCGCAAAGAGTGGCCTCCTCTAAATCTCCATAGGCAACCTTCCTGCACAGGAAGGCCTCGCCCCTGCCAAACCCTGAGCAGATGCCTAAATTTTAAGAACAATAAAGTTTAAAATACTAAAACAATTCAAAAAATGCATAAGCTATAAAACATTCTAAATGACATTTGGTTACAAGTTGCTTCATTCAATATCCCTCTTTTTCCATCTCCAAGCTTTGTTTATTTATTTATGACCACATTTACTTCAAAAGCTATAAATGGGGAAATGAAGTTGAGCTAGTGTCTTAGAAACCATAAGGAAAATATACTGGGAAATTTGCAATTTATCTGACCACTAATTATATATGAATTACTGCCACGCAGAATGAAGATGAAAATTTTTTTCCATTTTTGTTTTCAGGTGAGTATTGTAGTGGTTGGTTTAGTTTTTAGTTTAACAGCACATGGAGTCTGTATCTTTCAGCTGGATACATTTATTTCAAGGTACTTAGAAGCTGACTTTTATGAGATTATTTAGTCAGTGATTATTTTTGTTGAGAAATGTGTCCTTTATCCTTCTCATTCATCCACTGCTAAGATATTTCTGTTTGTCAGAATGCCTCCATTTCTGATAAATGACTGAAGACTGACTGCTACACTTTATTAAAAAGTAATAACAATTTTTGTACGCACCCTTCACATTGTAAGGGGGGGACCATGAATCAAAGGACACTGCCTGTCTGGGCCTGATAAATGCATCGTTTACCAGCTGAGGAGTTATTTAGGACTGGCTATTAATTTAAATCACATTTATCTTCCCTGAATGGGGGGAGGTTGCTGTGATAGGACTGCGAATGACCAATAGTGCAGCTAAGTGCACATTATTTATTACTACCGCCTGCAAAGCACGGCACAATATGTTAAAAAACCCCAGTGCCAATTACCATGGTTAATCTAGTCAGGGCAGTAACAGATTTCTTCCTAACACAAGCCAATTTCTACACTTGTACTTTTGAATCTCTAGAAAGTCAGTGTTTGCTCAAAATTCCTGATGATTTGAAACAGTTTATTTATCCTCTCCTAAACCATTATAATGAATGCCAGCACTCTTCAGTTTTTTCTTCATTTTGGGAAAAAAAAACTAAACAAACAAACACCACTTTCTTCAGACATTTTAAAATAGAAATTTCTGGAGTGCAATAAAGTCATGTAATCCATGACTTCTTGGTCATTTCTGAGTTTTGTTCCAAGGCCTCTGAACAAGAAGAGGTTTTGCTGAGGCTTAGGGAACACTCAAGCAGAACTGCTCTGGGCCACTGCAATCTAACCTGCTCAGAAAATGTTGCACATAGAATTAAAGTAATTCTGAAGGAAACCATCACACATGGGGATTTGTAAAGCCCAGGGTATGAGTTTAGCATACCAAATATGCCTGTAGGATATAGCCATCTCTGCCTTGTTGCTGTGGGCTAAGGTAGCGGTTGTCAAGGCAGGTACCTCTGAATTTTTAAAGTGTAGCTGAAATAAGAGTCTATTGAAGAACACCTACTAAGATGCCCTAAGTGCATCCTCAGAAGGATGATCACCTTCTGAGAACTCACTGAGGACAAGATGCTCCTGAGGTGGACAGTGTGGTCTCCATTGTGGCTCATGTCCCAAGTAACCACAGAGAACAGAAGCACTGTAAGGCAGACATAGACACATGGAGAAATGAAGGAACAGCAGAAATTGAAACCATAGTTCCCCTCCTTACTTGCAGGAAAATATCAGTGAGAAAGATAACAACAAAACATCGCTCTAGTTATCTGCAATCAGTTACATTCACACTCACTCTTGTTCCACAGTTATGATAACGCTAGAGTCCCTTCTGGCATTCAGCGGGAATGTTGTTTTTCCTTAATGCTAGCTGGTCATCCATTTCCAAAAAAAACCCCCTATTGTTTCCCACTGGCTACAAATGTCTTACTAACAAACAGATTTCCATGGAACTGCATTTAAAAACCAGCACTGTGTTAGCAGTGGTAGTGGATTCCTCTACAGAACTGTTTCTCATACTCTGATAAGTTTATTGCCACTGCTGCCTTGTATGTCAACTATCCCATAACTGGAAGAACAGCTAAGTAATGATTACCAATTTCCAATCCAGTGTTATGTATGAGTAATTCTGGTTTTCCACGCTTGTTGCATCAGCTCCCAGTAGTAATCAAGCCTTTATCATTAGAAACAAAGTACAAGTACAGAACACCATGTTTGGACAAAGTGTTGGGTTTCCCATCCCATTAGTCTGAGAAATAAACAGGATAGGTCTGTGCAATTAGCCCTAAAATAAATAAGCAGAAATTTGAATAGAAATATACTGACACATTATAAGAGAGGATTAATTCTAACCAAGTGTTGTACATACAGGTCCCTGGAAGTCTGAAGCATTTAAAGCAGATATAAAACCTTTACAATTTTTTAAAATAGTGACAACAATTAACCGAATAACTAACAACAGGTTATCCTGAGTTTTCAATCAAGAAATTTTTTAAAGACAAGATGTTGTTTATTTTTTTCCCCTTAGGCTATATCTGATTGCTCTTATTCAGCCACATAGCAGGAACTAATCCAGGACATTTCATCGCAAAAATCTTTGTATTTGTCTCCTTGTTTCTAAAAGTCTGTACAATTCTGGGAATCTGTTTTTCTTACTGGTATAAATCTCCTGTTTTACCTCAGAGGATTTGTGGCATAGCTTTGGAATCTAGGGCTGGAAGGGAATGTGGGGACTAAATCCAATTCCATGCTCTTGCAAGCAAGCATATCATATAATCTTTTTACACTTATCAAACTCCACCTTAAAAGCAATTAGTTTTTTGTTCCTCAGCCCCTACACTTTTACCATGCTTGGGAAGCTCTGCCAGGGAATGATTACTCTGCTAGATAAGATCCTTTTTTCCAATTTCCAGCATAAATTTACCTCCTATTTTTTTCATGCCAAACCTGGCATTCAACTTAAATATTTCACCTCTCTCTCTCATATTTATTTTTATATGTATATACAAGCAACAGTTAAATCTCCTTTAGGGTCTGGTTTGTTAGTCTGAGCATGCCAAATTACTTTGGTATATTTTTGATATTTATATACCAACTGTATTGTTTCCAGTAATAGTTCATCTTTCTTTTGATAGGTACGTGATCCTCTAGATTAGGTTTTATTAGTGTATTGGATGGTGATACTAATGCTTTCTTATCCTCTCTGGAAATACCTCCATCCTGTACTTCAGAAACACATTTGCCTTTTTTCACAGCTACAGCATACAGTCATGCTGTGATCAGCTAGAGAGTTTAGGTCACTCTCTTCTTGGTGATTTCTGACAGATGAGCTCAGAGTTTATAGCAAAGTATTTGTGTTATTAGTCCCTGAGTGACTGACCTTGTACTTTGTGCTATTGAATTTCATCTTACTTCTATTCCTGTCGATCTCAAGGCTATCTGATTCTTCCACTGTGATATCCCAATCCTCCTCCCTACAGAAGATGTGTCCTGGTGCTGGTGTTATTGATACTTCTGTGCACAAGTCAGATCCCTAATAAAAATACAAACGCTGTCTTACTGAAATGTCTCAAACTGGACCACAATCCAGACTAATAGCCTCCTTTTTATACACCCTAGTCGCCACTGTCTACAGTGAAACCTTTACCCACATTATTTCTATCTCCTCTGAAAATCTTTGGCTGCTCCAGCTTTACCAGTTTTACTGGTCTTCTTATTTGCACCACGGTTTTGATGTTTGGTATCTGAATATCTTTCATTTGTATGATGCTAGAGGTGCAAGTGTGGATTCTTGTGTTCTTTTGTAGCTGTTCCTTGACACTGGATTTTCAAATCACTGTCTTACAGTAGTGCCTCAGATAGCTCTTTCTATGAATATGAATATGGACCTTTATGAAACTGTGCTGGGAGGAGAGAGAAGGAATGGAACAGACTGCCTGGTGGCACTCCAGCTTTGTATCATCTGAGAAAGAGTAGTGAAAAAGAACCCAGGCATTGAAGTGAAGTTAAACAAAATTCTGTCGCCTAAACTTGTGGCAAAAAAAAAGAATGCATTTCTTTCAAATTTTAAGCTATCAGGCATACCAATATGCCAAGCCCCTGTCAAAAGCATATAATAGAATGAATACTTTTAAATCAAAAGCTGCTATCATTTCATATAGTTTTTTATAACCTGGAGTTGTACAGACTGAATATTCAGGGCAGAAGATTTGCCCTGAAGACTTTGCATGTCAATCATTTGTAGTGCAAAGAATGGGTCATATCCACATTGGGTCACATTTTGCTTCACTTGCTACAAATTCCCCAACCTAATATTTAAGCTGTGTTATACTAAAAAATATTTTTGATCATGTCTCTGCCATGTTATGACTCTAAGCATTATGTTTTCCACATAGACTGTAGAATAAAGTCCTTGACCTGGTTAATCCTGGGGCTCTGGTCTGTCTCTGAGTTAAAGATGCGCAGACACCTCCGGAGCTAAACACAGAAGATCACACTACTTGTTCTATTGCTTCAATTCCTTCCTTTTTACCAAGAGCCATTTGTAGGAGCTCAGTCTGTGCTACTTCCTCTGCTTACACTGCAGGTATTCAAAAGACAGTCAGTCTTAATTATCCCATCCCCCTTCACACATCCCCACACCCAATTAATAATGTTCACTGATGTATGAAGCTGAGTTTACATTAATGTAATTTTTTAATACATTAAAGTGGTGCACATCTCAGGCATTTTATAAATAAATGTCACTAATTTATAAATACTTGTGCCACCCTGGGGATCACAGACTGTGAAGGGGAAAGGGCAACAGGGGTGCAATCCTCTCTCTTCCCACTCCCATTTGTAGCTCCTGGGGATGCTTAAAGAGATTAAAACTTGCTCTTGCCAAATCCCAGGACATGCAGCTATTACTTACTGTGCACAGTGCAATATAGTTCAGGCTCAGAAAAGAGCAGCCTAGGAACTTTCTATTTGCTGCCACACTAATTAAAATTGAGGTTTTCTCTAAATAAGGAAAGGAAAAAGGTTCAGGTACATGACAATCAAAGTTTCTCTGTCAAATCATATTCCTGATGCCTTTTCAAGCCTGGAGCTCTGTAATACTGACAATAAATAAATATGTGTTTCTGCATGTGGGGACTTGCGAGATGGAAAGGTTTAAAATTCAGATTCACAGTTACCAGATCAATGAAATGAAGATTACTTCTTACTTCAACCACAGCTTATTGGATAGTTAATACATGAATTTAATTCCACATTTTAACTTGGAGTGAGGGAGTAAAATGGCACAGAAATGCCTAAAAAGAAAAATTATCATCCGACAAAATTTTGAAAGTAGCTGCTGATGCTGTCTGGCTTAGTTTTGAGCCTGACTTGTTCATGTTTGGGGAAAGTCAACAAGATGCATCACTATACAAATGTTCTTCAGGACTTCATCTCTTTTGCTATCATTGTTACTAAATTTCTAAGAATTCTGATTTAATTTTATTTCATTTATTATTGTAAAATGGTACATTTCTGCAGCAGAAAATTATCACATTTTAGTACAGAGTCTAGCACATTTATACAACTGCCCTAAATTTTCCTCCAAACCAGTAACTAGGTATATGATAAAAGGGGCAAAGCGAAATTTTGTTTTGACTACAATACACTAAACTACAAGGAAAAAAACAATTACGTGTCTGTTCCCAGATATGGAATATTCATATAGAATGAATATTAATCTGTGGTAAACACAAGAGATATTTTATCCTTTTTACAAAATGGGACCAATTATTACAATTTTCCCTCCCTCTCTATAGCTGACCTCTACCACCTTTGTTTTTTTACAAGCACAAGAAAACCTTTTTTTTTTAAATTCAAGCTCAAGGTGAAGATTGATATATAGGTAATTGTATGAAAATTTTAGGAGTTTTGGTTTTAGTCATTGCCTACAGTCTTTTTCTCCTGCAGCACTTCCTGTGAGATGGGCTGTGAATATGCAGCTTCATTGTTCTTTTTGGGCTATGTTTGCAGACTATTTCTAACCCGCATCAATGCAATCCAAATAATCCTCAGAAGTTGCTTCATTATTTATTAGAAAAAGCAATCTGGCATGCGGTGTGTTATTGACAGCTGAAATCCAATACTCAAAGGTCACCAAAACAAATACCAGAAAGAAAAGGTGTTAAGGCAAATAAAAATACACCTTTTTAATTTTGACTGAATTGATTAAATAACAATTGAGTGGTGTCACAGGTCATAAGGCTTTGAGACATAAGGTCAGCTTAATAGAAAAGAGCCTGGGGCCATGTCACAGGGTATGTTCTGAGGCCTAGGACTCTGAGGCCACATCATTGTGCTCGCTCCTGCCCTTACCCCATGTAGTCTGAAATGAAGAAACGCCTAAACAGAATAGAGAACGGTCTAAATAGACTAGTGCTTATCGCTGAGGGCTACCCCCTGAGTCAATGCTGTTTAGAGCTGATTGCTTTATTTGAACTGAGAGTACTGGGCATCTCTCAGTAAACATTTTATAAAATTCAGTAGGCTGAGAACAAAAAAAACCAAACAACTAAGAAACAAACCGAGAAAATCTTTCTATACAAGCAGTACTCTATAACATGTATAAATTCATGCACATCTCTTTACAGTCCCTCAGTTCAGCCTAGTCATTTCAGGACTGACATAAAATGAGTGAAGTAGAAAATGAAATACTTTAATACACTAAAATCAAAAGAACTTTCTATGTGATTTTGAGAAGAATGAACCTTATAGTGGTTTATACACACTAACATTAATTAAACTTGCATAATTTGTTTAGTTCTGGCTTTTTGTAAACTAAATTATTTTGTTGGTAAATATAGCTAGGCCAGGGAATCTATTGCTATAGAAATTCATACCTTCAGATGCTGTGACTGATCTTTTTAAAAGGGCTTAATAATTTTACATTTAATAACACAAATGAAAAATTTTGGTCTGTCTCTAGTTCAAGGAGTGACTTAAACCTATGTCCCATCAAAGTACAATTAACTTCATTAACTTCAGCAGGTTAAGTGGAAAACAGCATGTAGGAAATTCAGTATAGGAAAGTGAAAAGTCATCTAGATTATTTTACACTTACATGACGACCTACTGGCTCCAGCAAAGACTAAGGCATATCTCCCACTCCTGCGGCTGAATTTTCTAGAACTCTTCTCTCCAGCCCTTCCTGTGTCATTCTCACCTCGGACCGGTAAGGTAAACAGCTGTTACTGAAGTGTTTGACAATATTTCTCCATGGAAGAGATCTGGTCTGGAAAGATTGTCTTATTTTTTGAACAGATGTGTATAGTCTATTTTGAGTTACTGGTACTGGAGCACCCTTTGGAAAATGAGCTCCTGCAATACCCTGTCATTCCCAGACTTCCCATGGCAATGGAGTTACTAAATTTTGTCCTGGTTTTAGGTCTGATCAAGCTTGCATTTAATGAATGGCTAAACTTCTGTTGATTCTCAGGACAATGATTCTGATTTTCATTTTTTTATTTTTTATTTGAATTCTAATTTTGCACACTAACACGTTGAGTCACTACATAACTCAAGTAGAGGAAATTTCTAGAGCTACATGTTTTTTCAGTTTTCAAAATTGGTCATAATCTATGAAACATGTAAGAAGATTCAGAAAAAAAATTGAAATTTTAGTCTAGTTATATAACTATTAATGAGTTATGATTTTAAAATGTAAACAAATATTTAAGGAAATAAGGTATGGGATCAATTATATGACAATAGCCAGTGGCTCATATGACTTCATGGTGGAAAGAATGCTTTTTACCCTTGAGAATCTGATACCACTTTTAACGCATTTTCTACTTAATGACAATTTTAATTGCCTGGAGTTAGAAAAATGGCTTTTGTTTTAAGATTTCTGGTTTGCCTATTTTCTATGCCTATTGTCCTGGAAGAGTTTGTTTCCTTTTCAATCAGTTTATTTTAAGGAATAACCAATGGCTCCAAAAGATAATGCTTTAAAATATAATTATACAAGCAGTGAAGTTCATGACCTACTCTGTCTACAAACATAAAAAGCTAAGAATTTAATTCACAAACATCTTTCTCAGCAGTGGCAAAGCCCATAAATCACTCAATGATATGGACAATGTTTATTACTCTTAGGAAAGGAGTTTGAACAGAATCAACTGTAGAAACTGTAAAAATAAAAAGATGTATTTTATTTTACAAATGTCTTTTTATGTGCACAGAAGAATCTGTGCCTGCAGTTTTCAAGTACCTGGACAGAGATGAAATGAAATCTAGCACATATACTGGAAAGAAACAAAATATTATTTATATTATTATGAAGTAATTTCTGTGGAAATTAGTTCTCCATTCTGTATGCTCCTATAGTTACTGTTGTGATTCATGCTCATAGAAGAAAGTCAGATTGCAGCACTTCAAAAAATCTTTCAGACTGATGATGTATTATCTACTATGATGGGTGGAAAATGGCAGTGGAAGGAAATGTATGTGAGTGTGCAGAAGCAATGCACAAGTGCTTGATGGCTGGAGTGTTCCATCCTGTGTGTCTTGGACAAGGTCCTCTTGGGCAGCTCCTGCGCTCTCCACCAAACCACAAGGCCAGGGAAGAATCAAGGAGGAACTATGAGGTGCTGGCTCAAGAACAGCCTGAAGACCTCTGATCATTCGCTCAATAGGGTTAATGTAAACACTACTAGTTCACAAAAATGCTGCCTTTTCAATGCCCTGGTGTTTTGCATGTTTGTATAATGACCTTCATCTCTTCATAACTCGCAGTGGGACTTTGTTGGGAATCTAGATGAAGAACAGACAATCTAATGTCCAGTCTAATATCTGTACTTTCAAATCTTTCTCTTTTGAGGATGAACAGAAACATATGAACATGAAGGCTATGTACCCGCTTCCCCACCTTTACTTTCCAGGCTGAAAAGCACTGCTCTTGGTAATTGCGGTTTTTCTGGATTCAGGCAGAACATTTCTACCTACTTTCTCCCCTGCCTGGGAGCCCATTGCGAAGGATGGGGAGATATAAGCATTGTAGATAATTTTTTACAATCCTGCAACACCTCTTATGCGCTTGCAGCCTTCAATTAGATTCTTGTATTAAACACCTGAGTTTTAAAGAATTGGAACACCTAATAGCTTGGGATTTCTGTACAGGCAAGCAACAGGTTCTTGTATTTCTGGCATTGCCCAGTTTTTTATGGTGTCAGATATTAAGAGTTTTAAGCAGTTTTAATAGATGATCTGCTTAAAAAACTGGTCTTCACTACAGCATGTCCACATTAGGCATCTTCAAAAGTCTTTGCTTAAATCAGGATTCATGAACTGAACTTCAGTCTCCTTGGTTTGCTTATTTACATTTATTAAGTGCATTGTTTAACCTCTTGACTCTTTCTTAGCAATGTATTTCAAATTACACCTTTTATCTGATTTTGCATTAGGCTAGAAAGTCTGCATAATGGTAAGAATTTGTGCTGAAGTACTGGCATAAAGATTCTTAATTTTGCCCCTTCTGGGTCATATTCTCCGTTCCTATTTTAAAATCTATATTAGTTCATGTTCTTGTATCTTATCTGGAATTCTTCAATTCTACTTCATAGATTAAATAAAATTGGGTAAATTCTCTGAGGTTTCATTTAGTCTTTCTTCTCAGCAAATTAATCCAGGACATAATGTCCTGCGTGTGGACAGAGTGTTAATCAGTGTTTGTGTAACCTTTTCCTGAACTTTCATAAGTTTTCCGATTAACTGGGGTAACTGCAAAACCCCACACATTTTATGGCATACAGTGTTTCCTTTCCCTCTTCACAAAGTTGCTTTAAGCAGCCATCCATATTTCTAAAGGCTAACTAAAATGTGGAAGTTTAAATCATTGTTCAATGTATACAGGAAACACCAGCTAAGATGGATTTCAGTGGCTACTCTTACCGGGCTGCTTACAAATCAACTTCCTATTAGTTTATGAGAAGCGAAAAGAAACAAACTTTTTTCTCCGTGGAGGAAAAGGTCTTGTTATGCATAGAATTTTATAAAAGCTTTCTTTCCACAACCTGTGCACTGAAAGATGGTACCCTACAGCCTGAGAAGTTGGCATTTGAAGGAGATGTAGGCGAGGTGTGCAGCATTCTGTTGAACTGTACCAATGAACAGTCCTCACAGCCCTCGTCTGTAGTTGGCACGGTAGCTGTAGATTAGGCAGGAAAAAAGTGTAAACTGTGGTGGAGTGGTCCAGAAGCACAGTCCATCCCAGTGGGTAGACTGATATGAATATCTTGGTTAGATAATGGTATAAATGCTCTGGACTGAACTTAGCCCATCTCCTGAAAGGTGAAAATTGACTGATATCTGCAAGGTAGAGATGAAGATGATAAAAAGAACTGATCGATTACTTCAAATCTGTGGGGAAAACAAGCATACTTGTAAAATATTGTCATACTTAAGATCAAGCCAATTTATGCAAAGTTCTGTAATTCCAAAGCCTTGTCATTAAGAATTTCAAGTCTGACTAGTGGGGAAAAGAAGCAGGCCTCCAGGAAAGAGGGTTGAATATTGTGTTTATCACAGAGAAATATGTGAAAGGTACAAAATCTGCAACATAAATTTCAATACCTTGGATTCCTATTACAATATGAATAAAATAATAATACCATAAAAATTCGAATAAGTATTAAAAATTTCTAGTTATATTGTTTTGGCAGTGACAGAGATTCTCTCTTTTGTCTCTAGTATAATTTCTCACACAGCTGCTGTGATGTAATTTCTCATCTGTGTTCTTTGATATATTTCTTTGATTTTCTTGTATTTGAAAATAATAAACTAAAACCTATAAGGAACTAAGAAACACCACATAGTTCAAGGGTTGGATAATTTTAGCTACACCTGATAATATGCTCTGCTAGTTGTCTTCTGCAGAAATAGTACTTACTGGTTTCTTCTCACCTTCAAGTTTATTCTTATTTATGAGGAAACTTCTGACTTCACTGTAGTGAGCTCAACAGCTTTTCATTGTTTTCATTATGTTGCAAAACTGCCAAAGTGTACTAAGTAACTGATATGTCCATCTAGGTGTGTTTGTAATTTGAATACTTAGAGACATTTCAATCCTCATAAACATTCACAAAATTAAAAAAATAAAAAAAGGGTGCACTCTCTAACAGGTCTAGTGGAAAGCTAGAATATGATTGAATAAAATATTCTTTATTACTCTTTTATTTGGTAAAAATTCCCAGACCATGACTTCCTTTCATAGTTCAAATGTCAAGCATCCCTTCCACTGTCGTCAGGGTGGCATGCAGGAACAGAGGGAGACCCTAAACAGAAGTCTTTAATGATGACAAGCCTGGTTGACTCAATGACCCACAACGTCTTTTGTCTCCCTTTCTCCCCATGTTGGCTCCTGCTGATTCAGATGGGGGAAGCCAACTAGCAGAGCAGTTGCTCATGCATAGTCTAGGTAAAATACTTCCTTCAACCCCATGCACAGAGTGCAAAAGGCCCTTCAATTTCCTCTGTACTGTTTTTTGTGGGGTTTTTGTCTTTTTTTCTGATTGACTAGCTTTATATTGATTGAAAAGTCATTTCCTTTGCCCAGTCTTCTGAAAAACAAAATAAATGTTTTCTGTGACCCTAACTCTTAGATTTTTCTTTCCACAGAGCTAAAGAAAAATTTTCCTGTCAATTATATTGAAGGAAAAATTATATTGTTGTTTTGTAGCACTTTTTTTCTTCCTATGTGTCAAAAGGGAGCAAACGATGCATTAAAAACCTAAAAGCTGAAATAAAGATTAGGTGTAAAGTGCTATTGATCCCTTTACGAAAAGAAGCAAAGACAGATTCCACTCCGCTGTCAGGTTACATTTTCAGTAAGTTACCCAGATGCAAGATTTTAAACTTCTACAAAAGAATCCTCAAAGTGTTGTTGAAAGTATCAAATATGATTACACCAGACAGGAGAAACAATCATTAAAAAATGTCAGTGGTTCAGCTGAGGTACTGCCAAGATACATTATCCCAGTGTTTCATGCAGCCCAATGCCTGAATGTTTAAGACACCAAAATGAAGAGACAAAACTTTAAAAAAATCACTTACTGCATTCTCTGTGTGTGTATCTTTCTCTCTCTCTCTCTGTCTCTTCCCCCATACAAGTCTATGTATCTTATGTCCAGAATCTACATTGTCTTAAACACGTAATGTAGGTGCACAAGAAAGCTCTGATTTTCATTCTCTAACTTGTTATTCATCCAAAAAAATAGTCTGAACATTTTTGAGATTATTTTACGCTATACCACTTCTAATGAGAGAATAAGCTATTGCCATAAGTCAGCATAATAGATTTTTTTCCAAATACTTTACCTTCTTGTTCCTGAGAAACCTTTTTGATGTTTGTTTGCTCTAAACAGGAAGATTAACAGCAGCTGAAAAAATATGTGACCTGTTAGCAGTGAGTATATGGTCATCATTCTTTGTACTGTTTTAACTTTAAAAGTTTATGAGAAACCCGCTACTCGGGATTTTTATACTACTTTCTGCATCCAGTGATATTTGGGTCTAGCACCTGACTCTACAATTCAGACATCTTGACTATGAAACTTGTGATTGTTACTTACATGAGCTGGAAACATCAAGGACTGGTAAATCTAAGGAAGAATCAACCAGCTGATTAAGTTCTATAAATTAAAAATAATTCTATCATGCTAAGGCAATGAATTTCCTGATTCTCAGTAGGGTAACTTTAGAACATGTCCAGAGATAATTTTTCTTGACAAAAAAAAAATTAGAGGACAAATAGAAACAAATACCAAATAAAGACAGCTGATGAACCTTCCTTGTAAACTATCACATCTGTAAATGTAAATATACTGATTATGGAGAAGATAGACTCCCCTACTCAAGAAACACTATCAGGAGGCAATTTCTGTAGAGCAAGGGGGTGAAGCTGTCATGGTAGGTATGTTCGTTCAACAGAAGTCTAAAGACAACAAATTATTTGGGCTGAACTGCTTTAAACTAACACCAGAAAAGGAATAAAACCTCAGAGGTGAGTTTTAAATTCAGTTACTGGAATGTGAAAGGAATTTCTAAGTGGCCTGTATAATCATATTAGAAACTCAAGGAAGAGAAAATATTAATTTCTATTGAAAAAGCTATTCTGTGAGTTTGTGAAGCTAGTCAGCCCTGGTTGACTTCCCTTTCCTTTTCTGTTTGGTACCATTGGCCTTATGTGCCTCCTTTCTAACACAGTGCACCTGGGTCATTCCAACCCACTTATAGGTTGCTGAAATTAAATGTGTGATACTCATAGACTACATCTCCTAGCAACTTTTTGCCTTCTGACTAACCAAAAGGCAGAGCTTTGTGCTTAGCTAGCTCTTGGATTAGCTGTCTCTAGTCCAGAGCCCGTCTTCATTTTTAACACAGCTGAATAACAGACTGGGGATTCAGCAACAGCTGTAACAGAAGCAGAGGTGAGGAGTTTGAACAAAATTTTCATACAGCTGGCTGAACAATGCTCTTTCCATGTCTACTGTAGCCTTAAGTGGTGAACAGAACCAGTTCTGTGCTAATGTTCCAATGGGGTAAAAATAGCCCAAATACTTATAGACCAGAAGCCCTTAGATAATATCTTGGAAGACATATTGGAACAGCTGATATGCAGTTTTAGACATAAAATTTTCAAGGGTAGAAATGTATTCTGTTCCAATATGTTCTAATTAAATTATAATTGAACCTGAAATGTCTCCATTAGGCAGTCCTGTGGTGCAAAAGGAGTAAATCTTCCAAGCAAACAGCTGGACTCCGGACCAAAAATCCACACTTTATGCATATAAGCTTTTATTTTCTTCTAATTTTCTAATTCTAGCTAAATGTAATCATAAAAATGCCTTTTATCATCTGGAAAATACTTGGTGATCTTCAGCTTCCTAGTCTAATTTCAGTGAAAATAATCCAGTTCATATAATTTTAGACAGTTTCATAATGTAAAGCAGAGGATTCTACTTTAGAATGATTATGATATTTACTCACTATGAATTAATAAATCATGGACAAATCAATTCAGCTTGATCATATCTGCAATGATGTAACATTTAGTGGTTGCTTACAGCAAAGCCTTTAGCCAGTGCTTTATTGTACTGTATAATCAGTAGAGGACACAGAGCAAGAGAAAAGGCTGGAGCTTGGCTTTTGCATTGGGATGAGTTGGCAACTTGCCTCCCTTGCCTGGCTGCTGATAATCTTCCCAAGTATCCCACAATAAATTCCTGCACTGTATTTCCCTGTCTGAGACTTTCCTTCTTCTGAATTAATTTAGACCATGTGACAACAATGGGTATAAGGCCATGAAGTGAGACCAGCCAGACATACATTCTGGCAAAGCAGCATCTTTATGGATAATCAAATGATTGAAAAAAAAATTAAAAAATGCATTTGTTAGAAACCTTCTCATAATTTTCAGATCTAAAAATGTTCTTTCTACCAGATGCAGCTTTCATTCATCCTTAAAAATTTCTGCATTTTTAGCAACTGTTCCAGTTAGATTTTTTAGAAATATTTTCCTCATACTTCTATCACTGAGAGCAGCTTCTGTGTGAGACCAAGGAGGGAAACCTGTGAATGTATTCATTTTAACACACTGAAAGGACCTACACAGAGCCTAGTGAAGGACAGCTGTGGATGAAGTTACCTGGCTGACCACAAGAACGACTCTGTCCTTCCCACCAGCTGGTTATGATCAACCATGTGATGATACAGCACAGTTGATGGAAATCAACACTGGTGAAACAGCAGCACAGACTTCAGAATGCACTAAGCTTCATGTTAAATACCATGGATTAATGCACAACTTCTGCAGAAGATTCAGTGTGCTGCTTTTGGCTGGAGTAATTTTCTTCACAGTGGCTGATATGAGACTGTGCTTTGGGTTTGCGCTGGGCACAGGGTTGATCAGTCATCATTTCTTTCACATACCTCCTTAAAAGAAGAAACAACTGACTCCCTTCCAACTCAGCATAATTTATGAGTCTATGTGTTAGATGGCATTTGATGCCAAGGATTGATTCTCCTTATATTTTGAGCTACTTATTCTCCAGGAAGAGAGGGCTGAGAGTCATAAAAAGCTTAGTTTATACAACACAGAAAAAGACAAAGATACCTCTGAAAGGAAAAGAGACCAAACACCTTCTTACGAGTGACACTAAAAGAAGTATTCTAGGGACAGAAGAAATTATATAGACTTTGCCTCAGTTGGGTGGAAGCAGACCTGGAAGCAGGAACCTGCCTGACACATGCCACAGCAGGCAGAGCAACATTTATTTGGAAACCTTTGGTTTCTGATGAGTATTCTCAATTTTTAAAATTAGTCTGTTGTTATCCTTTTCTATTAAAAGATTGCTTTTGGATTTTGAATGCCTTTTTGGGTTTTTTAGGGCAAGAGTTCTCTTTTTCCACAGCAAACTCTGTAAGAGAGCAACTTGTTACAATGTCATCAGAAATGGAGGGCATTGATGGACCATTGCTTCTGCTCTGCAGGTCAGCTGACTGAACATAAAGGAAAAGGCATTCTGCTGTGGGCTGAATGAAATGAAATAGACATAGAAAAAGGTACAAGCAAAAAAATGAAAATGCAAGAGGAATCATCTTTGTGAAATGTATTGATAATATCAAAGAAAAATAAAAATAGTGAAAGCATTTTCTCGGAGATTGCACAATTATGAAGAAAGGGAAGGAGAATGCAAGAAGAAACAGAGACTGCAGGAGTGTGTAAAAGGAAACCACTGCTCATAGCAGACCTATTTTTAGATTTAAAAGCACACTGTCAATGTCTTCTGTGGAGAACAAAAAAAAATCTCTTTAACGTGTTTTTAAAACTGGAAAAGAGAAAGTGTATACAAAAACAAGGATCTGAAGGCATCTGCAGTTTTTCCCATATTATTTCCCACATTCTTCTTCAGAGAAATGTGTCACAGGGTTCAACCTCTGTAACAGCCAGCATTTGTCTGTTCACACTGACCTAATTTTCAGGAGGCTTTAGAATTTCATCTGTATAAGCAATTTATCATGAATACATACACTGGAGTTTGTCATGCATGTACAGAACACAGTTGCCAAGGAAAAGAAGTTGGTAATGGAAAAGGTGTATCATTAAATCATTAAAGCTTTCTTGCACACAATTCCCTGTAAATAAGACCCAAACAATTTAAATACTAATCTGTACTAATGCTTTTACATGTAAAATAAATAAGCATGTTTTTATTGCATTTTAGACAGCCAATCCTTCTTTCTTGTCCATGTTTGCATTATGTGTATATAGTTTCACACATTTAGATAGTGTTTCTTCAATTGAGGAATCAAATGTTACATCAAAGCAAAATAGAATATTTTCATCAAGTATGCAATGACAATATTTTGCAAGTGTATTAGAAGTAATAATTGCTCATCAAACTAAATAAAATGAAACTTGGAAAAAATGTAGAGCAGTTTTAATAAAGTATTTGAGCTGCAAGGAAAAATATTTAAATTTGTAATCAACACATACAAACAAATCACTCATCAAATTTCCTAATATTGTGGTGCTAAGTAAGCTAATTATCCATTCTAAATGTTATTAAAATAGCTTTTTTTGCTTTGAAGTTAACACATTAGTTTTAATAGAACTATCAGACATGAGAAATAAAAAAAACACGGACAACAAAACATAGGCAGAATACAAAGTACTTGTTCTTTCAGATCTTTGGACTTTGTGCTGAAGACTGTTGGGGCATAAGAGGTTAGTACTGTTTACAGCAAAACACTGGAAATATAGAGGACACAGAGATCTGACTTCCTATGAAACATGCTGAATGAAGTTCAAAGATTAAAATTCTAGGCTCAAAACATTAAGAATTTTTTTTCCACTTCTTTAGAGCAAAAAGATCTCTCTCTTAGTTTGCTGTGTCTATACTGATGTAAAAATGAGGCAAGACTTTTTTTTACAATTATTCATGTCATAAGTTACAGCTGAAATCCATTTCAACAAACAAAATATTTAGTAAAAGTAATAAACTACCTTAAATTCACTAATTCACCAGAAGCATACAAATATGACTCAACTGGATTTGTCTTAGGAAAAAATATCTGCTCAGAGAAAATTAACCATTGTGATGACTAATCATAATTCCATAAACTATGTCACTAAAAGTTGACTTTGAATAATTACTTTAATTAATCTTGTTTCTTCAAATGCAAAACACAGCATAAATTTCATATATATTATGTATATTTCATGGGAAATGTGAAATGCTAGCATTCTCCTGTCTCTTTATTTGGGACATAGAAGAACAGGAGAGAAGTGTGGCATCTGAAGAAGTTAACACAGGACATTTTCCCTTAAAAACAATCAGAGAATGGTTAAGGTTTGGTTTTGATTTTGTTATTTTTTTGGTGTTTTTTTTTTTAGCAGCATTACCTGGGAATTCTTTCATATAATCAGTATAGATGCTCACCTATTCAACTGTAACCTTATTTATATTAAAAATGGCCTTCATTGTTATTTCAACTAAAAAGGACCCAAAAGTACAAGTTTTAGAAACTCCACCTAGGTTTGGTATGATTTTACCTCTGGAGATACATGTCTCTTCATCCCTTATACAGACAGATTCTAGAAAACCTGATTAGATCCACTATTTAATTTTTTCTGGTTAAACAGGATGGACTGAACCAACACAGTGATCAAACTGAGGGCTGTTGTCAGTACAGGAGACAAAATAATGCTCTATGGAAAATACACGAGATTTTAATCAATGGGTTCAATAGGTCTGAAAAACTGCATTGTCTACAAGCTCTCATTTACACCACATTTGGTAACCCCAACACCAACTGCACCTCCAGCTTTGGTAAACTTTATATATTCTTTCTCTAAATTAAACTAAACTGTCTTGAAGGAGGGATAACAAAAAAAAAATAGCTGAACCTGTCTGTCTTTTTCTCTTATGATTCTTTCACATGAACCAGTCACTTGTGACTAGCTAGCTTTTGTCATTATAAAGACAATTCTGACCTTCTTTACATCTTCACCTCTCCTTAAAAGAGTTGAAAAAAAATTTAGATGAAAAAAAATAGTTCTTTCCTAAAGTCCCCAGTGAAGAGGTGCAGTATGTAAAAGATTCAGACATAAAATGAGCATAGAAGGAAATGAATGGGCAAAGAAGTAATATAGTCCTTAAGGCCCAAGCTTAAGTTTGCAAACAATGTTTTAATTAGGAAGGGAAAATAGCCCTAACTTAAAAAACAAAAAAGAGAAAAAAAAAAAAGAGAGCAAAACCCCTACATGAGTGCTAATGTCTCTTTAAGATTTTGTAAAAGAAACTGTCCTTTGGACCTCCTCCAGTTTACTCATATTCCCACCCAAAACTGAACAGTTGCCCTTGACCACACATACTTGTTCCTGAGGATATTACGTCTGTTTTTTGAAAGTGTTTCAACTGAAGCATGAAGAAAAATGCTGTGTAAATGAAAAATATTGCAAACAAATATCTCAGCATTTCTGATTTGAATTTTCTCACAGTCTTTTAATCTGTCAAAAGGCTTGATTTTCTTTTTCTCAGCTCTGTATTTTATTTTGTGAGAAACATTACTAAAAGTGTTGTTACTGGAATTTCCATTGAATAGTAAAGCTGTCTTTCAAGCTGTCTCTTAATGACAAGATGGAATACATCCTGCTAAAGTTAAAATAGGTGTCTGGTCTTTTAACATGTCAGTTCACAGCATCAGTTTCTTAAACCTGGATATCTCTACTAATGTCAGTATAGCAGTGAAAATTCATACCAACAAGGATGGTCTCTGCTGTTTGGCAAAATAAAACCATCTTTGCCCACTCAATTAATTTCAGATTCATAATATTATATTAAACTTCCTAGTCCTTTGTTTTCATAAAAATCTGTGATTGATTTATACAAATGTGATTAGTAAGTAGAAGGGCTTTTTATACCTGTGCCATCACAAAACTTCCAGTAGGAACTTAAATGAGCGAATGAGAAATAATCTTATTTTGTACCCGCTTTGCAACTTTTATTATTCAAGTGTTTTGTTGGCAAGGACTTAAACATAATTGTGCTGAAACTGAAGCATTTAAATTAAATGAAAAATAAATTTGCATTGAAAGTTCATTTTGGTTTCTTTACTGTCTAGTTGACACTGTTTATACCCCACAGATACAGCATATAGACAATACTGTCTTAGTATCATTCAAGGATTTGTCAGGATCTGAGCTGGCGCTTCAAAACTTACATCTTTAGCTGGAGCGAGGAACTCAGACTCTTGGAGGAGTTCAGTATGTCTGTGGATTTTGAGGCATATAAAAAGCATACAAGAACTTTCAAACCACTATATTTAGTGAATGCATCACATATAGCTTCTGAGGTGCAAATTGTAAGCATCTGTAGGCAATACATTGACTTTTAATAGCCAGCAAAGTAATAAAATAATATTGCCACAAAAAATTGTATTTATATGTTTCTATAACCTCTACATCATAGTTAAGATACAGTTACAGCTGAGGGCTAACTCCACCACTGACCTTTTATGACATTCTGCAAAGCTCACTGTCAGCACTACAAGCTGCAAAGTAATGGAAACAAAACCCAAAACAATTCCCAAACCGAGATCGGTTTCTAACCACATGTAAGCTCAGCCATGTTACGTAATAAAGTGTTCCAGCATGTATTTTGCATCTGTAATTATTTCTCCTCATTCCCTACA